>NC_048596.1:264636768-264936768 GCF_003668045.3 Cricetulus griseus | reverse complement strand
AATCCCCAGGGTAACCATTAAAACCTTTTCTATGTCGATGAAAGCCCTGAACTTTAGCCTATACAAACTAAGGAAGAGAACTCTATGGCTACAAAAGAAAGAAAGGAAGGAAGGAAGAAAGAAAGGAGAGAAAGGAAGGAAGGAAGGAAGGAAGGAAGGAAGGAAGGAAGGAAGGAAGGAAGGAGAGAAAGAATGGAAGGAAGGAAGGAAGGAGAGAAAGAATGGAAGGAAGGAAGGAAGGAAGGAGAGAAAGAATGGAAGGAAGGAAGGAAGGAAGGAAGGAAGGAAGGAAGGAAGGAAGGAGAGAAAAAGTGGAAGGAAGGAAGGAGAGAAAGAAAGAAAGACAGAAAGAGAGAGAGAGAGAGAGAGAGAGAGAGAGAGAGAGAGAGAGAGGAAGGTAGGGAAGGAGGGAGAGAGAGAAAAGAAAGGAGTGGATGCTCCCAGTTTATATCTTCAAACCCTTGCCCACAATAGTTAACTCCTGAAACACCTGCCCATCCTCCCTCCTAGGACAGCAGAAAGGGGGCTCTTTCCCTTGTCTAAAACCACCCCCCATCTGTGATCCCATCCCTCTCTTCTACAGCAAATGAAGCAATAAAAGCATCCTGTCTCCTTTGTCTTTCCTCTCTCTTGCCTTCCTTATTCAAATATATGCTTCTTCCTCCCACATGGAAAAGATGATTGTTGATAAAATATGGACACCTCTTCACGCAGCACCTTAGTAATGCTTCATTCAGGAGGTGGCTTAGCTTGCCTAAGGATTTAAGAATAAAATTCCTCCCCTTTAACCCTACATTACCTCCATGGATGACCAAAACTCTTTGGCTGCCTTCCTGCATGGTCTCTATTTATTATCTCTCCCTCACAGCTGAATCCTTTCTATCTTAACCGTCCTGGCATTGCTGAATGAAAATTGTTCTTTCCGAGGGCATTTGCTGTATTGATCCAATCTTAGAGAACCATACCTACCACTAGTTTCTGTGATACCAGCATCCCCCATTTTATTGCCTACATTTGACCATCTCCCTGTCAGGGACAGCTTGCCTTTCTGACCATCATTTTAAATCTGTGTCCAGGGTCTGAAGAGATGGCTCAGTGGTTAAGAGTGTTTTTTCTCCACCCACCTGGTCCCCACAGTCACTTATGAAATAACCATTTTGAGGCTTAATTATCAGTTACAGCTGTTTGGCCAATGGCTTAGGCTTCTTAGCTGGCTAGCTCTCTCTTAAAATATTAAAACATCTTTATTAATCTGTGTATTACCACATGGTTGTAGCTTACTGATGATGCTCTTGCATCTTGCAGAGCATCTTCCCTGGCAGCTACAAGGTGTCTATCTGACCCCGCCTTCCTTCTTTCTCTGTCTTTGTTTGGAATTCCTGCCTACATACATTCTGCCTGGCCATTGGCTGAAACAGCTTTATTTATCAACCAATAAGAGAAACACATAGTCACAGCATACAGAAGGACATCCTACATCATGCATGTTTAGTCCTGGCACTGACATGGTGGTTCACAAGCATAACTCCAGGGAACCAGATACCTTCTGACCTCTAAGTGTACCAGGCATACATGCAAGTGGTATACATACATACATGTAAGCAAAATGCTTTTATGTATAAAATATAGCAAATAATTGTTTAAATTAAAAAATACCTATGCCCAAAGCTTCTGTCCCTGGGCCCCCTTTCCTTACCTTTCAAATTCTTCCCTGGCTATAGCTCTGGGAATAACCACAACCTGTAGAGTCTATGTGCTAACAACTCCCCAACTGGCAGTCTGGTCCTGTCTCCTAAATCAGATTCTTCTATCATCCCTGGGTTTGCACTGGGCTGTCTTAGAGTCTACCAAAATCACAATTTGTATGTCTGTTGAGTGAATTGACAACAGCACAGACCACTCTAGGATTTTTTTTACATAAAATGACTTCCAATGAGGGGGGCTCATGTTCAACACTGGTTGAGATGAATGGAGAAAGCCCTAGGCCTTGTCCAGGAATGGATTCCAGAGCAATCCTGCAGAATTTACCCTTAAAAGGGGGATGTTCTGTTTGATATAAGCAGGAAGCTGGGGGATGAGAAGCCTGATGTCCCAATAGGAGCTGAGTTCAGATGAAGCACCTGGACACTCTGGCCAGGACAGTTGAAGCCAGAGTCATCAACAGCTACTGATGCCATCAGCACCGTGAGGCTTCAGGCTCTGCTGCATTGTGAGCTCAGGACTCTCATGAGGGAAGCCGAAGGAGGGAGCAAAGCCACATCTGGACCTCCAGTTTTAAGAAAGCATATATAAATATCTGGGGACTCCTAAGAGCACTGCAGTGAGTCATTATACCATATCTGGACCTCCAGTTGTAAAAAGCATATGGAAATATCTGGGGACTCCTAAGTGCACTGCAATGAGTCATTATATCACATCTGGACCTCCAGTTGTAAGAAATCATATGTAAATAGCTGGGGGCTCCTAAGAGCATGGCAGCGAGTCATTATACCAGCATCTACGGCAGATCATTATTTCTCCAGCATTTCACTTCTCCCCTAAAGCTCGTGTGCTGCCTCTGTCCAGTTTCTCAAACCTGAAACAAAGTAGTGTCCTGGACCTGCTCTCTTCTGATGCATACCCAGGCCTGCCAGGTTTGCCCCTAAGTACCTTTTCGTTCCATCCCTTCTCTCCTTTCCATTTCTTACATCATCTCTTACCTCAATTGTAGCCTCCTAGGCAGTCTTTCTGCCTCCATGTTTGTCCTTCTCTGTTGCATCTTCCATAATGTAGCTGAGTAAGCCTAGTAAAACAACAAGAAAAATGAACACAACACTTCTCTGCTTAAAAAGAACTCATTAAAAATGGTTGTGTGATGATATATTATTTATGATTTATTAAGTCTTGCCTGAGAATTCAGAAAGCAAAGCCAGCCTCAAGCTATAGAGATCAGTCAGTGGTGATACGCACCTTTAATCCCAGGACTCAGGAGACAGGCAGATGGATCTCTGAGTCCAAGACCACCCTGGGCTACCAGAGAGTGAAACAGAACTCACACCTTTAATCCAGGATCTGAGGAGTATAAAAGGTGGAGGCATTCAGTCTCAGGAGTCTGTAGCCACACTGCGGAGAGCATAGCAGTCTGAGTGAATCTGAGGAGCAGTGAAATTGGGAGCAGTTTGAGGATCGCCCCTTTGGTCTAAGCTGAGGTAGAGGTGAGAGCTGTGGCTGGCTGCTTTGCTTTTCTGATCTTCAGCTTGAAGCTTGAACCCTAGCATCTGTCTCTGGGTCTTTTATTTTTCTTGCTACAGGCCATCTGTTTTATTAGGTTCCCCATCCTGTGAGCACGCACTGGGTCTTACAGACCACAATATGTTGTCTTCATCTTTCCACTTGGCCTCCTTTCTCCACACCCATCTTCAATAGCTCTTTCCTTAAAGTCATAAAGGAAACCTCCAGGTCTGCCTTTTGGCTCTGATCTCTTGTCAGCCGTGGGCTTCCTTGTTAAAACTTGAACTGCCCAGTCAAGGATTGTCCTAGCTCCTTCTCGGTCAGGGTCTCTGCCTTCATTAGAAACTTTTGCTCCACATCCCACATCTCAGCATCTCTCTTGCCCTCAGATCTGTGCATTGTTTTACTGACTTCTCTTCACCCATGTTTGTCCCAAAGACTTAATAAACTCCAAGCATATTCTTGGAATCAGATTCAAAATGTCTCTGGAGAAATAAAACAGGCTTTGAATGGCTGAAGAAGAAAACTAACTTTATTCTCACTCTTAATTTTTATCAAGACAGCATGGAGGGCATGTGTGCACATGTATGTGCATGGTGTGTATGCATGTGAGAGAGAGTTGTGTGTGTGTGTAAGTGTGTGAGTGTGTGCATGTATGTGAGTGTGTGCATGTGTGTGAGTGTGTGTGTGTGTGTGTGTGTGCATGCGTGTGTGTGTGTGTGTGTGCATGCGTGTGTGTGTGTGTGTGTGTGTGTGTGCATGCGTGTGTGTGTGTGTGTGTGTGTGTGTGTGTGTGTGTGTGTGTGTGTGTGTGTGTGACCACACTAACGTCATAACAGACGGCTTATAGATGTGCAGACCCTGACACTCCTAGAGGGAGGGATACCAGCATGTCTGGTGGTACTCGCCAACCTCCCAAATGGAATCCCCGCCAGTTGTTTCTTCGTGTTGTCTGTTGGGCTTTTGATTGGATGGTATTCCACAAGGAGGTAAGTAGAGCAGGCACAGATGGGAAGGAAGCCAAAGAAACCTGCAGCTTTAGTGCTGTGGTTTGAAAGTGAAATGCACTCGCCAGGCTTGAAGTTGTGAACACTTAGTCCCTGGCTAGTGGTGCTGTTTCTGAAGGTTGTCATATCCGTAGGAGATGGAGCCTTGCTGGAGGACATGGGTTACTGAGGGAGAGCCTTGCACTGTTACAGCCTGCCCCACTTCCTGTCCACTCTCTGATTCCTGACTTTGTATTCAAAGATGCCCCTGTTTCCAGACCTTCCCATGATGATCGTATCCCTTCGTAAAGCACGAGGCAAAATAAACCTCTGCTTTCTCATGTGTATCTGGTCAAAGTAACAAGGAAAGTTCTACAGTTAGGTACCTCTTGGTGTCAGACGTATTCCGTCTACACAGCAGCTGCCAAGAGGGTGTGTTTGGCCATGGTAGCCTATGAAAGAAGAGGCTGCTTACCTTGTGGAATGAGACCACCTGGCTTGCATCCCATTTACCATTTGTCAGTGAAGTGGCTGTGGTGGTTTGAAAGAAAATGGCCAGCAAATGGAGTGGCACCATTAGGAGGTGTGGCTTTGCTGGAGTCGGTATGGCCTTGTTGGAGGAAGTGTGCCACTACAGGGCCAGGCTTTGAAGTCTCATATATGCTCAAGCCACTTCCAGTGACCCAATTCATTTCCTGTCGCCTTTCCATCAGGATATAGAATTCTCCAGCACCATGTCTGCCTGCACACCATCATAGTCCCAGCCAACATGCCCCCCCACCATGATGATAATGGGATAAACCTCTGAAACTGTAAGCTGTCACCTCAATTCAATGTTTTCCTTTATAAGAGTTGCCATGGTCACAGTGTCTCTCCACAGCAGTGGAAACCCTGACTAAGACAGTGACCATGAGAGAGTTAACCCACTGGATGTTTCAGTTGTATTGTTGGTGAATGGTGTGGTAACATGACCTCTGTGCAGTTAAGGGCATGTGTGAGCATTAGTACAGTACCTGTAACAGTACTGGGCAAGTGCAAGCACACTGAAGAGACTGGTGAGTACAAAATGTTGGCATTTGACAGAGGAGGAGGCTGGGGTCCCAGGAAGCTTATTAACACCTGTGGCCCCCCAGACAATCAGAGGACATGCTAGATACCACCCTTACAATCTGGGTTCAGGGCCAGCAGTTTCCCAGTCTGCTAACTACCCAACTCATAGCTAATACCTATGAGCCATGAGTCACTTTTACCATGTCCTCAGAAACATCTTGACCAATGTCCCATTGATTACTAGAGACAACTGGGAAAGCTCGAGGTTTCACTCCCCAAGTCTCCCTCTCAATCTACTTATGTTGTCCCACTACTGCCACTTGTAGCTGATACCTCACCCCAAATGAGACCCTTTACCAAGGCCCTGGTTCTACCCCTGAGTAATCTGAGTTGACTGCAGTAACTTAGCTTTGATATTTTTTAAAGTACTAACCATGTTAGGAATTAACACACAAACTTCGAGACTAAATATTTTTATTAAGAGGAAAAATATGACAGACCCTTGCTCTCAGGGGCATATAATAGGCAGCAAGATAGTCACGTACACAAACACTACAAACGTGACCAATACAGGAAGGGGATCAGAAAGAGGCTGAGCGCTGTGGACCACTGACTCTAGGATATCGCTGAGGTATCACACAGCTTCCCATGTCTGAGGACTGGGAACAGGATCCTCTTCAAACCCTTCACTGACCACTGAGAAGCTTGGGAGTTCTAGGACCACTCCATGGCTGCTGAACAGCTTCAAGGACACTGGGGTCACAAAACAATACCATTTGCCAGATGGCAGGAGCTGCCCGGGGGAAGGAGAAAGGCTGTCATCGATGCCAAGCTAGATGGAAAACGTTTTCTGAGTTAAAGGGAGGCATGCCTTGTTCTGTGTGGAAGCAGCAGATGGACTCAATTTTTCAGAGCTCCTTCATCATTTGTGGGTCAAAGACCCTTCAGAGCATAGAAAGAAATCAGTGAGGACCAGTAAGTACTGCAGAAACAAAGGACAGGGTCTCAGACAGCACATTGCTTAGCTTCTGTGGCTTCACAGATGCTTAATAAGCCAACGGTGGGTTCCCAGTGGGCTCGT
Organism: Cricetulus griseus; assembly: GCF_003668045.3. Taxonomy (NCBI): domain Eukaryota; kingdom Metazoa; phylum Chordata; class Mammalia; order Rodentia; family Cricetidae; genus Cricetulus; species Cricetulus griseus. The sequence continues at coordinate 264,930,441 of NC_048596.1, read as the reverse complement.
AAATCCTAGGATAAAAACCGTTACTTAAGATGGCTGCCAACAGGACTATTTTAGGGCAGTGAAAAGACTCCATAGGGCACCGTAATGGTGCATACATGCCACCACACATTTGCCCACACCCAAAGAATGGATGTCAGGAACGAGCCTAAGCAACAACTTGAGGGTTTTGTTGGGGATGGTGCACCATCAGGTTCATCTGTTTTTGCAAATGTGCCACTCTGGTGCGAGATGTTGACTGTAGAGGAGGCTGTGTAAGACGGGGGATGGGGGGGCATGGGGGGACGGCGGTGTGGGCATCTCTGTGCTTTCTGCTCAATTTTGTTGTTTGCCTTAAAATTGCTCTAAAAATGTAAATGCCTGAAAATACACTGATGTAGGGGATGCTGTAGCCACGAGGGCGTGGTCAGGGTGACGTAGAGTGAGGGACACTCACGTGGGCGGCCCTGCTTTCTGCTTTCATCTTCGGCTTGCTGTATGGACTGCTGCCCCGAGTTGATGCTGTTTTCAGGGTGTCGTGAGTCAGGGCTGGCCCGGAGAAGCAGGCATGGCTACAACTTCCCCTACACAATGGTACTTCTGCGTGCAGGGGTGAGGCTAATATCCCTATCTTGAGACAGGGTCTCTTGGTACACATTAACTGCTCACAGCCTAGAGTCTCAGTCAAGTAATTAACTGGAATTAACTGGATGTAGAGGCGCATGCCTGTATTCCCAGCACTTGGGGGTGGGGCTAGGGCAGGAGGCTTGCATTAATTTAATGATTTCCATGATGATCCAATCTAGAGAGTGAGGCCTTATCTCAAAAGACCAACTATTAATTATTGTTTTTTTATTTTATGGTAGGTGCATTGATGTTTTGAGTGCATGTATATATGTTTGTGTGAGGGTGTCCGATCTTGGAGTTACAGGCCGTTGTGAGCTGCCATGTGGGTGCTGGGAACTGAACCCAGGTTCTCTGGAAGGACAGCATGTGCTCTTAACCACCGAGCCATATCTCCAACTCCAGTGAATTATTTTTTAACGGTGAATTTGGATACAGAGTTAGCTAAGTAGACAGGGAGGGCAGCATGGAAAAATAAATGCAGAAAGCAGGGTGATGGCTCTGTGAGCTAGGGCACGCTGAAGTTTATCAGCGAACCTTCAGGGTTTAAAGAGAAGCCTGGAACACATTCTCTCCCACACCCCTTGGAAGAAGCCATCTCTACCAACCACCTGACCTGAGATTTTAGCCTCCGGAGCCTCGAGTCTCCACATCAATCCACCTGGTTTGTGACATTTTAACCTTTACAGCCTTAGGAAACGAACTCACCATCCTTGGAGTTACCCTTGTCCGGGCACCCAAAGAAGTAGTCATTCAGCTCGTCCCAGCTGAGGCCACCAATGTCACAGGCTACACACACACCATTGCTACTGGGTCCGGATTGAATTTCTAACACAAAGAACCCATGAGCGTACTGTATACAGTGGTGTCCTCTTAGGGCATTAAGTGTAGGACCGTTTATCATATAGCAATGATGGACTTCACCACTTAACTCTCTGCTGACTTACAGATAACCTACATCACATCCTCCTCCTTTCTTCCCTGATGAGGAACTTGAGCTGGATGTCCTTGAAAATCACATCACACAACCTGAGAATTTCAGAAAGCAGCTTGGTACTCATGCTTAAGTAAAAACAAATTACCCACAGTCCCAGCTCCATACAAATCAAACAGCTTTCCTTTTCCCTTTCAATCGTGTGCATACATAATTTGCACAGAGTTTATTTAAGATTCATTCAACATAGTTAGAATCAGAACACACATAATTTTGGAGTCTGCTTTTTCAACTTGCAATTTATCATAGCATTTTCCATGTTGCCCCACAATCTTTACACTATTTTAATTGGCTATAAAGAATTTCACAAGTAATTATACTATAATTTACTCAATCATTGTCCTTTTGACCAACATAAAAACTTTGATGTGAATCTTCTTTAATTGCAACATTTTAATTATTGTTCTAAATAAGGGTTTGGCAAACTATGGCCTGAGAGCCAAATCCACCCACCCATTCTTCTACTGCCAGTGAGCTAATGATAGTCTTCAAAGTTTTAAGTGGCGAAGAGAAAATTTTAAAGTATATTATTTTGTGATATTGGAAAATTGTATGACATTCAAAATCCAGTGTGTTTAAATAAAGTTGTATTAGAACATGGCCATGTTTATCACACATTATCTATGACTGCTTCCATACTACAGGACATAAGTGGTGTTAGTGTCAGAGATTAGCTTCTGGCAGGCCAAACAAGTTAGTCTTGGTCATCCATTCCCAATAGGCCACCTTAAATAATAGTGAAAAGCAGACAAAGTAATTGTATTCAATGTGGCCAGACTTTGATGAGGAACAAAGAGGTCCAGTGACCTCCTCGTCATCCCCAAGACCATCTTCCAGGTGCTGATACGATGTTTAAATTACAATAGAGAGTAAGAGGTGTGCACAACTCAGGTCAAGGTATGGCCCTGCCCATCCTCATTGTCTCAGTGCCAGGCTCTCCTGCAATGTGGTCTGATAAGTGTGAGAACTGTGTGACATCTCTTCCCGGAAAGGACCTCCTCCCCATATGGTCCCCAGAGCTTTAGCTTTTCCCTCTTCCCAGCCCCAGCATGATACTCCTGGGGAAATTCTAATTTGAGGGGTCTATTGTTTCAATAGTCTGATAAGCCAAGGGAAGGACACAGCTGTTCATTTAGACTATTTTCATTCCTCCCAGGATGGTTACAAGGACAAAGTTGGGTAAGCTGGGACAGAGAAAGAATGGCCTGCAGATCTTAAAATATTTGATATTCATCCCTTTATAGAAAACATTTGCCAAAACTTTATCTAAAATCATATCAAACCACTAACTCACACTGCCCCCAAAATTCATGCTCAAGGCCACCTTGTTACCTGGTAAGGAACTTCACTGATCATCTTTCTGCCTGCCATTATCAATGTATTTAACAGTGATTTTTCTAAAATGCCTGTCCTGTGCTGAATATTTGTCATTTTGGGAGGCTGTGGAGGATATTAAAACTAAATGAGACAACATCCTTTCTCTCAAGGAGTTAGAAGTTGAACAGGGTATTTGTTGCAGAAATACAGTAAGAGCATTACAGGTTTGAAATCTGGGGCTGAGAGTATAGCTCAGTGGTAGAGCACTTGTCACCTAGCATGAGAGAGGACATGAGTTTTATCTACAGCAACACACACATGCACTCATACATGTGAAAGCACACACACACAAACAAATGAAACACACACACACACACACACATTCTATAAAGCCTTACAGAGACACAGAAAAACAAACAAACAAACAAAACCACCTTGTGGTTTAGATGTGATCCTTCCTGGCAGCTGGCAATGGGACATTTCAGCTTGGGAGAAACAAAAGGAAGCCAGACCTGTTAGAAGAAACAACTGTAGAGTAAACAAAGACAAGGAAGCAGGAGACGCTTGGGCATGTGTGTGGGACATGTGGCTGCTGTTAAAGGTTGATTAGAAACCACAATGAAGGACCAGATGGAAAGAGAGTAGAGAAAACATGAAGATGGGACAGCAGGGATAAGAGGAGAGTGTGGTCATACTAAGGTGTCTGTAGAAGTTGATCAGATACCAAAGGCCAGATGTGGTGGCAATACCTACCAGAGGGTCACAGTTATGGCTGCACCAAACTTTCAACTGAAACCACTAAAAATGAGAAACAAAAGAATCCCCCTTCTGTTCCTTCCTTCCTCTCTCCCTCCCTTTCTCTCTCCCTCTCTCCCTCTCTCCCTCTCCTCTCCTCTCTCTTTTTTCCTCTCTAAGGATTTATTTGTTTATATGTACATGCACATGCTCGAGCACGCGCAGACACACACAAGAGGGCCCAGGGTCCCTCTCTATCACTTCAGGAGCTCCTCACCCCAGCATGCACCAGCCATGGTCCCATCTCTGCTGAGTTACAGGTGTGCATGGGAAGCCCAGTTTGTTTTTGTGGATGCTGGGACTGGAACTCTTGTCTTCATGATTGTGAAGCAAGTGCTCTCTATTGCTGAGCCATTTCTCCATCCCTTTTTCATTTTTAATTGTCTCATCATTTCCAGAGTGAAAAGGCTTTGATGGGCCGTGCCCCATCCCCTCCACACCCTGCACAGAGCATGCAGGCAGAGCTTTGAGAACTGGCAAGCCCATCATAGGATGTGGTCATCCAATCTCCAGTGAGACAGCTCCAGTCTTGGGCAGAATGCCTCTTGGGGACAGTCATCTCTGCCTTCTCCCAGGACTGGTGCCTGTGACAAGTGGTGGTTATTTTGATACACAAAGCAGGTACAAGCCTTAAGGTTGGGTGAGCAAGACATGGAAGCTATTTTTAAACGTCTGTAACTGGATTTACCTAATTTCAAGCTTCATCTTTTACCTAATTGCAGAAAACCTCACCTAGACCAACTTCAGGTGAACCAAATTATTTCCCATTTCTTTTGCCGGTTCAGATCTCCTCTGCCCTCTATCTGTCATTGTCTCCTTTCCCATTGGCATTTCTGTTACTACTGCCACCGGTCTTCAGTAGTCATCCCCACAGTCTGCATTTTTCTTTATGGGCCCCTGTGCCCAGTGCTCCCTTTATGGCTAGTCCATGCTCCTCCTGTAAGATTCGAAGTCTTTCAAGTTCTGAAAGCCTGCTTTAAGGGGTAATTATAAGGAAGGAAGTCTCCAGGTTATTATACCAAGATGGTAGGGTAGGCAAGATGGCTCAGAGTGCAGCACACTTACAGAGCAACGCTGACAACCTGAGTTCGATCCCCAGAGCTCAGGTAAAGGGGAAAGGAGAGAACCAACAGAACCAGCCCCTCCCCATCTCCTAACACTAGTGATGATGATGATAATGATGATGGTGATGACGACACCATAACCACCACTACAGAACACACAGGTGAGACAAATTCTACTTTTCAGGAGCTTCTCAGGAGAAAACTCAATAATTGTCCAAACAAATATGACCTTAAGCAAATGGTCATATTTAATAGTTTATGTGTTCAGAGCAGTCCTTCCAGGGTAGGAATATGAAGTGTCAGGGTGTCCTACTAGTTTGAGCCTCTGCAAACACTATATTTCTACTTCTCCATTCTTTGCTATAAAAAGACCAATCTAGCTGTCTATGCTCCAGGCTCTGAACATTAGATCTTTATTCAGGGGCTGCTTGGTAAACTCCAGGGTCACACAAGCTTCTCTGTCTGCAGGACACAGTGGAGAGGAGTCTGTCTCAACCACGCTTTAAGCCGACTCACTTCCTTTTCAGGCCCATCTTGATCATCCATAGCTCAGTAGTAGATAATCTTCCTTGTCAACATGACTGAATTCAAAAGTAGCCATGGAAACACATGTCTGGGGGTAACTAGGGGTGGTGTTTCCAGAGAAGTATATCTAGTGGGTGGCACTATTCCCTAGGCTGGGGTCCTAGCTTGAATAGAGAGGGCAAAGTTAGCTAAGCAGCTGTACTCATCTTCCTCGGCTTCCTGACTGTGGCTGTAATACCATCAGTCATCCCACCCCCCTGACACCATGTCTTCCTCTCGTTGATCGATTTTATATGGGAGTCAGACTAGGCCCTCCCTTCCTTAAGCTGTTTTTCTCAGATGTTTAGTCACAGGTATGAGAAAAGTACTGGATACGCCAGGCAAACAGTGTTTGATACTAAACCCTGCCAATGCCTGATGACTTTCCCAGACTTGCCGATCCTAGATGCACTCATCATGCCATTGCTTCCCTAGAAACTCTGAGTTTGTACAGCTGCCCCCCAGACTCAGGTTCGTGTTTGTCTTGACTTTAAGAATATGCAACCTCTGGCTCAGCCTACTTTCTCAGGCAACTTCTTCCCAGTACCTAAGACACACCTCTCTCCTTGCACCAAAATCCTACAGATCCTTGGGAATCTGGCTTACACTTGACCTTCCTTGATCTATGAGGTGTGACTGGCACTTTGATTCCTATTCAGTGATGACTGGAGTTCATATCCCTGGATGGTGACACCTTAATGACAGGAGCAGTGTCAATCATCTTGTACCTAGTTCCTTAGAACCAGAAGGTCATGGCACCTATAACGATTATTCTTATGAGCCAATGGGGCTAAGAGAGAGGGCCCAGTCCAGCTGGTCAAACGTTGACCTATTTTCTTCTAAGGTATTTGGTAGATGTGATCACTGCTGACAATTAATTGATTTCAGGTTGTGGGTAGTGGAGGAAACCTTAAGCATTCGAAGTCCTGAGTGGATGTATATTGTTGGCATAAATATGACTATGTCAAGGACTAAAGCCTCAGATCCTTGGGTAAACGGCAAAGCCTTCCCTCCTGGTCCACGTGTAAATGCTGATAAAATGTGTAGAAAATGTCCACCACAGCTTTCTCCCCCACCCTCTGCAGCTGGGTGTTTATGGTCTGAATAACAGAGCCTACTCCTGAGATGAGCTAAACTTTTTTCCTAGTTCAGCTGGATATAATAACCTTGGCTCCTGGTTTATCTGCATGTAATAACCTCTCCTCTGTGTTCAGTTGTATGAAATAACCCTGTCTCCTTACTTAACTGGATTTAATAAAATGCTAAGCTTCCAGGGTGTTGTGGCTTCTCCATCAGAGAGACCAGTCCACCCAATCCCAGGTCTTTTGTGTGTCTATGTACGTGGACATACATACACATTTGTCCAAGTGTAAAGGCATGTTTGCATGTGTTTAGACACATGTGGGGAGTACACACATGTATGTAGAGGCTCAAGATTGATATTGGGAATAATCCTTGTCTCAGTTTGGGTTTCTATTGCTGCGAAGAGACACCATGACCATGGCAACTCTTCATTTAATTGGAGCTGGTTACAGTTTCAGAGGTTTAGTCCATTATCTTCTTGGCAGGAAGCCTGGTAGCACACAGGCAGACATGGTGCTGGAGAAGGAGCCAAGAGTTCAACATGTAGAGTGTCAGGCAGCAGGAAGACAGAGAGACAGTAGGCCTGGAGTGATCATCTGAAACCTCAAGGGCCATCCACAGCCACACACTTCCTTCAAAAGGGCCACACCTCCAAATATAGTGCTACTCACTATGAGAGCCGTTTTCATTCAAATCATCACAATTCTTGAATGCTGTTCTATTTTATTCATTATATCAAACTCAGAGCTCACTGATATGACTAATCTCACTAGCTAGCTCGCTGTGGGGAATCCCCTGTCTTAGTCTTCCAGAGCTGGAGTTGCTACTGGACGGGTACTATGCCTATTCCACATTTACATGAGTTCTGGAGATACAATGTTCTTTCCTTGCACTTGTTTGACAACTGCTCTAGCCAATGAGCCATCTCCTTGTGTGGGACCTCTTGCTTCTGTCACTCCAGAGAATCCCAACAAATAAAGCCCCTCAGACTTGTGAATGAGATTGAGCCTGCCACTCAGGAGTGCCACCAGGCTGTGACATGCTCCAATGGTCATTGGCCATACCAAGCACCAGGGATAGAACCTGAACTTTGGGAGTGTTATATTTGAATGTGAAAATCCCTTCCCAAAAGCCTATTGTCTTGGTCCCAGTCAGAAGTCCAATTTTTGAAAATACTACAAACTTCAGAAGGTGGGGCCAAGCTGGAGGAAGATCTTGAATGACCCATTTGTTAAAGATTATCTGTTCCTGCTCTCCAGTCTCTCCCCTTTCCTGTTTCCTCCTCCTGGAGGTGAGTAGCTACTGACACATGTCTCCACTGCCATAGCACCTTGCTTCCATGTGTTTCTGAATGCAAACTGACAAAGAACATGATTAAAATGTCAGTTCCAAAAGTAATGTTGTTGGCAGAAGTTTCTGTCCTACCAGCAGCTCCCAAATCAACACACTGAGGATTATATTAATTACAAAAGCTTGGCCAATAATTAAGGCTTGTTGCTAGCTAACTCTTCCACTTAAGTTAATCCATATTTCTTATCTATCCTCTGCCACACGGCTCATGGCTTGTTTCCTCTGCATCTGTTGGCATTTCCTCTGACTCTGCCCTTCTTCATCCCAGCATCTTTAGTTTGGTTGTCCTGCCTGGCTACCAGCCGATCAGCTTTTTATAAACAACGAGAGCAACACATTTTCACAGCACGGGGTTATTCCACAGCATAATACTTCTCTTTAAGGTGTTCTGTTAGGTATTATGTCACAGCCACAAAAGGTCTGACAAACCCAGAGAGAGGACAAGTTTTGTTGCAAGCAAGCAAGGGAAATTCACTCAAACCAGGCAAGTGAAAGGACATTTGTCAAATGAGATGCTCCCAGGACCCATGGGCCAGACGTGCAGCAGTTTCTCACAAAACTCAAACTTTACACAAATGGGTCACAGACCCATTCACAGAGGAAGAAAGGCCAGACCCTTTCTTCCTCTCCATCTTCTTGCAGGAACACATATTCATCTTTTCTTTTGGCAAATCCCTTGTACCCTTGAAGACTCAGTTGTATTGCCCAGTCACGGACCATTCTGCCTTCAGAACTCTCAACTCTCTGGTTCTTTACAAACCTTGAGAACAGAGATCTGGATGCTGTGAGCCTGCCAACCTCCCCTGGTCAAGGAAGGACAGGGGGACAAGGAGAAAGTGACTTAGATATGATTCTCTCAGCACAGCCTCTTTAGTAGAGGATGAAGGAGACCAGCCCCACTCACAGAGCCCTCCAAGCATCCACCTACTGTGTATGTGGTATCCTGCCCTAATCAGTCCAGGCTGCCACAAAAACCAAGTACTCAGAGGTCTGGAAGTCTGAGACTGCGGTCTTAGAAGGTTGGCTTTTCTCCAACCTCTTTCTTGGCTGGCAGGCAGCCACCCCTGGCCTTCCTGTTGTGTGTCTGACCTTCTTACCCTTCCTTTCAGTAGGAGTATGTTACTCTTCCTCTCAGGACGCGGCACTGTACCTTCCCCCACGTGACCCATTTGTGTAAAGTCCACTTCTTTAGTGCCTTCAAACTCCTAATTCCTCACATTCTGAGGTCCTAGTGGTTAGAACACATGCCCTTTCAGGGAGAAACATCTCCATAGATTTTTTTTTTCACAAAAACATTTCTCTTGACAGAGATACCTAATAATTCTATTTAGTTAAGCTTTCTCTCAGAGCAAGTAGCATACATTTGTAAGCCCAGTCTCCGGGAGGCTGAGGCAGAGGAATATTGAATCCAAGGACAACCCGAGCTCCATGGTAAGATAAGGCTCTGCCTCAAAAGCTATTTTCCTATCCAAGTGAGGACAATGCTGTCTCTTCACAGACATGAGAAGGCTGACGAGGGCCATGAGTATAGGGCATACATCACAGCTGCTTTGATAATTGTTTTCTCTCCTAGGTGGACAGAGTGCCACTGACTGTGCTTCAGAGCCATCCTCAATTTGTGCGCAGTGGCTTTCCTGCTGCCTGGCCCTTCGCTCTCTTAGGTCAATCACCATCGCTGCACATTCACACCTTGCATGGAGTAGAGAGGGGGTTTTAACCATCAATTTTATTATCCAGTTATGTTAATGGTCCGTGAAATAACATGTGAAGAAGCCCATTAAACACTGTGAAAGTTTCCACTTCTTACAAATGAGGGAAGAATAAGAAGAAAGGCCAGCATAACTCAGTGCTGAGGAGAGAGCTTGACCTTCATCTTCAGACGTCCTTCCGGGAGACACAGCTTAGAATACTCAGAATTCTGCATTTCAGGATTTGGGTATGATGCGTGCTTAGGCATTAGCAAGCAGCTCAGGAGTCACATTTAATATCTTGTAGTTGAGATGAGTTTCAAATCCAAATGTTAACTTATTTTTCTTTCATCAAACTGTGTTCTGGTTTCTGACACATACTTCACTGAACATAGCCTGCTAGCCTCATGTACAACCTGATTAGAAAAGGTCAAAGTATAAATCCATAAACAGCTTCCACCTCGATCCTTCTCCTGGCCTGAACCTAACAGCAACCTGCCCTGAGCTCTCAGGGACCCAGGGCTGCAATGGATTCTCAGCTATGCCTGTGAATGAGTCTTTGCTGGCCGACTATTCATTTCTGCAAACTGTTACACAACAGACTTGCAGATCCCTCTGTCCGTGCAGCTGCCACAGACTCCTGGATATTCACCTCATGGCCCACCACTTCCGAAAATGTTGTAGCTTCTCTTCTTCTCTGTGACCCCAAGACTTAGGCTAGGATTTCTAGTCTTCCTCCCTCGGTGGCCACTTTCTTGGCTCTTTCATCCAATCTCAAGGATGTTCACCTGAGAAACATATACAGGCATATAATGCATGTATATAAACTACTAGTAACAAACATTTACTGATGGTAAGCTATAAAACATTTATTTTAAATCAATTGTTTGTGTACATATAGTTATTAGTAGTAGTAAAGACAAAAGCAAGTTTGGACACTAATGGGATAAATGTGCTTGTTCGTTCCTACTTAAAGATTTAAATCTGGACCAAATATTTGATGCTGCAGGACATACAGCATCTTCAACATTTTCCAAAGTTGATTGACATTTTAATTTTATACTCATCCATGATGAGCACGCCACTTTGCATAAATAACTTAGTGCAGAATGGTTTAGGGCCCTTTCAGAAGTTGTTGGAAATTCTGTCCTAATCCCTAATTAAAATTCATTTAATGTTTTTTTTCCTTGTATGAAACTCAAGTCAGCAATCCAAACAGTAAATTTTAAAGACAAGCATCTTCACACAGTACAGCCCAAAGATACACTGATTTGAAACCCAACCTGCTAAGGAATTATGGTTGAGGAGCTTGTAAAGCCTTTGTTTTTTATAATTAGACCATCGTGTTTCTACAAAAACAGAAAACTTGTATGCACAGCAAAAAACCCTGCCATTCCTAACATCAGTCTCAGAATCTGATCTGGGGCACCTCAGGCACTACTCTGTGGTACCATGAGGCCTCACTCTGAACAAAGTGAGCAGGCCGTTGAGAACCAAGAGTGTAGAGAAGTCACACGATGCAACACGGGTGAAAGCTGCGAGGGTTACATGGGGCACATTATAGGCATTATTTAATCCATCACTTATTAAAGCTTTTGAAGTAACTGTCATTGTAGAATTCTTTCTGTTGATGAGAAAATAGAGGCTGTGGTATCACTGTATCATAGCAATCTGGCTATGAGAAGACAGAGACTTTGAACACAGTTGAGCATAACCCCAAAGCCACAGACATTCTCTATTCTCTACTGAGCAAGCCCAGAAGATGGAGTTCTGGAATAGAATTTGCCATTTGACTCAACTTCCTGGGCTCCAGTTTCCTCGTGAAACAATTAGAAGCTTCAGTTAGGTATTCTCTATGCCATTCTAGTTATCACCCTCTGGCACAAAGGCACTGAATGGAAAATCCGAAGTCATTGCCTTTTCCTTAGACAGAAGCCAAGGGTGAGAATGGGTGAGGGCTGAGAGCCTTTGGGTTGTGCAAGCTGATCAAATCATGCACAGCACTGTGGAGAGCGGGGCAACACACCTTTCAGACTTTTCAGTTCATGGAGAAATGGACATCACACAAACACAGAAAGGGCCATCTTTAGCCATTGCCAAGTTGGTGGTTGTAGTGGTGGTATCTTGTTTAACCAGTAGACTTGCAGTGGCGGCAGCATCTGAAGGTGGGGTTTAAAAGAGTCCACAAGATCCAAGAGAAATGATAAACAGGTATTCATTAGGGAAGTACTTACACAATTAATAGTAAATAACCTCCACGGTCTTCCTGCTCCTGAAGATGCCCTTCCTGAGTTCCCACTACTGCCCCAGATAGTGAGACAACCCCTCCTCTTCCTTATAAGGGGTCACGTCTGCACACCTGAAGCCACGCCCTTAGGATGCGGCTACCACTGCAAGTCTACTGGCGAAACAAGATGCCACTACAGGTGGTGATATCCCTCTTGAGTTTATCATACAGCCTCCTCCATTCTCCTAACTGCTAAAGAGTAGATGTCTGCAGAAATGGGCCATGGGAACAGGAAGTTTATTGGCATAAGAACACTAATGCGTCTATCTCCAGTAAATGCTATTAGCATCTCTGCCCTCTGTTCCAGAGTAGCTGGAAGTTCTCTTCCTGGGATCATCAACTTCTTTGTCTGAAAGCCAAAGATATTCCACCAAAGTTAACCAAAGCAAAAAAAGGAAAATACAGGTCCAGAGCCACTGAATTGCAAGGAACAGAAGTGGACTTGGCCCCAGAATTCCCGTGTACCCATGTCATTTTTCCCAAAGAAGGGGGGTGTTGCTGTCAGCAGCTCCAGACTTACTTCCCTGAAGCTTTGGGAGTCTCTAGACAAAACCACAGTAGTTTAGAAAGTCAGACATAGTGTGGGGGTGGAACACTAGCTAGCATGTTCAAGGTCCTGGGCTTCATCCCCAGCACTACAAAGAAAAAGCAAAACCAAAAACAATTATGTGAATAATGTGATTTAAAAATCACAATTGCTTTAATTTTTATGCTAGAATTAAGCACCTTACCAACTGTTTTCTCTGCTCCTGATTTCTTACGGGGTCAGATAAGCAGCTTTATTTCAACTTAGCCTGAGGGATGTATGTCATTTTGAAGTTAGCCTGGGCTGTTGTGGGTACTGTGCAAACATTTACTATAAAACAATGTCCTCCTTTAATGTCGATTTAATGGGAAAATAAAATAGGCAGGTTTAATCAGCCTAGGTTGCAAAATCTGAAACCAAGAGAGACTGATTGGCCTCACATAGTTGGCATACCTGTGTTCAAGCAACATGAAGGCCAATTACGGGAAAGCTCTTACCTTCTAGCCAAAGGAATGGGAGCAAACTCTGGTGGCAGACATGCCATTGTCTCCTTTTAAAGAGCTAATTGAGTTGAGCAAGCCAATCACCTGGCCAAAGGACCATCCATCAGGAAGACAGGTTCACCTTCAGCCAAGCTAAGGAGATAGAATGAATAATTAGCCCTTGAATGAGATTCTGTACTTTTCCTTCCCAGAATTCCCACTATCTAGGACAGTCCCTTGTAACGCAAAGAATAAAAACCCAGAGAGAGATATTGGGGTTCAAACTGAAGATCAGAGAAGCAAAGTAGCCCTCCACTAGAGAGTTCTCCCCTCTACCAATGCTCAAACTGAAGGGGCCATCCACTGGACCTCAGCTTGTATTTCCAGACTTCACTGCTCTCCACCAAGCCTCAGAATCCTAGACTGCAATGCTCTCCTCAATGGGGCTGGAGACTAATTGCCACATGAGACCCTTGGCTTCTTCCTCACATACCTCTCTAGTGTAAGGAGCTATTTTGGTGGGGAGGTCTATTTTTTGGATGCTGGCCAAAGCCTAGGCATGCTTCTGTTTCCTCTGGTACCAGGAGCTGCCACTGTCTGCTGGGGCAGGTTTTTCAGCCTGTGGCTGGTTCACCTGGCATGGATTATTTCCTCCTTCTTCTCCTCCAGGTAGCTGCCAAGGTTTGCAGCTTGCCTGCCCTTGAGCACTTCTCTTAAATGCTAAGAAAATTGTCCTCGAGCTCCTGTTTGAGTCCATTCTTAAATTCTTTCCATAGTGAGATGGGTTCCCGAAAAGACAGCTGGATTTCCCTTGTATCATATAGTGACCCTGGTAGACCTGCCAACATTTCTGGTAACACCAGTTTCTAAGCACTGGTGGTGGCCCAGGAAGGCTTTTGTTTCCTCCCTGGTTTCCTTGGGTCTTTATTCAAATGTCCACTTCTCAGTGAGGCTTCTCTGGCCATCACTAAGCTCAAAACCTTTCCTCTCCAGTTAATCCCCACCCTCTCTTATCCTAACAGTACTTGCCTCCAAATATGGAATTATTTACCAATTTAAGTTTCTCATCCATTTCTATATTATATGTGCCATGCCACAGGGTTATTGTATGTCTTGTTTAGTAATATACTCGGGTGTCTATAGTTGGCATACAGGGCCCAAGAACTATTTGCTACCAAATGAATAAATGAATAGCTTGACTCTTGCCCCCCCCCCACTCGAATGTGGTTCCCCCTGTAGCAGAGATTTTGACTGTAGTTTATTTTTGTTGGTGGTGGTAGTAGTTTGTTTTTAGGGAAACAAGTAAATTCCAGTCCAGACACTCTGGATTGAATGCTTGTTGACTTGATTAATCGACGGGTCTCTATGGCCATGTTGGTGGCCCAGTCATAGCCCTCTGTCGCCATGGCTACAGTGATTCATTGATTTGCTTCCCCAAAGTGGAGTTTGCCTGCTGTGCTTCCCTAACCTGGACTGAAGTAGATATGAATGTAAGATTCTAATATCATAGAAGGCAGAATGTGATACTCTACTTTCCTCGATGTACATAAAATATTTTGACAAAAACCAACTACAGGAGGAAGGGGTTGTTTCAGCTCACACCTTCCAGGTCACAGTCCATCACTGAGGGAAGTCAAGGCAGGAACAGAAACCAGGAACCATGAGAAAATGCTGTTTTATGATTCACTCACAGGCTCATGCTTTCTTTTATAGCCCAGGACCACCCACCTAGGCATGGTGCCGCCCACAGTAAACCAGGCCCTCCAATATCAACTCATAATCAATACAGTAGTCCACAGACAGGTCCACAGGCCAATCTGATCTGGCTGATCCCTCGACTGAGACTTCGAAGGTGACTCTAGGCTGGGTCAGATTAGCAGTTACAGTTAATTAGGACATCTGGGTACAAAGCAACACTACATGGCTGCTGCCCAAAGGTAGACACCACCCTAATACAGTGTGAATGAATGCAATGGAGTTGTGAACATGACATAAAACACCAGGCTTTAAAGTCATTCTCCCATCTTATGGGTACCACCTATGCTCTGCCAGCATCCTTTGAACTTTTCTTGGTTTGTACTTTAAGGAAAACGCAAGTTTCAGTTAATGAGCACTATTAGAGCTCTTTCTAGATTTCTCTGAGTATGTACTTGCCTTCGTGTCTTCCATTAGAGACAGCACAGTTGCTTTCAATTTTCCTTTGCTCAACCTCCATATGTACACCCTCTATTACACACCAAACCTTTGCTCTTCCCTCACTCTGAACGCCCTGGTTACCATAGAGATGATCACGTATAACTCAGTTAATTGTGTAAACACCGTATATCTCTGTCGCTCTTAATCGTACCAGTAGGCAGCTTCCCGTCCCCCTTTTTGCATGGGAAGTTTTGATCTTACCATAGGTGAATCTGCAGCACAGTGTTTAAAGAGCCAGATGCCAGATGTTTCAACGATGAAATTACAGTCCCTTTGATGAATTAACTGCCCTCCTCCTAATCTAATAGCCAATTAATTCAGAGGTACAAGAGACCATCATTAATAAGCTGGAGCCCGAGTTCACAAGATCAGAGTTTCAATTTCAGTTCAATTATCAGAAACTTGGGGCCACCTTTTCATAGCTTAAATAATAACAACAACAACAAAAACCAAACAGGTTTTTGTGTTTGTTTTTATCAAAAAGTGTTTCTTAGTAACCAAATCTAAAGACTATTACTTGTCTTCCTCTATAACATTGTTACAATAGTCAAAAACCCCCAGAACATTTTCTGTTCCTATTTTTCTCGAATAAATCACCTTTAAAAATACAAATCTTTAGAACATATTCTTACTAAGAATTATTTCACTTTATCTGAAATTCAGATTTCACTGGACATTCCGTATTTTTATTTGTAAGTCTGGCGGTTGGGTCATATAGGAGCTATAATTGACCAAATACTTGCTGAGCCCTTCGAATTCATCCTAATTGCCAGGGAAATGAAGCAGTGTCTGTTGAGAGAACAGGAGAAAGTGTCACGTAGAAACCAATGAGTTTGATGAGGGATGAACTGAGGTCTTGTGTGCTGGATCCTTAGCACACTTCAGGATCCCTGAAACACGGAGCCATGGAAGCCCTTTATCCAGTTGCACACAGGATGGAAGGAAGAAAGCAGGCTATGGTCTTAAAACCTTGTCGACAAGTGGTCTTTGTTTTCAGGAGAGGACTGGGTTTTGATGCTTTACTCCCGCCCTGTGGGTGGGTGACATCCTGCGGAGTTCTTATTCTCCTGCTTCCTTTTAGCTTTGACTCAGAACCAAGTTCTAGTTTTTGCTCCAACTCAGAGGGTGGGCTTGCAAGTTCGTGAAACTCCCTGGCTCGGGACCTCCTTTTATAGTCCCCACCTAAAAATGAAAGTAGCGCTGACTCTGATAAGTTTGGATTGCTGTTGTTCCCAGATGGTGGTGGCATACAATGATACTGTAGGGTAGCCTGTGCAAACATCACATGCCCTTAGCATACCCATTGCTGCTATGGTCCCCTGCGAATTCCACAGGTTGTTCAGTCTCCAGTGCAACAGGAAAGGTGGCTTGGGTGCGTCTGAGGATGAGGATGAACCACCTAACAGGGCACAAAGCCTTCTCCTCTTTGAAATTTGAATCTTCCAAGAAGTGCCAACAGGTTTGGGTCTAATGGAGGAGAGAGAGCATGGATCACAGGAATGGCAACTGACTCTGGGATTGCCCTGGGGGGAATAGCCTGGGACCAACAGCTGCCATCCCAAGAAAAGCCTGTCTACAAAGGCACCAAACGGCACCTCAGTAGGGTGTGTTGAAATAATTACAGTCCCTGCAGTGAAAGCAGATCATGTTTCAAATCACTGTCCCATCCAGAGGCCAGGAAACAACAGACTGTTGGGAAATCATAAAAATGAGACAAGACGTGTAGTCGCCTATTACACCTGAAAAGAGAAGAAGGGCTGGGGGAGGATTGTTCTTGCCTCCAAGTTTTATAGAATAAATATTTGAGAGGAGGCCAAGATATGTTCTGGCTGATGCCTGAATTCAGAGGTCTCCTGTCCTCATCCTGAGGGGCAAATGGCCTTCTGGGAGCTGGCTGGGGTACCATTGAGAACGGAGATGAGGGCCAGCACACAGCTCTCTGCTTCTGCCGAATCCACCTGTATTTATTTCCTCTGTCATTACCTGTCTTGCCAGATGAAAACTGAGAGAGAACAAATTTGCCTAGTAGCACATGATGCCTGAAAACTGCTGCTTTTTTTTTTTTTCAATTTAAAACAAGAAATAACTTCTATGGCTCCCCCTTGAAACAAACAAAACAACATCTAAGGGCTGGGGGTAGAGCTTATGAAAAATTACTTGCTTGATTTTATTTATGCATGGTTCCATTTTTTGAACCTATAACCCTAAGTAAAATCAGTATACACTAAGCTAGATAGATACATGTGTGTGGGAAGGAACATGCATAAATATGTAATTTTTTTTTCTTTGAGAGGGTTACATGCACTTCAAAAGCATTGACTTCAAAGGGCACAGTCAAGAGAAGAAAACCTGTGGAATGAGAGAAAACTTTGAGGAACCATGTAAGAGATTAATACCTCCAATTCACACAGAATTCCTTCAACTCAACATGATTGAAAGGCAGAAAGTAGGCAAAGAAAGGATTTAGACATTCTCCAAAGAAGATTCGAAATGGCCAGAAAACACCTTTTTTTTAATAAAAAATATATATTTACTGTCACTAAGCATTGGGGAAATTCAAGTGAAATCCACAATGAAATACCATCTCATAGCCATTAGGATGCTGCTCGAGTTTCCTTTTTGTTAGCGTAGTAAAAATGTCCTGACTAAAAAGCAACAGAGGGGAGGAAGGGCTTATTCAGCTTACAATTCCAGGTCACAGTCTATCCTTTTCAGAAAATCAAGGAAGCAGCTAGTCACATCCACAACCAAGAGCAGAGAGACATGAACACACAGGTGCTGCCTGAATTCTTGCTGCTTAACTCCATTTCTCTATTCTTGTGCATGGCAGGCCTCCTGCCTAGAAGATGGTGTCACCCACACCAATTACCAATCAAGACACTGGACTAGCTTGATAAAGACTGTCTTCCCAGCTGAGTCTAAGTCTCGGCAAGCTAGCATTTAAAGTGATCACAGATGACAACTATTACAAACAGCCAAGCACCGGCTCACTATTCCAATGAGTAGAAAATCTGAACAATATAGTCCTGGTGTCTGGCAAGGGTGCCTAGGCTGTTGTCATGACATGTTGATAAGTAGGCACATGAAGGAAAGAGTGTGTGTAAGACAGGACCAAAAAAGCACAGTTCATTCCTGAGAGGGAGCATGGATCTATGAGAAACTATGCCTTGTTGAATTCCACTGGTCTCTATTCTTAAAAAAATCTGCTACCTAACAATACTTTATACTGGGAACCAAGCTTCCAGAGCATGTACATTTGGAAGGTAACCAAAGCAATTAATAACCACCTGAATAACTGGTAGCCATGGAGACAGACCTTACAGCCCTCAGAAAACCTCTAGATAATGTCGACTCTACCCTACAGCATCTTGTCCTCAGCCTCACGAGAGATGCTGACAGAAGCACCAACCAGATTCTGAACCCTCAGAAATAGCACACAATGATAACAAGGGTTTATTGCTATAAGCTGTTAAATGTGGGGATAATTTGCTGCAGTGGGTAACAAACACATTCTCTTGACATTTGGTTCAATTTATAACCTGACCCAGGGTAGGTGCTTAACCAGCCTGGCTGAAAAGCCATACTGTTTGCTAAACCCAGTCCGATTCTCTGTCAAATGAACTGTCACTTGCATCCCATAGTAAAGCCATGTAACTCTTCTTTAAATGCCTCAGCCTCCACAATTAGAGGGAGCAGCCCATTTACAGAAGGAACTGAATTGATCCCTTTTCTGGGAATAAATGCCCTTTTTTTTTTTCAAAGAATATCAAAATTCCCACAGTATTTTTCCATTTCAATGTCTTATTCCAGGAAGCACAGTTCCCTATATTTCTTTAAAGTAACTAATCAAATAACTTACTAGGAAAAAAAATCCCATTTTTCTTAGGAAAATCTGTGCTAAGCATCTCTTAGATGGAAGAGTATTAGTCTTATCCAGGCTCTGCATGAAATACTTCAAATCTCGTTACTCTAAAACTACAGAATAAAAGTCTCAGACTATTTAATGCCTTGAGTGCGAGGAACAGTGGATTTTGACTACATTTTAAAATGTATTAAACTTAAAATGCATTAAAATTTAAAATATGCCACTGGGCTAGAAATTGATGTTAAGTTATATATGTTTAAGTCCATGTTGATTAAAAATGCCTGTATGTGGCTGGAGAGATGACTCGGCCATTAAAGGCTAGGCTCACAACCAAAAAAATGCCTGTATTATGTATGTACATCACATGTATGTGGTATCTATGGAGGTCAGAAGAGGGCATCAGATCCCCTGGAATTGGAGTTGCAGGCTGTCACGTGCATTAGGAAAACTGAACCCAGGCCCTCTGCAAGAGCAATAAGTGCTCTTAACTGTTGAGCCAGCTCTCTCTGTCTTGAATCTGTTATAACATCCTTTGACATCACTAGAGACCTGTGGTGTTTGTTCATTTGGTATTTGCTCTCAAATTATACATTCAACACAGACAGAAAGAATTCAAATCAAGACATTAATGTTTTCATTTAGGGGACACTTCATTTACTGGGTCCCTTCGCTGGGGGCCATTTTCCTTTGTGTAGCTCCGCTTATTGTCTAAGGAAGGTTTTGGCCTACTGGGGCCTTGAACTAACTGCCTAAAAGTTGAGTACATACCCACGGAGCACCAGTACACACATCATTTGCTCATGGAATGGTGCCACCCACACTTGAGGTGGGTCCTTTTCCTTCCGCTAATCTCCCCTGGAAATCCCCTCTTAGACATGGCCAACGCTAGGCCTCCTCGGTGATTCTAGAGCAACTAGGATGACAACGAAGATCAACAAACCATCCCATGAGTGGTTACCTAATCACCCCTTATGAGCCCTATGACTCAACACCATGCATTGTGGGTTTAGTTGCAACACACACACAATGGAGAACACAGTCTAATAATAACTGGCTGCCTTTGCTTTCTCTTCACGGTAAGGAGTGAGGCTCAGGCCCTCATGAGATGCCCCAGATCACCCAGTCAACAGGTACAGGGAGCAGGATTTGCACTTAAGACACCAAAGCTGCCTCAAAGACCAAGTGCTCCCTGGGGCTTCCTGAAGTTTCTCCTGGGGTCACATTTACTGCTAGGGAAGCCTTGGCACATTCTCTTCACCTGGGCTTCCAGAGGCTGAGTAACCCAACATCCTCTTCAGTGTTTTTGCTTGGCTCAACTTTGTAGTCCTTGTTTCATTTCCATGTCTACTTCCTGCCTTACTCCAGGAGGGCTTGCATGATGAGAGATGAAAACTATTCTCCTCTTCATCTGAGGGAGGTTGGTCCCCGAGAAAGCTAACATCTCAGTCTAGCCTGCCTCTCCATATTGACCTGCTTGTTTCTTCTACCTTCATGTTCCCACTTCCTACAATGGCTGAATGCATCTGTTTGTAGATGTCATCTAACTTCCACACAGACCACATACATACCCACACATACACCTCAGAGAAACACACATGTATCACACATATACACACACCACATATATACCCAATACCACCTCAGAGAAACACGCACACCTTACATACACATACACTTCAGAAAACATAAACACACACCTTACATACATTTATACTTCAGACAAACACATAAACAGGCCTTATATCACACACACACACACACACACACACACACACACACACACACACACACACCTCAGAAAAACACATAGATATCCACACCTCACATGATACACACAGCACAATATACCTTAAAGATACAAACACATATTACACACACACACACACACACACACACCCTTCACACACCATGTGGACTCATCCCTGATGCTTCCTCCACTAATCCATTCATGTTTCCTGATACGGGTACCTGAGTGAATTGGAGGATTCTCTAGAAATGCCTATGGCTCTCCATGCCATACTCCTTTTCTATTGTCTGGATCTGTCTTCCTTAGCAGAAGGTGAGCTCTCAGAGGTAAGTTAAAGCATCCAGTGCTCAATAGAATTTCAGCAGATGTTTCTAGAATGACTGGTTGAGTTCTGCTACTTTGGTAATGAAGAGTTCAATGAATTAGTCAACCAGAGTAGTTTACTGACTCCTGACTAATTAGGCCAAATGTTAGTTGTGATGAACTGATGCTTACCCACTCCCCACCAGCATGAGGTGAAGACAGCAGTTAGCTGGAGGAGTCAATGAGGTTTTATGAGCGTACTGTGTTACACAGACGATAGTGGGCAAACTCCACCGTTATAGCCATCACACAGCTCTGCTAGGAAAAGCCCACTCTGGTGCCTGGTGTAACCAGGCAAACGGTGATTTCTCTGCTTCCCAAGTTACTCTTGTATCTTAAACAAAAGAGTGACCCAGCACAGTGGTTCCAAGGACAGACTTCCAAAACAGTTGAACTAGCCAGGCATCTTCCCGCTGTCCCCAAGAGAAAGGAAACCTTGATAAACAGGTGTGCCTCCCAGATCAGAACCACAGAAATGTGGTTACTAGTGTTTATAACAGTGGTTTTTGTTCCCAATCTACTCCAGCACCAGTTTAATTTTTCTAATGGATTGATTCTTCTGCGATGTGACTGGATAAATAAGAGGCATTTCCCCGTGGCCTGCCTGTTGCAGTTCCTTCCTGACCTCTAACTGGGGACACTTTCAGACATCTCTGACTACATTTACTTCACAATCAGGTCAATATTTGAGGTTTGCCCTATTAAAATTTCCCTTTGAGTCAAAATAGGCTTAGCAGGGAAAATTAATAGCCAAGGGAGAGTGTAAGAACAGAAAAACCTAATTCTGTGAATCAACACAAGGTTTGAGATTCAAGACCTTTATGATCCACGCAGGAAGGGCTGGAAAGATGGCACAGTAATTAAGAGTGTCTGTTGCTCTTTCAAAGAACTAGGGTTCAATTCCCTGCACCCACATGGTGGTTTACAACAATTCATAACTCCAGTTCCAGGGGATTCAGTACCCTCTTTGGACACCAAATGTAGATAGAGGTTTCTGTTCTACCTGGTCCCACAGTCATTTAATCCAAAATAAATACACAGAGGCTTATATTAATTATAAACTGTTTGGCCAATGGCTCAGGCTTCTTATTGGCTAGCTCTCTCTTAATTATTAACCCATATCTATTCATCTAAGTATCTCCATATAGTCTTGGCTTACCAGAGAATTCCCAGCATCCTATCTTCCAGGTAGCTACATGGCATCTCCTCCTGTTTCTTTTCCCCACCTTCTCCTAGTCTGGTAGTCTCGCCTATACTTCCTGCCTGGCTACATACTGCCTGTCCATTGGCTGAAACAGTTTTATTCATCAACCAATAAAAGAAACATATATTCACAGCATACCAAAGGGCCTCTCCCATCAACCAAACAAGCATCAACCAAACTGCTCTTCTAAATAAGAAACATGGTACACCAAGCACCTGAGTACTCCCAGAAGCCAGAACAATGAATTCTGAAGTAGGGTGAGTAGCCCATAACAGGCCAGCTGAAGAGTCTGCACTCTCCATGGCTCCTTTTATATGCTTCTTATGCAGAGATCCCAGTGGTATGAGCGCTCACTGTCCAACCTGAGGTAATGTGCTAACCAGTCACAGTCAATAGGCTTCCACTATGGAAGTGGTTGCTCAGGTGCTGTTAAGCAGATGCTGTTCCCTGAACCGGTCTCCGGAGTGGTTCATCTCTGCTCCCTTTACTGACCCACAGGCATCGCAGTCTTGTCGGGGATGTCCTGGTGGCCTCTGCTATAAGGATTGAGCAAGGGTCAGCTGCAGGAGCATATTGGCTGTGGGTGATACTGCTACTGAGAGTTTATAGAACCTTTAAGAGGGAGCCTTGCTGGAGAAGGAACTCCACTGGGGGCAGTCTTTGAGTTTCAGAGCCTATCCCCGCCTGCTGTTCTCTCTGTTTCCTGGGTCCAGATGCAAAGTGATTGATCACTCTGCTTCTTGACAGTCAGGCCTTCTTCAAGTTCCCGATTCCGTGCCTCCTCTGCCATGATGGACCACACCCCCTCGAACTGTAAGCCAAGTTAGACCCAGTTGTTGTTGCTGGCCTTCTTGTACTCAGAAGAGATGTTTCATAGTGGCTAACCTGGATGTAATATGTGCTGAAGTTCAGACAGGATGCCAATGTAGCTACCAAGTTCCCATGCCGACAAGAAGGAAAGGGTGCTTAGTGAGGAGAAACTGGGCCAAAGCAAGACTGAAAACCAGCTGGGCAAACTCCAAACTCTTCGTCTCCATGTTAATTGTCAAAGCACTTTTCAGATCTCCAACACTTTCAGCTTTGTTGACTGCAACAGACTTCTTTCTCTCGGGCTGGTTCCATTGCCTGTTAGCAGCTTTCCTTAGCAGGTACTGCATGACTCTGGCATTGCCAACATTTTGAGATCTCCATAGTAATGCAGGCTTTATCTTCACAGCTAGAGGCCTAGGTCTCTCTAGTCTTCCATGCAGGGACACCCCTAACACAATTCTGGCCACAGTGACTGTCCTTGGCCATGGAGGGAGATTCCATAACCTCTTTCTTCTATGTTTGACTATAAAGCTAGCCTAATGTGACTGAAGCTGCCAAGTTCTACTGCTTGCTGGGGCTGAAACATGGCCCTTTTGTTCATTACATCTCCACCTGCTTTCTGTTTTTGATGGTTCATATTGGTTACTTTTGCCTTTGCTGTGATAAAGTAACTTATAAGCAGAGAAATTTATCCTGCCCATGGATTGAGGGGGTACAATCATCCATCTCATGAGGAGAGAAGAGAAGGAAGGCATGATAGCAGGTGGCTCCATGGATGCAGGAGTATGAGATCATCTCCTTATATTTGGTGAATCAGGGAGAATGGACTTTAAGCTAGAACTAGAGCAGGGTTATAAGTTTCTACATTAAAAAAATATATACTATCAGAGTGTGCCTGTGTGTATGTGGAGGTCAGGACAACTTTCGGAATTAGGTTCTTTCTTCTTCTACCATTAGATTGGTGGCAAGAACCTTTACCGATGGGCTGTCTCTTTAGTCCCTGAGCTATAGTCTCAAAGCACACACCCAGTGACCTATTTTTGCCACCAAGGCTTCACCACTCCTTCTTTGCCTATGTCTGTGTGTGATTTATATGAGCATGTGTATGAGTGGAGTGTGTGTATGTGTATGCATGCCCACATGCACGCACAGCCAT
The DNA here is from genome assembly GCF_003668045.3 of Cricetulus griseus. NCBI lineage: Eukaryota > Metazoa > Chordata > Mammalia > Rodentia > Cricetidae > Cricetulus > Cricetulus griseus. The sequence goes on along the minus strand of NC_048596.1, from coordinate 264,906,350 downwards.
GCTCCTGTGTGTGAGTGTTTACATGTTTGTGGGCTCACATGGTGTGCAGATGCACAAAATACTGGAATTACAGGCCGGTCACCATGCCTGCCTGGCGTTTATGTTTATATGGGTGCTGGGGATCCAAATGTTGGTCCTGATCCTTGAGTGGCAAGTGCTTATTCACTGAATTCCAGCCCCAAGGCCCTACAATCCCCTCAAACAGCACAACTAGCCAGGGACCAAGTGTTCAAACGCAGGGGCATTGTGGGTAGGGGTGGCATTTCTGGCTCAAACTCTTAACACACACTCTAATGTAGAGCTTGCACAGGGAGATTCTCGAATTAGCAGTGGGCGGGATTGGTCCTTTTCCTCTTGCCCTTGCATTCAGGGAAACCCTTGGAAAGGCAACCAGCCTGAGTCTGAGCGCTTCTGAGGGATTGCTGCTGAAATAGTAGGCTTCTCTTCATGTGCAGAGGGCCTTGCCTTTCATGTGAGTACGGTAAACAAGATGGATTCTGTTTCTTGAGTGAGCAGAGGCTAAAAGGAAAAATTGTTTCTCCAATTATAGACTCTCTGGGCAAAGATAATCTGCTTGGCTTCTTTGATATGAGATGAAAGATAAATTGCCTCATGTAAATGTGTTTCCCTTTGAAGAGTACTCCAGTGCTGACTTGGGACAAATCCTGATTCAGCCAGGGGTTGTCATGGCAATGGGTCATATCTCTAAAATCCAGATGCAAGTTGGCTATTGAGATTTGTCAAAGGACAAAATTATGACAATTTAGTTTCAGGATCTTAACTGGCTTTGTTTTCTATTCTAGAGTCAGACCAGCTTTCATTCCATAAAATATGTGTTGCAGTAAGCTGATTGGAGTGGATGATTTTATAAAAAAAAAAAAAAATGAAGAAAGCAGAAAAACAACAACAACAAATCAGATTGGTTCTTTCTTTTTTGACAAGGTGGCCTTGAATTCCTGGTCCTCTTGCCTTTGCTTTCTGGGTGCTGGATTCACAAGTATGCAATACCCCATCTGACTGCAGATAGAGGGAGAGCTCCAGGAAACCTCAGAGTGTGTCAGACAGGGAGACAGACACTAGGAAAAGGTTAGTCTCAGGTTAACTTTTGTGTAAGGGTTAAAGCAGGGAATGAAGCTTGCCTGCTGGGAAATTTGTCTGTTTTCTTTCTAGTCCTAATTTCTCAGGAAGCCAGGTTAAAGTGTGTGTGCCTCTTCATGAGAAGGAACTTTAACATGAGTTTAGTTTCGAGTTTAGCCTTCCTGTTGGGGTCCAATACAGGAGATTAGTCAAAAACAATGGGCTCCTGTAATCTTTAAAGGACTTTGCCACAAAAAAAAAAGGAGACTGGGTTTATAAACAACCCTTCCTCCCTAAGCACTTCTGTGGTGGTTTGAAAGAAAATGGCCTCCACAGTTAGTGGCACTATTAGGAGGTATGGCTTTGTTGGAGGAAGTATGTAACTGTGGGGATGGGCTTTGAAGTCTCCTATGCTCAAGCTATGCTCAGTGACACAGTTCACTTCCTGGTACCTGTGAATCAAGAACTCTCAGCTCTGTCTCTAGAACCATATCTGCCTGCAGGCCACCATGTCCTACCATGACGATAAAGGACTAAACCTCTGAAAATGTTTTCCTTTATAAGAGTTGCCATGGTCATGGTGTCTCTTCACAGCAATAGAAACCCTAACTAAGATAACCTCCCTGCAACCAGTATAGTTTTACATGCTATTCTTAGCCTCAATTTTCCCTCCCTAAACTAAGTCGGAGGCACAGTTGGAATGCTACCAGTATCATTGGCCTTCCCACTGCAAGGCCAGGTCATCTAAACCAATTTTCACTTGGAAACAATGGCTGTTATAATCTTATGGCTAGTTGAGGAAGGATATAGACATGACAAAGAGAGAGACGTCTTTTTATTTAAAATGTGAAAGTCAGGTGTGATGGATCATATCTTTAATGCCAGCATTTAAGGCGTAGAGGCAGAATTATGAGTTCTGGGAAGCTCGGTCTCCACAGCAAGTCTACTTCATTAGCAATTAAGTACAACGTGAAGACCCAATCTCATAAAAACAAAATGAGAATTCATAATGTAGAGGAAATCCTATACAAACCATTGAAACATTGCTATAATCCCAGCATCTGGAGGGCTGAAGGCAGGTGGATTGCCCCAAGTGTAGGCGAAGGCTGGGTTCCAGCCTGTGTGTAACCCTCTCTCAAAATAAATGAATAAACAGGTAAATTAGGTAGACAGACAGATAGTTAGGTAAATAGACAGGTGATAGGTAAGTAGACAGGGAGACAGATTTCCTGCTTTGCTGCCCTTCTCAGAGTTCTTGCTAAAGATAATAATTACAACAATAAGAACATTAGTAATGTGTTAGAAGATGCTAGAGTTTACAGAGGGTTTAGTGGGCATCAGCCATTCTGAAGTCCTTCTAATCACATACTGAAATAAATACTAGGATGACTCCCCCCCCTTTTATTTCCCTGACTAAGAAACTAAGGCCAGGGACACACTGCTAAATTCTGCCTCTGCAGCCATCTGTAAGGCTTACACTCAGACAATCCTCTACTTTTGCATTCTTCTCTTGCTGTGGGATCTCTTGAAACATTTGATCAAAAAAAAAGTGAAGTTCATGGCCTATGGAGACTCATAAGAGGCGATTCCATCTGCATTGGGCAGTGGGACGGTGTCCCCTTAGCAGCCATGTGCAGACAGTATACCCTGTGGACAGGCAGGCATTGCTAGAGTACAGCAATAGATGATAGCAACTCCTGGACAAGCTAGTTTCAAAGATTTAGGAAGGCAGGAAGCAGGAGGGACTCTTATTAAATGGTTACCACAAGGAAGACTGGAGTGTGTGGGTAAGGAAAGTTCTGGAAACCCAGAGGCTGATAGTTCAGGTGTGTATTGACACTGACTGTTCTAATCACCGAACTCTTTGTTGAAACTGTAAGAGGCCTTAGTTTGGGAGGAAGTTCCTCCCCAGGACTTGTTCCATTGGACCAGCCAAAAATCAATATGGTGTCAGTCACATGCTAAAGGTCATTGTGCTGGCTAGTCTTGTGTCAACTTGATACAAGCTAGAGTTATGTGAAAGGAGGAAATCTCAATTGAGAAAACGATTCTATAAGACTCAGTTGTGAGGCTTTTTTAAAAAAAAATGAGTGATTGAGGGAGGACCCAGCCCAGGGGTAACACTATAGTGGATGGTAGTCCTGGGCTGGTGGTCCTGGATTCCATAAGAAAGCAGGCTGAGCAAGCCGTGAGAAGCAAGCCAGTAAGCAGCACCCTCCATGGCCTCTGCATCAGCCCCTGCCTCCAGGATCCTGCCGTGTTTGAGTTCCTGTCCTGACTTCCTTCAATGATGAACTGTGATGTGAAAGTTTAAGCCAAATAACCCCTTTCCTTCCCTATTTGCCTTTTGGTCATGGTATTTCATCACAGCAATAGAAACCCTAAGACAACTATCAATCAGGAATTCAGCTTCCAACCAACCTTCTGAGAAACAGGATTGAGAGACTAAATAGCCCAGTCCCAGGACAGGTCATTGTCAACTGGCATGATAAGGACTTTTCTTCTGCTTAATCCTCCCACAGAGAGTCTCTTTAGTCACCTCAGCCAGGCACCTTTCTACTGTTCTGTCTACCCGGACCCACCTTACAGGGAAGGTGGCTTTGAGATGACCCGTCCTCTTCCAAGACTTTTATCTCGGCCTTTCTCCCATCCTGCTTTGTCTTCAGCACCAGCCTCTGCCGAGCGTCCACCTTCTCCAATCCTAACTGCCCCCCCACCCCACGTTGCCCTAGATTTGGTGAACTATAAATTCCAAGGATTTACTCCAAACTTGTGGGTGAGATGCAGAGGAGGGGATGCTGGGAATTTGGGCTCTGTGGAGCATTTGGGTGAGTCTCACCAAGGAAATGCAGAAGACACTGAAGGGGACTTACCCAAAGCCTCGAAGCCATACCTGCCTTCCTATGAATGAAGAAAGGCTAAGCCCGGTGGAGCACGTGGGAACAGGAAGAAGATAGGATTCATGAAATGGTCCAAAGAACTAAGGGTCGCCAAGTGCCCTGCTTTGTCTGAAACTACGGACATTTCCTGTGACTGTTTGAAACTGGAACCATTCTAAGCAAACCTTTCCATCCCGAGTCCACATCCATTCTCACCTTACACGCGGCTCACACCTCACGTTACCCCAGAGTTGTAAACCTGCCGATTTCAGTCCCCCAGCTGGATCCAGCTTCCCTGGGCATCTGAAGGGAAGTACTGCTGAGGAAATATTGCATTTTGAATTGAGCATAACCGGCATCCTTTAAAAAGGAGAAGCCATAATTTGTATTGCCTCCTACATTTCCTTTGTAGCTGAAATTGCTTTTCAGAGTTATCTTCAAAAACAACAGTAAAACTCATAGCGGCACTTAAGAAAAGCAAGCCCCGCCTCATTTGTCATTTCTTTTAAGTTGGCTAGAGAAAACAGAAATTTCCACTCCTCTCTTAAAACCAAACATAGGTTCGGATTTTTCACTGTCCTTTCAAACCAATGCTAATTTCTGAGTGATTTCCTTTTCCGATATTTGGCACTGTGACTTTAAGAGGAAAAAGGTATTTTTCAGACATATATCTGAAGTCATGTGCTTGGGGCCTGTTAGGACAAATGAGAAAAAGCAAAACAGATATTAAACCATCTATTTTATATAGAACTAGTCCAAATTCCAAAGCAGTGGGCTTTACCAAGAAATTAATTATGATAAAACATGCATAAGAAGTCATGATGCAGACCTATGACCCAATATTTGCTAGGTAGGGAGTTTGTCTCACAGCGAGTAATAAAGAAAATATCTCAGATATGACTTTCCCCCAGAGCCATGACATCCACAGCTGAGACAGACCACAGACCTGGACTGTCTATTCACAGCCCAAATCCAGCCGGAAGAGGGACCAGAGCAAGCCCAGCTTCTATACTCATTGCTGGCCGTGTTAATGAGGGAGGCAGCAGGAGAGAGGAAGCCCTTTACAGTGTAGGAACACTGTGTGCCAGACCCTAGCTCGAACCTGGGTGCAAGTCCCAGGTCTGCCACACATTAGTTGTAGTGACTGACTTTGACAAAGCAGCAATCATACCTACTGTCATGATTAATGTCTTCACTGTCGATTTGACTTTGAACTCATCAAGAAGACACACTTGTGATATGGAGCAGTAGGTGGGTGGGTGTGTCCAGGGAGCTTGAACTGAGGAAGAAAGACCGGTCCTTAACATGGGTGGCTCCATTCCATGCCTAGACTGTATGCTGGGGCCCTAAACTAAATAAAAATGGAAACGGCTAACTCATTCCCAACATTCATCTCTCTCTGCTTCCTGACTGTAGACACAGAGTGACCAGCCACTCCCACCCCTGCTACCATGATGGACCATGAGGCAAAGTAACTTTTTCTTAAGTTGTTGCCAGGTACTTTGTTACAACAATAAGAAAGAATAAGGAACACACTTCCTTACAAGGTCACCATGAGGACAATTCTTGAATACAGACACGGAAAACACCCACACCCACCTAAAAGCTACGCCTCTCACCTAAGCACTGCTTGCTTGCTATTTGCTTAGATTCGGTTGGAGACAGAAATCTCCAATCTGTCTCTTGAACAGATGAACTGATTTTTAAAGCTTGCTGTGCAACACAAGCTCCACAGAGGGGCCCAGGGCAGTCTGCTAAGTTGTTCTGCTGGGGCCCCAAGATGTGGCGCTGCTGTTGGAATTAATCATACAAATTTAAAAACTGGGAGGTGGAATGTGATGATATATTATTTATGATTAATTAAAGCTTGCCCGAGGATTGAGAAAGCAAAATCAGCCTCAAGCTATAGAGATCAGGCAGTGGTAGTATTTACCTTTAATCCCAGGAGTCAGGATTAAGAAGTAGACGGATCTCTGTTAGTTCAAGGCCACACTGAGCTACACAAAATACATGCAGCCCTAAAGAGAAACAGCTCACACAAGGATGATCTCAGCACCTGGGATCATATGCCTTTAATGCCAGCACTAGGGTGGTATAAAAAGCAAAGGGTCTCATGTGAGGCAATCAGTCTCAGGATTCTCCAGCCATGCTGAGAGCATGGCATTACAGTCTGGGGTTTGGTGGAGCCAGGATCGCCTTTCAGTCTGAGGTAGAGACAAGAGCTAATGGCTGGCTGCTTTGCTTTTCTGATCTTCAGCCTGAAGCTTGAACCCCAATATCAGTCTCTTTGTCTTTTATTTATCATGCTACATGAGAATCCAGGTCTCTGGCTATTTTTGAAAAACAGAAAGATCAAGCTATACAAGACTCACCATCTTTCTACAGAGCCATCTTTCTACCAGCTGGAGCTGAGCGGAGTCAAGTAAGCAGTGATTGTGTTAGGAGCTCCCCCAACTCATCAGACTTCCGCCAACCTGCTACACTATAGGCAACTGTATTTCAATTGTTAGTTAAGTTAGACATCTGCATATTATAGCCAAGGATCAAACCCAAGATGGGCTGTGTGTGTGTGTGTGTGTGTGTGTGTGTGTGTGTGTGTGTGTGTGTAGCTTTGTGGGACTCTAGTGGCATACACTCATTCACAGGACAATACAGATTGACCCAGAAAACCTAAAGTATTAGTATCTGGATCCAGACAGAAAAAGGTCATGGATGTTTGCAAGACATTCAGCAAAGAATTTGCTCAAAGATAGCATATTTTATTATTCATTCATTTTGGGGTGTTTTGTTCTGTTCTTGTTTTTAATTTTTATTACATGTTATTTATTTGGGTGTATGCATATATGTATGTGGAGGTATGTGTGTGCATGTGCTTGTGTATGTGTGTGTGTGTGTGTGTGTGTGTGTGTGAGAGAGAGAGAGAGAGAGAGTGTGGTGTGTGAGTGTGTGTGTGTTGTGTGTTGTGTGTGTGTGTGTGTGTGGTGTGTGTGTGTGTGTGTGTGTGTGTGTGTTGTGTGTGTGTGTGTGTGTGTGTGTGTGTGTTGTGTGTGTGTGTGTGTGTGTGTGTGTGTGTGTGTGTGTGTGTGTGTGTGTGTGTGTTCGTGTGTGTGTGTGTGTGTAGGGTGCACCATTAAGAACTGGAGATCAGAAGACAACCTCAAGGAGTTGATTCTTTCCTTCTCCCATATGGTCCTGAAGTTGAACTGAGGTCATTAGGATCAACAGAAGCATCTATGCCCAAGGAGCTATCTCCCTGTGAGGCCCTTATTTTTATTTTGAGACAGAGTCTCACATTGTAACCCAGGCTGACCTCATTTTAGCTGTATATCACAAACATTAAAAGCAAATGTAAAAGGCATAATAGCCTTGGAAGAAGAGGAGTTCACGATGTAGCCCAAGCTGGCCTCAATTAACAGTCCTCCTGCCTCAGCTTCCTGAATGCTAGGATCACAAACATGAATATATATATATATTCTAATTAAAGCATTGGTACACATATTTATGCAGGCATATATCATTACTAATTCTGCAGTACACAGAACTCTCCTCATATGCTCACATAAAGCATTTAGATGACTCTGACATTATGCTAGAAACATCCAAGTAATCATTCTTGTGGGATGTAACAAGAGGACTTATGCCACACTGATAGAAGACCCCAAATGTTACCTGGGACATCAACTAAATTAGATTCCAGGCATAGTATCTATCAACTCCCTTTTCCATTAGTTCTAAAGGAACTAATTTAATTTAATATAGTTCCATTCCTATTATCTCTTCCTATCAAATAAGAATTTAATGAGAGTCTTTACATTTTTCCCTTGGCAGATATCTAAGGAAGGAATTAATATTGATATTTTGCTAGATGCTTTCAATCCTTGAGGACATATTTTATATCATAAACATGATATATGGACATGATGTAGAATATATTGACTATATATATCCAATGTACTCTTGCCTGAAGATGCTGGCACATTAAAAATGTCCAATAAATATTTGTTGAATGACTTAATACACTGGGAACAGGGATGTGAAAGAGGCTAAGAGCCAAGGCCAGACCTGCAGGGAGTTCTGAGCTTGGGATAAGCTTTCAGACTGTCGTATGTTGGGGGAAAGGAGTTATACCTCTGCCACCCTGCTTAATACATCATGAGATGAGAGCAGCCATAGAACCGAAGGGGAAGCCTTGGACACAATGGTTATGTGGTTTTTTTGAGGCATCTCCTCAGAGGAAACTATAGTCTCAGGCTCCTTAGCCAGGCATTTCCAACAGCTGGTTATTGCTAGTCCTTCCCCCCGGAGAAGGATCTGGGTACATAATACAGTATCTACCACATAGTGATTGCTCAGTAAATGTTAGTGTCTACCCCATCAATATGTACCCCATAAATGAAGTAACAAGTAACAGACTCCTGTATATCTGTATATCTTAGTGACTGACATGCTTAGTCATTCTAAGTTGTATTACCTTATAGATACATCCTGATAAGTTTTTTTTTTTCAACTTGACACAGTCAGGTTTGTCTAAGAAGAGAAAAAAACTACCTCCATTAGATTGGCCTGATAGGCAACTTTGTAGGGCATTTTCTTGATTAATGAGTAATGCAGATGGTGCCATGCCTGGGCTGGTGGACTGGACTGTAGAAAAAGCAGGCTGAGTGAGTCATGGGGAGCAACCACAACCCAGAAGACTTATGGACCCTAGTGGCCAGATGCAAAGAACAGTGCTATTTTTAGAGAAGATAAAATTCCCCCAGTGTTCTTGATTAGATCCAGCTAAACCTCAGACACACCCTAAATACAGAAATCTCCTATTTGGGGAATGCTGAGCCCAAATCCAGGGCTTTGTTTGTTCATGTTAATCAAGCCTTTTACCAATGAGTCACACCCAGGGCCATGTTCATGTTAGGTAAGTGCTTTGCCATTGAGCTATGCTCCCAAACTATCACTAATGATTTCTAGTCTCTTCTAACTCTAAAGCTGTGATTCTATAATACAAAAATGGAGAGGCACCATCCCATTGGCTACTCATCCTGTATTCTGTAGATATTGCCTCATGAGGAAACGGGGTAACAACTACTCCTTCCTAATATGCATGGATTAAAAAGTGATGATGGGGAAAGCACATAGAAGACAACCTGACATGTGGAAAGGATGGGAATGCTAGCCTTACCAAATTAACACAGCTGTTGAAATGGCTGTAATTTTATGCTTTAATACAATAGCATGCCTTGACCCCCCCCCTCTCTCTCTCACACACACACACACACACACACACACACACAGATATGGTACTTTAATAGTGTTCACCTCTATTTTTCTTCCACTGCCTACTGCTATAGCTCTTCTTATTTCTAATGAGCCCTATTTCTTCTTCCATGTCTTTTTGGGGGCAGGTCCACTGACTTTCATTAGGGCTGTCTGCATGACATGGACAGATGTTACTTACTAGGGCATGTGCTCCTTGCCAGTGGCTACACCACTGCAGAAAATGGTTGTCCCTCCTGCACCAACCACTTACTGCTAATAGCTCCTTGGAAAGGGGTGGAGCCTGGGGAGGAACGCTGATGGGCACCATCAAGTGCAGGTCTTGAGCAGGTACCCACAGCTGCTGCAAGCTCACCAATGCAATTCAACCAGACATAATTTTAAACATTGTATAATTATACAACTCAATAATGAGTACGAAATATTACAGGGATCCGTGACAACAACACTTACCCTTCCTGAACACGGGACACCCATCCCCCAACATGGTCTAATTCCCTTGCACTAAGCGCCGCCTCTTAAAGGCCCCATTACCCCTTAATATCACTACAATAGGGACCAAGCTTCTAACTCATGAGCCCTTGAGAGAGTACACATTAACAGGGCATGGTGGGAGAGAGGCTTTTGAAAGCATAAAAACTAAATAGTTCTCGAGTCAGGCACAGTGGCGTACACTTGTAATCCCAGCACATGGAGGTTTAGACAAGAGGAACATGATTTCAAGGTTAGCCTGAGCCACATAGCAAGGTCCTACCATAAATAAGTAAAGCCAGTTTTTACTGTGGGATCTCTCAGACACTTTAATATATTAACATACTATACCAATATAGATAGAGTTTTTTTTTTTAAGTTTTGTATCTGGCAAGAGGAAGCAGATGGTGAGAGAAGAAGGTACAAAACACAAGAGCAAGATGCCACTTTAGGAACAAAGGTACTGTCTTCTCAGGAGCTGATTTCAGGAGGGGGCGTGTCCTATCCTACTGTCAGGATGGGTTGCGGCCTTTAACAGGATGGGACTGTCAATCTTCATTGTAAACTTGGCTGGCTTTAGAGTCACTATGGAAACACACTTTCAGATTTCTCTATGAGGGTGTTTCCAGAAAGGTTGACTCACCTTTTTTTAAAGATGTATTTATGTATGTACTTTATGTATATGGGTACTCTGTCTGCACATACATCTGTACACCAGAAGAGGGCATAAGACAGTTGTGAGCTGCCAAGTGGGTGCTGGGAATTGAACACTGGATGATCTTCAGAAGAACAGTGAATGATATGAACCCCTGAGCCATCTCTCCAGCCTAGAACTCACCTTTAATGTGAGAGGCACCTTCCCAGAGTCTGTGGGTCCTGGGCTGCATGAAAAGGAGTGAGTGGAGCTCCAGCATTGACCTCTCTCAGCTTCCTGACTGCAGAAACACAGTGACCACTTTCTCTCCCCTCAGTGACCATATCTTCGCTGACACAAAGCACCCTCAAGTATGATCCCAAATAAACTCCCTTCCTATGGAAGGTAAAGGGCACAGTCCTGCACAGACCTAACATTTCCTAAGCTTACTCTGCTCTACTCTACCTAATTCAGCTACCATGATCCCCTGCCAGACCTCCTAGCTATGATTAAATATGTCCGCATGAATGAAAAGACCTATAGAAACCATAGTGACATGACCTATGCTAATATTAGGAGTCACATTAATCATTAGGGTTGTCACCATCCACAGGATACTCAAAGTTTATGTGAATAGTAGCCCAGGAGAAACTTGATTAGAGAATCCATAAACACATAAAAGTGTACACTAGTTTTCCATAAATTTTGCAAGGCAGAAGAAAGAGGTTCAATAGGGTGAGATGTATCGAGTCTGTTGGAAGTGTTCCTCTCTGAAACCTTGGATGTGAGCTCAAGGTTCACATCAGTCCACTGGTTAATAGCCCGTGGTTTCCTCCCTTCATCCCAAATGTGTCTCACTGACAGATGGCTCCCTTGGGAAAGCACCTCAGTGATTAATTGGGTAGAGAGCACCGTTCTGCTTGCAGCATGTTGGCACTTACTTCGTACAGCTACATCGAAGCAGCCTACAATGAGTTAACAAACATGCCGGTGACGCAACTTCTTTTCAGGTCTAACTTTTCGGTCCCCTTCTACTTTTGCAGGCATGGCTGTTAGGGGAGGGGCAGTTTCATCCACCCTAACCACACATCTGTCTAGCTCTATTGGTTACTCCAAAGCTAAAGTGTAGCCTTTTTAACTGATGTTTCTTTTCACTCTTGATCTTTTAGAGTTTTTTTTTTTTTTTTTTTTTAAAGCTCACTCTGTGTATGCAAGTAGGAATATGTGCACAAGCATGCAGGGACCATGGAGACCAGAAGAGGACATCAGATCCCCTGGATCTGTAGTTGTGGATGGTTGTGAACTGCCTGACAGGGGTTCTGGTCCTCTCCAAGAGCAGAATTACCCATGATTAAGAAGAGACCAACATGATTGGGGCAAAATCTTCTGGGAAGTGTTTGCTCAAGGTCAGAACACAGGATTGTGATTCGGGAGGGCTCAAGGATGTAGCGAATGCTGGCAGCTGAATTTGATAATATATAAGAGCTTGCCAGGTGATCCTAATTTTGAACGCATGAAGGAGCAGTGGAGAGCACCTGAGGCTTGGCACCAGGAAAGGCCAGGAGCTGCCATTGGTGAAGGTACAGCTTAATTTGCAGTGGAAACCCCAGGAACGAAGGGATCACGGAGAGAAATTGAGACTTGGCACCATATGGCAGGAGAGGGTATTGGTAGAGTTCCAGGCCGGGTGCAGTGAAGACCCCATGATTTTGGAGATGACCAAGGACAATAGCAGCCATGGTGGGGTGGAAGAAGCTGAAAGCAGTGTTTCTCCAGGGCCCCTGTTTCAGTTCCTTCCCTGACTTCCCTGGATAATGGATTACAAGCTGTAGAATGAAAAAGACCCTTTCCTCCCCAAACTGTTTGTGATCTTGGTGTTTTTGGCTTTGGTTTTGGTTTTAATTTTTCAAGACAGGGTTTCTCTGTTTAGCTTTGGAGCCTATACTGGCACTCACTCTGGAGACCAGGCTGGCCTCGAACTCACAGATCAGCCTGCCTCTGTCTCCCGAGTGCTGGGATTAAAGGCGTGGGCCACCAATGCCTGGTGGCGGTGTTTTATCACAACAATAGAAATGCTAAGGCAAGCAAGAAGGGCTCTGAAGTGCTGAGCCATCTCTCTAGCGCCCCCCCATACTTCTTGGTTCACTGTCTCATGCTATTCCTTTTGTTAATTTGCACTTTATCTATTGGTACTTATGCATATCGGCATGGCAAACTCTCTGTTCTTCATTCTATTGTGCAACTTGATGTTCGGACGTGTTCATTTGGTCTCTTCTAAGTGGTTCCCTCTCTTTCCGTCCACCCATCCTGTACCCTTTCTCTGGTGTCTATATGTAGTGGCATCTTGTTTCACCACTGGACTTGCATTGGTGGCCGCATCCCAGTGGTGTGGCTTCAGGTGTGCAGAGGTGGGGACCGCTTATAAGGAAGAGGAGGGGTTGGCTCATGCTCTTGGGTGGTAGCTGGAGATCTGGAAAGACAGTGGGGCTACTGGCAGTGGAACCAGGATTTATCCCCAGTGCATGAAGTGGCAAAACAAGATGCCATTACACCTATCCCTACAGCTGTCTGTCTTTGATGGGCTTCTCCCAGAGAGAACAGAGGCAGGCTCTCTCTCTCTCTCTCTCTCTCTCTCTCTCTCTCTCTCTCTCTCTCTCTGTATCTCTCTCCTTAAAAAGTTTCCTATAGTCTCCTGTAGTGAAGTGTTTGGTCTAACAGGCCCCAGGCCTGCCTTGAGTGATATAAGAACACTGGTATGATTTAAATAGGGCTCTGTTTCCAATATACAAAAGACTTGGTTCTTTCTGTGATGGGGGAAGTCCTTCTGTGTATATGTCTGTCTTATTGGTTGATAAATAAAGCACTGTTGGCCAATAGGAAAGCAAGATAGGTGGGGCTAGGAGTTGAGGAGGATTCTGGGAAATGTAGTAAAGGAAGCAGTCACCATGTGATCGCTGGCAAGAGAGGAAGCATAAGGCTGGAGTCCTCGATAAGCTAAGGCCTTATAAAATATAAAATATATAGATTAGTGGTTATGGTTGATAATTAAAACTGAGATAGCATATAAGAAATCCTAATCATTAGCCAGCAGCACTGTACCTAATATTAATCTCTGTGTGTTATTTTGGGTGCCCACGTGGTGGCGGGGCTCCAGCAGCTGGTGGAAAGATTTATCATTACATTTCTGCTTAGTAAATATGTCCGTGCTGAATGCCCCCGACTTCCCAGCTTGTCACAATACCAGAACAGTACACTTTCATGCAAGCTTCATTTGCATTTCACTCTTGCTACCCCAGGGAAGGTGCTGAAAGATCTCCTCCTGCAATGTCCATAGGAGGCAAGCAGTGGTACACTGCTTGGACATTATGACATTATGTATCTCATATGGACATTATGAGATACAACTGGCATGGAGAATATCAGGGAATTTCCCCCAAGCTACTATCCTCTGTAATATGTAAAGGAGGAGCCAGAGAAGCAGCTCAGCCATGAAGAGCATGCACCTGCTCTTGCAAAGAACCCACATGGGCTGATTTGGAGCTCCGTGTAACGCCAGCTCCAGGGAATCTTATCCTCTCTTCCAGCCTCCAAGGAGATCCGCACTCATGAACACTACATATAGTTAAAAATAAAAATAATAAGTCTTCTAAGGAGGTAAGGAATTCATTATCAAATATAATTAGCAGCATTGCAGCTCAACATAGTCTTGGAATTAAGCATAAATGAGCATACAGAGCCAAGAACATTGGGCAGGCTCAGGAACAGGCCCTTCTTTCCACCCCATGCCCCACAGATTCTCTCCTTCCCTACATTTAAACACCCTCTCATCAGAGAGACACCTCCTGCTCCTCTTCTAAAGGAACACCAGCCTTGGCCCCCCCAGCTTACTCTTTCCATCTTCAAGATTTATTTTATTTTAAGATTGTATGTATGTATGTATGTATGTATAAATGTATGCATATGTGAGTCTGTGTGAAGGCATATGAACAAGCATACAGGTGCCCAGAAAGCCCAGAAAAGAGCTCCAATTCCAGATTTATTTTATTTTAAAATGGTCTGTGTGTATATGTATATCTATCTATGTGTAGGCATGAGGAGCTGGTTACAGGTGGATATGACCCATCTAACAAATGTGTTGGGATCTGAACTCTATTCCTCTACCATCTACGAGAGGAACACACGCTCTAACCACTGAGCCCTCTCTCTAGCTCCCTAATTTACTCTCCTTAGTAAATATTCAATTCCATGTTAAAGGTGGCAAAGATCATGACTCAAAAATAATGAAACACACTTCTTAAGATGACGTGTTGGGACAAGAGTGAGATAAAGGACACCCTTCTAAAGGGTTAGGGTTGTGTCCTTTGCTGGGCTCTTAGCTGAGATGCCAGTTGATATGAGAGAATGAAGCTTGCCTTTGTGGAGACCAAAACTGTCTCTGTCACGTCCAAACCTAGCGACTGTGGTTTAATCCTTTACCCTCTGAATCTCACATCCTCATCTGCAAATGGAAATAATAATCGTCCTCCCTTTGCAGAATTCCGGTGAAGATCAGTCAGGAAATCTACAGAGTGTCTGGCTCTCGGTCAGCCCTCATTAACTTGCAGTTACTATTATTATCCCCATCTAAATTCCATGAGTGATAAGCTTCTGTATTTAACTCGAGTAGGTGGGTAGCATTTAATCTGTGAAATCAGTGTCAGGAATGAGAATTCAGTAACTGAATCTAATCATTGTAGAAGAATGAGCTCGTACACCTTGTAGTCACAATATTAAGGCAGAGTGCCAGTAACTCAGAAGTTCTTCAACATTGGTGGTACACAACGGGAAAAGTACAGCGATCCACGGTAACAGCAGCACTGGGGGAGGAGGGGAAGAAAGAAGAGGGGGGTAGACGAAAGGAAGAAGGGAAAAGAAATGGAGAGAAAGGAAGAGGATAGGAGGAGGAGGAAGTAGGGGGGCCGGAAGAAATGGAGGAAGAGGAAGACTCTCATTTGCCTGAGGTACAGGATCGTGTTCACGCCTCTGCTGCAAGCAGAAGGGAGATGCTTGAAGGTGGGTGACAATGAATTCACTAGACCCAAGATAAATGATAAATGGGTGTTTTGTTGTGGGAACACTTACACAGATAATAATAAAGAACCGAGAGAGAGAGAGAGAGAGAGAGAGAGAGAGAGAGAGAGAGAGAGAGAGAGAGAGAGGGGGAGAGAGAGAGAGAAAACACACCAGAGAACCAACTAGCAACCACGCCTCACACTTTCCTCTTTCCAGTTCCATCCACACCTGAAGCCACGCCCAAATGGGTGTGGCCACTATTAGAGGTTCACAGGCAAGAAGCAGCTACAGATGCTTCCACTGAAAGGTAGAAGGAAGAATGGCTAGAAGCCAGAGAGTCATGGGAAACACATTTGTTTACTTATATATTTGGCAAAATTCAGGAAGTTGAAACATACCACCTGGCCAAGAGACCAAAGAGGCAGGGAGTAGAAACTGACATGTTCTCTGTAGAAAGCAATTTGTCAGCATTGATCACAACGAAAGAGTCACACACCTTTGATCTAACAGCTCCCCTTCCTTTACAGCTGTGCCTGACAAATAAGCTTACATGCCCGAGAAGAGGTGTGTACACAATGTGCAAGAGTTGCCCAGAGAATGAAGACTTGGGAAATGAGTCAGACCATTTTGTGCAGGCATAAGAAGGGAACTCCAAGGCAGATGTGGTAGCACATAGCTTTCATCTCAGCAGAGATAGGCAGATCGCTGTGAGCTCAAGGCTAGCTTAGTCTACATAACAAGTGCTGGTCTAGCAAGGGCTTACCTAGTGAGAACCTGTCTCTAGATGAATAAATACATAGAAAGCCCAAGAAAAATAAGGAGAGAACTCACTTGTGCAAATTGTCCTCTGTGTGACATGGCATCTGTACTGGCTGGTTTTATGTGTCAACTTGAGTCTCAGAGGAAGGAGCCTTAGTTGAGGAAATGCCTCCACAAGATCCTATAAGGCATTTTCTCATTTAGTGAACAATGGGGAAGGCCTAGTCTGTGCTGGGTGGTGCCATCCGTAGGCTGCTGGTCCTGGGTTCTATAAGAAAGTGGGTTGAGCAAACCTCTGCATCAGCTCCTGCATCAAGGATCATGCCCTGATTGAGTTCCTGTCCTGACTTCTTTCAGTGATGAACAGCAATTCTGAAGTATAAGCCTAATACTAATACTAATACTAATACACCTTTCCTCCCAACTTGCTTTTTGGTCATGGTGTTTTGTTGCAGCAGTAGAAACCCTAACTAAGTCAGCATTGCACACACATAAACACTCATACACACACTAAATAATTGTAATCAAAATGTTAAGTGTATGATTACTGCTAAACGTATAGCTTTGTCAATGCATAAATAATATTTGCTGCCTCTGAAGAGAGTCTAACGTGAAAGAAAAGATTGAATGTCTGCTCTTCTTGCATGCAACTGCATATCCATTATATACTTAATTGCATTGTATTTTACTCTTTCATGCATAGATTTTTGTATTAGCAGAGTCTCGTTATGTTGTCCAAGTTGACCTTGAACTCACGATCCTTCTACTTCAGCTTTCATAGTAGCTGGAGTTTCAAGTGTCCAGCACACCTGGCTTTTGGACATATTTTAATATATTACGAATTCATGTGCATATGTTATTCAAAAAATAAGCACTGTGGAGATTTTGTATATACCTGCTTACAACGAACGTTCTAGTACTTGGCAAAAATAATGATGTAATGCGTGCTTCCTCAGCCAAGCCTGGCAGCTTTTCTATCCCCAGAGGTCCTCTTCCAGCTGCTTATGTGTCCCAATGCCGTCTAGGAAGATGCTGCATTAACTGTTCCCGGGGAAACATGAGCCACCATAGGACACTCCAAACCACCAGGACTCTGGATTCCCTGGGTGCCCACATGACAGGAATCATCAGGAAGTTCTCCCCACCCCACCCCACCCCTTCCAGTTAACTTTCCGCCTCTTAAATATAAACATGTGAACACCACAAACAAAACGGGAGAAAGGATTACATAGATTACATAGAGCTGGCTGCGGTGGCGGTGGCGGTGGGGTGTGTGTGTGGGGGGGTAACAACGACACAGAACGTCACAGGAGGAGGGAATGACTCCTTCTAGGAAGGAACCTCAACAAGCCTGGCCTTGTTAAGAGCTGCTTGCAGGTCATCACATCTGCTCTGTATAATATAGTAATGGCTGCCACGCTCAGACGAGAGGGCTCCACAACATAGGGGAAAGGAGAAAGCAGAAACGGCCTGCTTTGGAAATCCAGACGATATGGGAATCTAATTATAAATGCTGTGCTAGCCATGATTCCATTCTAAAGACAACTTGAGACCGTCTTTCATATCCTACCGAACTGTTTCCTGGTCCCATAAACCTTGCTCTAATAAGCCTTGAAGCCTGACACTCTGGGTGAATCTTTAAAAAGCTGGACAACCATAGAGGGTTCCCTGCCTATAAAGGTGAGCCCCCCTTCCCCCACTGCTTGGTCCCCACACACCATTGGCTGGCCCTCCCTTTCTGAGAGCGAATCTCTATTAGTGCTATATAGAAAGTAGGCCTGCCCCAAACATGCAGGGGTTGGGGAAGTAGCTCCAGAGTGGAGTGCTTGCCTAGCATGCATCAGGCCCTGGATTCCATATTCAGTATTACAAAAAAAAAAAAAAAAAATCAAACCCAAACAAGATACACACAAAAGTTTACCAGAGAAGGTTTTCACCAGACTTGGAGACAGAGAATCCAAAACCTTTAAAAGATTCCCACAAGCCTTTCCCAGCAGGTGAACCTGGACCCCTGCTGGAGAATTCATTTTTCTGATTGTCTAGACCGGGAGAGACGGTTGAAATGGTTTGGAATCCAGCCCATCCACGCAGTGTGCCCCACTCCCCAGCTTATTCATAAAGAGCTCTTCATTGCTAATGTGATGCTGACTTCAGATACTCCAGGGGACTCTGCTCCATCTTCCAGTCTTCAAGACTCTGAATAATTGAATTTTAAAGTAGCGCACAGCATATTTGCTATATGGAGGATGGCAAGGAAGAGTGGTATTTATTTAGAAAGGCTGTTTGAAGTAGGCAGAAAGACAGGCAAGCAAATGTTTTAACGTGTGTAGAAACCTTGAGCACATGGACACATGGGCACTGGGTAGCTGACCTGGATGAGCAACAAATGAGAAGGTGCTCATCCACAGCCACCCACCACAGGGCCTCCTGGACCAGGTTTTACTCAGACCATTTCTGTCAAGTTTTTAAGAAATACAGGCAGATGAGATGACTCAGCAGGTAAGGGTGCTTGCAGCTAAACCCAATGACCGAAGTTCAAGCCCTAGAACCCATATAGGGGAGGGAAGAACTGGCTTCCACATGCTGACCTCTAACTACCTCTAACTCATCTCTCTCTCTCTCTCTCTCTCTCTCTCTCTCTCTCTCTCTCTCTCTCTCTCTCTCTCCTCTGTGTGTGGAGTGTGTGTGTCTGTCTCTGTCTCTCTCTCTCTCTCTCTCTCTCTCTCTCTCTCTCTCACACACACACAGAGAGAGAGAGAGAGAGAGAGAGAGATTTTTTAAAAGGAAAGTATGTAGGGAGGAAAATGTGTTTTGCAAGCCCTCATCTAAGGAACTTGATTTAAAATATAATATTAGCTATAAAATTTTGTATTGATTTTACTAATCTCAATAAAACACAAGTTTTAAATAAATAACTAGAAAATTAATCTCCTCATTAAAAATATAAAAGGGCCTCCCCTTTGTTTTTCAATGAAAATAAACTCCCAGAGAACCCTCAGACTTGAGTTTGAGAAAGGCTAGTGTTTAAGCCAGTCCCATGATCTCCCCAGAAGTTTGATCCCCAACTAGGTATCAGGATTCTCAGGCTGTGCCATTGTTCTCAAGGCAGCACTTCACCATGAGTCAATCACCTGCAAGAGGACCAAGTGGCAGAAAGAAAGACAGTTGAGTTCTAAGATAGGCAGGGAAAGAATTGTCCCTTGGAATGTGACCAGAGTAGGATACAACCATGGAGCCTCCTAGGCTGTCAGATTGCTGTGGTGAGGGGTGGAGAGAGAGGTGTATTCATTTCCTGAGGCTGCTTAACAAGGGACTGTAGACCAGATGACTCTGTCACTGCCCTGGAGGCTGGAAGCCCAAAACCAACCAACATCTTTGCCACAGTCATCTTGGGATCAATCCTTCCAACTGTTTCTGTTTGCATGCATCCTTATGTTCCTTAGCTTACCAACACCTTCCTCCAGCCACCTCCCCCTGTATGTGTTCATAGCCTCTGAGCTGTTTGGGTGCTCCTGTGTTTCTTGCCATCTTCTTAAAGGAGACCAGTGGGTTGAATTAGGACCACTCATGTGACCTTATGGAAAGCCGATCACCCCTGACAGACCCTTTCCCTCCAAGGTCATATTCTGAGTTACAAAGATTAGAGTGACATCATTTTTTTTTCAGGACACACCCTGTAACAGCAGGGAGTTGGGAGAGCCCTGCATGGGTACCAAGGAAGGATGGCTCTCAGTTGGAAGGAGGGGGAAGGGTCAAGTCTGCCTTACATCTGCTTTCCAGTGGTCAGGTTTCTCTAGGCCTATGCCAGTAGGACAGAAAATGAAAACTTGGGGCTGGGGAGACAGCTCAGTTGGTAAAGTGCTTGGGGACTTGAATTTAATGTCTGAGAACTCTTGTAAAAACCTCCAGGAATTGTGGCATGTGTTTGTAATCCCATGGCTAGGGAGATGGGTAGATACCTGTCTAGACTACTTGCTGACTTTCAGACCAATGAGAGACACTGTCTTAAGAACCCAAGATGGGTACAACAGCCCGGGAAGGCCTTAGATCTCTGCTGACACTGGCCCCTGCACAGACATGTGTGCCTACACCCCCACCCCACCCCCATGCCTCACACGCAAAGAAAGAAAATGATTTTTTGAGAAATTGATTTTTGGGAGCACAAAACACCACAGAGCCCAGTCACCCACCTTCAGACTATTACATACACAAGGTTCAAAAGCATGGGGCAGACAAAGCACAAATGGAGAGATTCCTCCCACCTCCATGACATGAAGAGCAGCTCTGGAAGTGATAAACTCATGGGGGTGAAAACGTCCTTCTGAAGAGTGATGGCAGAGCTGGCGACCAGCCAGGAACAGCACATCTGGTCACACACAGCAGGATGCCCGGGAGGAGGTGATCTTTAAAGTAAAATATAGCCACTTTGAGGGCTTTTTCCACAGTGGTCATTTGGGAAATGATGGTTTTGTTGGGGTAGGGAGAAAGAGGAAGGTGGGGGAAGGGCGAAATGGAGGAATAGGCTAGCATAGTGGGCTTGAAAAGAGGCCATCTGGGCTGCCAGGGGACAGCACTGACGACTGAAGTCAATGCTGATTTGACTTAAGGATCCAACTCAGGCACAGGAAGACCTGGCTCATGATCCCATAAATTCAAGCATGATTTGAATTTATAGAGACAGGTCAGACCGACGCTAGAAGTGGGTTAAAATGAACAATTTGTACTATTTAACTGAGTAGATAGAGATGCAGCTGCGGTGGAGTATTAAGAACTACCAGCTCACCTGTGGCCCCCTCCTCCCATGTAGATGGATGTCTTTTCCTGTTGGGGAGCTGTTTGAGCTAAATCCTACAAAGACTACACCCACCTCTCTTCTCACTCTCTAAAAGAGGGAACCAACCCAGCTCCCTTCCTAGAGGGCCCAAGAGCCATCGGCAGTTTGTAAGATTTGAGAAAAAGAAAGAAGGGAAAAACCAAAAACAAGCCTAGTTCATTTCCTTTAAGCTCTTTTTGGCAGGAGGCTAGATACAACTAATAAAGAAACAAATCTTACAGTCCTACCTCTAGGAAAGCAGAGACAGGGGGATTGGCATGAGTTTGAGGCCAGCCTGGGCTACATAATGAGCATCCTGTGCTACAGAATGACAAATGTTTTTAAGGCCTGCGAGGACAGCTCAGTGGGGCAGTGCTTGCAACAGGAAGAAAAGGAGGGGAGGGTGGGGCAGAGGGAAAGAGGGAAAAGAGAAAGAACATGGAACTTTCCCTCTAAGTACCAGTTCCAATAAAGAGAACCCAGAGGCTCGGGGCTGGGTACCAGGGACACAGACAGTAAAGCATGCCCTCCCCAAAAGGGGTCTGCTCTCTGCTCATCCATCCCCCATCATCCATTGAAGGAGCAAATATCTGTGGAGAGTTACCATGTGCCAGGTGCACCCTCATCTACCAGGGAGAGGGGGATGAAAAGGAAAGAAAAAACTGCTTCCATCAAGGGGGCCATTGGCAGTTGAGCAGAGAAACAGGTGACAATTTTGCTGCTTCATGTAGATGAGAGAAGCAGGACTGTGGGGGCCATCGGGGAAGGAAAAACACCTCCTAGGGGAAAATGACACTAGGTCTAAAGCAGGCCACTGAGGGCTGGATGAGCGGGAAGCACCAGTGTTGTAGTAGACAGAAGACAGGCACAGGAAGGATCTGAATGTGTCTGAATTCTGAGTGTATGGGAGAACAGACTAAACAGAGTAAAGGCCTGGTTATTGTATGTCTAAGGAATTCATCCTGGCAAACTACTAAGGAACCACCAGCCTCACCTGGCATAAAAAGCCAACTGCTCACTCTTGTTTTTAGAAAGTCAATCCTTTTGTTAATAGATATTTTCAGTTCCCTCTATTTCCTATAATGAGAGATGGACGAGAGCCCTTTGAATGCATGCGCCACAAACAGACAGGATTGTTAGAATTAGATAGTAATCCATGAGATGAAAGCCATGGGAGCTGATGACCTCCCCTTGATTTTAAGCAAAAGACTGAATGGGGTGGTTTTTAAGTTGTTGAGACAGGGACAGAATAGACCCCCCCCCAAAAGCCAAATAAAGCTCAGGGCTACCTGCATAGGAATGGTGCCATGAACAGTGGACTGGACCCCCCCCCCCCAATGTCAATCATCAGTCCTGACCGTCTCTTACAGACATGGCTGCAGGGCAGTCTGACTGAGGCAATTCCTCATTTGTTTTTCCCTCCACTCAGATGATTCCAGGTTGTGTGAAAATGACAATAGTTACTAATTAGGACATGTGCTAAGTGGGAGTTCAGAAGGGAAACAACTTGTAAGTTTTTCAAAATTTTTATTTTATCTCATTTTTTAGAACTGAATTTTTCACTTTTAGTACGAGTGTTTGCACGTAGAAGAAATAGTCTTCCGGGAAGAGGTAGAGAGTCATTCTTTCAAGTGAAAAGCAGAGGGGAGGAACAGAAGACTTGAAGTTGAGGCACACACAATGTGGCCGAGATTGAATCCCAGGTTCTAGAGTAGACAAGACTCGGATCCTGGATCTGCCAGTTAAGTGAATATTTGCTAGTTGGATAGGTTATCTGATCTCTTTTTCTAAGTATTCATATTTACAAAACAGAAATAATAATTCCATCTAACATACAGTATGGTAAGGAAAATTGATGAGTCAAGATGTATAAAGGCCTTAAGACAAAGCCGGGCCCACAGTCACTACTGCCGAATGGACTAAAACCTTATTCATAGTAAATATTATCTGGTGGTGACCTGAGTCTGCAATTGGAGGATTTGCCTTCATGTTCCCACTCATCAACAACCACAGGACGCTCCCTCTTTTCCTGGAGGAGGTGTGAATGTGGAAATGGGAACAACTCAACAGACTTAGAAGCATAAATAGAGGAGCGTGGTGGTCAGCCTCTGCACCAGGGGCTTCAAATCGGTGGACTCAACCAACCACTGGTGACAGTAAGCCCAGAACTCAGGAGGCTGAGGCAAAGGGATTTCAAGTTCAAGGCCTGCCTAACCTACATGCCAAGATCATATTTCAAAAGAGAAAAAGAAAAGGGGAAATAAACCGTGTTTGTACTGCTAATAAACATGTATGGACCTGCTTCTTGTCTTCCCCAAACAATACAGTATAATGCTGTTTGTATGCCACTTACATTGTATTTACTATTATAAATAATATAGAAGTGATTTAAAGTATATGGGAGGATGTTAAAGGTTATATGCATTGTGATGTTTTATATGAAGATTTGAGGACCTGTCTATTTCAGTATCAGTAGGGGCTTTGGGTCCTTCACCCGAATATGAAGGCACAAATGTATTGGACTGTTGAAGACAGTCGTTCAGTTGAGTTGAATAAATGATGAATTCTGTTCTTCTCTTTCCCTGGAGAAGCTTTGAAGTTTGAATAGATTTTGATAGTCATTATCGACTGTCACTTAATCCACATCCATAAATGTGGCCCTGATGCTGTCCTAGGCATTTTCTGTTAGTGATGCAGCTGGGGCACACCTAATGACACAGCTGTGAGAAAAAAAAAAAAAAAAAAAGTAGAGCCCTTGCCTGGAAACTCCTCGAGCTGACATCTGGATGGCAAAATAAAGTAGGGCATGCCAGATGGGGACACAGCATGAACACAGCACAGACACAGGGACAAGGAAGAGACGAATGTCCCGAGGACAGAGTAAGTCAAAACAGACTAGAGCAGGGATTCAGAACAGTTTGGGATGGGAAACACAAATTTCCACTCCTTTCCTAGAGAGTAGGTCAAGCAAAGTGGCCATTGCCAGAATCTGTAAACCCCTAGAGCTTCCTACAAATAAGTTGTATCAAGCACGGGGGTAATTGATATTCCAGGCTCCAGTTGGGTTGAGATAAGAGAGGTCAGGCACGGACAGGCTGCAAGCTTTTAAGGCTCACATCACTTTCTTATTTCAAGGACTATCAAGCATCAAAACCAAGACAGAGAATGAAATGAAATCTTCTGACCTGGAATATCCTGAAAACAAAACAGAGCCCTAAATTCTAAAAAGAAAAGGATGTTCACGGCAACAAAAAAAAGAGTTCTTAAAGTACAATCCCTAACTGCATTCTACATGTTTTTCACTACACCAAGAAATAAGCGAAGTCCTCACCCATTATCAAGGAAACATCTCTTTGCAAGCAATAGAGACCATGACACTGAATCAATTACAACTGATGAAAACCTAGACTTGTGGAGCTCAGTCCCAACTGATACTTCTTCAGCACAACTCCTACATCTAAGGTGGCTTGGACATGTCAGCACAATAGACTTCTATTTAAGTTCTTTCTCTAAACTTAAAACCAAAGAGAATTAATGAACCTTTTGAGATACTCAACTTAAAGAACAAAGGGTTTACCTCACAGTATCAGCGATCTTAGTCCATGACCACTTGGCCCTCTTGTTTTGGGCCTATGAAAAGGCAGATCATGGCATGGAGCCCTGTTCATCTCATGATGGACAGGAGGCAGAAAAAGAAAAGAGACCAGCATCCCAATATCCCCTTAATGTTCCTAATGACATAACTTCTCTCCACTACTCCCTGCCTCCTAAATTGCACTCTTTCCCAACAGTATCATAGGATGATGGCCAAACATTTAGCACAGTTCTTTTTTTGGGGGGGTTCCCAGATCCAAAGCATAATGCCTTCCATTATTTGACATAAAAGTCTGCTTTCCCATAGATCTGAAGTTTAACACCAAGTCAAGCCTTTAGATCATCATTTGGTACTTGGAGACAGTCTCACTATGTAACTCAGAGCCCTCAAACTCAAGATCCTCCTGCGCCAGCCCTCTAAGTGGTGGGATTACTAGGGTGTGTCACCATGCCCAGCTCTAAGTATGGCTAAGATTATGATCAGTTCATGTGATCCTAACAGGGAAAATTGGAATGGAGTCTTGTAGTCAGATTTTCCAGGACAGAGAAGGCAGGAAAAGGCTCTCATAACATAGCCCCAGAGATGATAAAGTAATAGAGGATGAGTGATCAATTTTGTCACTTACTCCTTTTGAATATTACTACAGCCACCTTACATGACAACCACTACAGTCACTGGACATAAATGTAAAGATTTCCAGGAGTGGGGGCTGGGAATGGAAAGCAGGACTGTGCTAGGCAAATATTCTACTGCTCAGCTGTGCTCCAGACTCAGTGTAAAGGATTTTGGAACCCTGGAAATTTGGGAGAGATAGCTCAGTCAGTAAAGTGCTTACCACACAAGCATGAGGTTATAAGTGTGGATCCCCAGAAATGACACGTCAAAAACAAAAACAAAAACAAAAACATGAGGGCTTATCTGCAATTCCAGCATGATGAGTTGATCCCTGGAACTCATTGGTCAGTCAGCCTAGTAGAGTCAATGAATTCCAAATGTGGTGAGAGACCCTGTCTCAAGAAAATACGGTGGACTTAGAGCAAAGATGTCTGGATTCATCACACATGTGCACATGTGAGTGCATTGCCCACATGTGTGTGTGTGTGCCCGAACACACACACACACACACACACACACACACACACACACACACACACACACACACATAAAGGCCTAGATATTCGATTAATCTATAATATTACTCCAGGACCATTCTATTTCTGCTTCTTGACATTCTGTGTCCCCTTAAAAGAGCCCAATTTATTCTGCCTTGACCACTGAAAAATATCTTAGATATTAGAAGCCAGAATTCTTGACATTAAGTCAATAATAGTGTTTTGCTTCACAGACCAAGGCTGTTATTTTTGCCAGCCCAAAAAAAGGGAAAAAGAGGAAAAGACAGGCCTATTAACAATGTACAAAAATCTCACAGGTTGACTTCCTGTGTTTCCCTAGAGAAGGGTCAAAAGAAACTGAACCATGGCTTGTTCTGTTTATATCAAAACTGAGTACATTCATTGCACAAAGTGTGTAAAACACAAGACACTTTGACCAGAAGCACATTTTGGACTTCAGATGTTTGTAGGCTTCCCCAAGCTGCTCGTCTGCAGAGGACATAAGAGAGGCGTTCAAGACATGGAAGCCATTGCATTCTCTCACACACATTTTATTAGGATTATCCAAGCCTGAGCCAGAATAGTACAATACTGTAAGAGCAAAAGATGGAGGTTCTTCCTGAATGGCCGCTGCCTGACTTCCCTTGTGTGTGTCTGCTTTTATAGTCCCACCATTCATTTTTATAGTGCTTTGAGTTTATTGCCACTGTTACACACCTTGCCTCATTTATGCCTCACAATAAGCATGAAGGTAGATACTATTAACCTTTGGTTTATAGCTAGAAAGAGACTGAACCTCAAAGGGTTTGTAAAGTCATTCAGAGAGCAAATCAATCCCGAGCTAGTGTCTCTGAGCAGAGTTTAAGACGTTGAGATTACGATTATGATACAATTAAATTTTCTAGTACAACTGTACTATAATGTCACTGTGCCATGAGATCATTGGCTGCATTATAATGCTCATAACCATATCTTTGTGTTGATTACAGTATGGGGGGGAAAGGTAGAGATTTAATTTTTTTAAAAGATGAGAACCAGAAAGATAGTTCAGCAGATAAAGGTGTCTGCTGCCAAGGCCTGATGAATGAGTTCAGTCTCTGGGACTGACTTGGTGGCGGGAGAGAACTGACTCCTACAGGCTGTCCTCTGACCTCCTCATGAGCACTACAGCCCAGGTCCAGCCACATGCACACATAAATACATACATACATACACACATACACACACACAAATAAAATGTAATAAAATTGTTTTAAAACAGCAGAAATTCAAAATAGAAAAAAATCACATCTGAAATAGCTACACTGATGATCTGAAAGTGTTGCCAGCACTATTGATGAGGTAGAGGGTCAAGATCCTGACGAATGTAGTTCTGAAATGAACTACTTTCACGTTAAATGACCAAGGGCGACAGTGTCTCTAAATACCTACAATTTGGCTATGATCAATTCATCTCTGATTCACAGAAAAATGGAAATATTTGTATTTATGAACAAAATTTTTTAAAAAAGCCAGGCATGGAGGCACATGCCTATAATCTCAGCACTTGGAAGGCTGAGGCACAAAGACTGCATGTTCCAGACCAGCTCTGGCCATAGTACATTCTAGGCAACCTGGGCTGCATAGCGACAAGACAAAAATAGATATATAGATAGGTAGATGCATGCATACATACATACATACATACATACATACATACATACAGCTAGAACATTTTGTATATTTAACTAATTGTTTTTAAGTTAAGCATCTTTTTAAATGCCATAAAGTATCATGTGTGCAAGGGAGGGTGTGTATATGTAGGTGTATGTGTGGAGGTCAGGGGCAGCTTTGTGCTGTTCTCTGATTCCACCCTTACCTGGGTCCTAGGAATTAAACTTATCAGGTTTGTGTGGTGCCTCCCCCACCCAATCCTGAGCCACTCAACCCCGAGCCATCTTGCCAGCCCAGGATATCTTATGTTTGATGTTTATCCTCTATATCCTCACATGGATTTTGTACAAAACTGATTACAGGTTCTGAGCTTGTCTGTAGAATACAGGCAAACCCACTTCCTGAAGTGGCTAACATGTAAAGTTCAAGGAGAGTCGTCTTAGTTAGGGTTAGTATTGCTATGATGAAACACCATGACCAAAAGCAAGTTGGGGAGGAAAGGGTTTATTTGGTTTACACTTCCACATCATAGTCCATCACGGAAGGAAGTCAGGACAGGAACTCAACCAGGACAGGAACTTAAACAGGGCAGGAGCCTGGAGGCAGGAGCTGATGTGGAGGCCATGGAGGGATGCTGCTTACAGGCTTACTCCCCGTGGCTTGCTGCTTTCTTATAGAACCCAGGACCATTAGCCAAGGGGTGGCCCCACCCACAGTGGGCTGGGCCACCCCTTTATCAATCACTAATTAAGAAAATTCCCACAGGCTTGCCTACAGCTCAATCTTATAGAGACATTTTCTCAATTGAGATTCCTTCCTCTAATGACTCCAATTTGTGCCAAGTGGACATAGAACTAGCCAGTACAACAGCTATCTCTAAAGGGTTCTTTTCACCCCGGCATGAAGAGTAAATATTTTTGCATCGTGCCATTTTTCATTTTAATTAGACTCAGTTACATGATACACCTGGACTTTGAATGGAATCAGTGTGGACAGGAATCCTCCCTTCTCGATGTCCCCTCCCTCCAGTTGCTGTTCTGGGAAAGTCTCTATTCCAGAGAGGCCGATGGGCTTGGGACTCTAGAAGAAACCAAACACTTGTCCCTAAACTAGTCATTAATCATTAATTGCCATAGTACTTTAAACTTTATACACCCAGCTTATCCATAATTACAGGCATGGCTTCTTTCAAGCATATGGATGTTTGACAATGTCCTGCCACTTCTGGGGGTGAAGTAAAAGACCAGTTTTCAGTTATTTTCTTTTTCAGAAGAAAGCAGCCTATTTTGTTGTTCAAGAAAATAGTTTTCCAATTTCCATACTTATAATTCTAAGGGTCCTTAGGAGGTGCCCCCAGGGCTTCAGAGCAGCATAGGGTGGTCAGCATAGATGACATGCTTAATCATCCAGCTGCTATAGTATAGAGCAGTGGGAATTCATTCAAATGTTGATTACAAAATATGACTAACAGCTACAAATAGCAAAACAGAAAACATTACTGCCGCAAGGCTACCCTACAAAGTGTCTCTTGTTATCTCACTAGTTATACTGAAGATCTCAGAAGCAATGCAAAAACAAGTTCAAATCATTTTAACAGCTTTAAAGAATGTGACATACCACCATGGTTTTCCCTCTTACCTACTTCCACAAAATATATATGGTTTCAATTACCTGCAGTCAACTGCCATCCAAAAACACTCTGCAAAGCAACAACTCACAATTTTCAAAGCATGTGCTACTTTGAGGACTCATATTTTCCCATTCCATCTCACCCAAGGAGTGAGCCTTTTGTCCCATGTATCCATGCTGTATACATCACCCATCCACTAGTCACTCAGTAGCCACCTTGGTTAACAAGACACCAGGTCAGTTATCTCTATGTTCCAGTATTTGTGTTAAGGCATCCTTATTTTACATGATAATGGATTCAAAGCACTAAGATAGTGATTCAAAAGAGGCAGCAAGCAGCCAGGTCATTAAATTTGAGAGGAAATACTAACTTTGATAACTATGGGGCAACACTACAGGGTCTACAGGTCAGGGAACAGGCAGTGTACGTAGAGATCAAAACTGTTAGGCATCATCTAGGGGTCATGAAGCACACTCATCATGGATAAGAGAGTACTATTGTACTGTTAAAACCAGCTTTAAAGCACGAATTTGGTTGCCTGGATACATGCAATTATTCCATATTTTGCCCCCTGCTGAAGCAGCAAGAAACTTCAAAGTAGCTCATTACTCCATTTTGCTCCTTCAAAGGATTTCTTGACCCCACCTTCTGGCTAAATCTTGCCTGATTTCTATGGCTGGTCCTTGGCTCCCAAGAGTACCTTGTCTTTGCCTGCCTGCTTGGGATGTGCTGAGGTTGGCTGTCGTTAGATTCCCAGGGGGCTCACATCTAGGACTCTGTTTCTACATCCATTTTCAATCTTTTTACAATCAGCTTCAGGTCTCAGAACCTAACCTTTATATAAAGTGACTATGGTTATCTGAACGAGAATGCCTCCTGTAGGCTCATGTAAAGGATGATCCCCAGTGGAACTGTTCAGGAAAGATTAGGAACTATGGCCTTGTTGGAAGAGGCACGTCACTGGGGGTGGGCTATGAGGTTTCAGAAGATTCCCAACACCCCCAGTTAGCTCTGTCTTTGTCTCGTGGCTGTGTCTCAATATGTAAGCTCTCAGCTACTCTTGCAGCACCATACCTTACCTGCCTGACGCCATGCTCCCTGCCAAACTCTAACCCTTTAAACTGTAGCTTCAAATAAACTCTTTCTTCTGTAAGTTGCCTTGGTCATGGTGTCTTATTGTAACAATAGAAAAATAACTAAGACAGTCACTAAGAGAGTCTTCAGAGTGAATTTACTAAAACAAAATGAAAGTGGCTTCCACTCTGAATTTCAGTCCTGAAGATACATTATAGAATCATAGAAGAATAGGTCAAATGGACATGAAATGCCGATGGCACAAACTTTCTCCCCAAAATCTTGGCTCTTTTTCCCAAGTGGCTAAAAGAGACAAACTCATGATTTTTTTCTTATGGGTCAAATCATCCTTCTTCCCAGTGGAATTCATTGAATTAGCCTATATTCCAAAATTAGCTTTTAAGATAGAAAACATATCTTTTACCACATCCTTGGAGACTTGTCTTTAAGCTTGTATATAACAACAAACAGAATCAATTAAAAAAAAAAAGACCATTGATGTGAACTTTCTCTTCAACAAACAAAACACAAAATACCCAAAGCTCTTCAAACTTTTAATTTTAGTGAGTAATGTTCCCAGGTCAGCCACTCATACCACAAGGTCATCCTCAGAAACCTGGAATGAACTTTAAGAAATAGATGTAACAAATTTTCCTCTAGCTGTCAAGATCAGTTAAAGATATTTCTTATCTTGAGAAATAATCAGACATGAAGAATGCTAACCATATTCCTTCTTTCTTCTTTATCTCTGTGAACATGTGCATCTTTAATAGGGAAAGAAGGATATTCATACAATGTTTTGGGCCTCATGACTTCTTGGCCTCTATTTTCAAGGCTCATAAATATCCATATGCCAAGTACCTAATTAGTGTTGTAATCTAAGTTAATGGACAGGCTATTAACTTATGACAAAATTGCTGCAAGGTAATTGGCAGAATTAAATTGTCACTTAATCCAACAGACCAGGCACTATTCTAATTGGCCCATCCAAAAGAAAGAAACCTGGGCTCCCCACCCTGAGTTGGAAGAGACCTTCAATGTCATAGAGTTCAAACTCCCTTGGTGACACCCTACATATGTCTCCTTTATTCTGTTTCTAGAACTTCCAAGTTTGGGAAATTCCCTGCCTCTAAAAGCTCTTATTGCATTTGTAAGGAGTGCAAATTACCCAAGGGCTTCTAATCCTAGCTGGGTGGATGTGTTTCCTAGAATGAAACACCTGGAAACAGAGTATCCTCTCCTGAAATAAAATGCTTTTGCACCTTGTGAAGCATTTGGAATAAGCAAAACACAGTCAGGTCTCCCATTGAGAGACAACTAACATGCCATTAGGATGGTTATGTTCTGTAGATCAAGACTCTAGTTTGAAGAATGAATGAATGTATCTTCTAAGAGGAACCCATATCCAAAGTATCTCTGGGTTCTCCATGTCGGGTAAGAGAGTGGCTATAAAAACAGGCAGTGGCCAGGCAGTGGTGGCTCATGCCTTTAATCCCAGCACTCGGGAGGCAGAGGCAGGGGGATCTCTGTGAGTTCGAGACCATCCTGGTCTACAAAAGCTATTTCCAGGACAGCCTCCAAAGCCACAGGGAAACCCTGTCTCAAAAAACCAAGAAAATCAAAACAAAACAAAAAAAACAGGCAGTGGTTCATTCCCTTTTGGTGAGGTTCAAGAAGGTATATCCTGGCTGTCAGGACCTATGCTTGAACTACCTCAGAATAGTTTAGGAGCTGTCCTGATTAGGCTTCATTGTCAACTTGATACAGTCTAGAATTGTCTGACAAAGAATCTGAAATTAAGGAGTTGCCTTGGTCATAGCAGCCTGTGGGAAAGTCTGTGGGGGAGTCTCTTGATTATTAATTAACGCAGGAGGACCCAGCCTACTATGGGTAGTACCATCCTTAGGCAGGTGGTCCTGGGCAATACAAAAAGCTAGCTGAGCAAGGGCCTGCAAACAAACCAGCAAGAGCATTCCTCCAGTTTCTGTTTCACATTCCATCTTGACTTCCCTTAGTGATGGGCTGTTACCTGGAAGTGTAAGCCAAATAAATCCTTCCCTTTCCTAAACTGTTCTTGGCTGAAATTTTTATGACAGCAACAGAAGACAAACCCAGCTGAAGCTCCCCCTCCTTCTTTCCCCTATTCCACTTCTTGATTTTGGAACTCAGGTGCACGGAACTGAATTAACACTCCTGCTCCACTGCTCTCATTGCTAGCTAGCTCAAGTGTGGCTAGCTCTCTTTTGGAATTTTTTTTTTAATGCATGTATTTACTCACTGTGATAACTAACCTTGGTTGTCAATTTGAAACACCCAGGGTAAAGGAGCCTGAGTTGAAGAATGCGTCCATCAGCTAGGCCTGTGGCATGTTTGTGGGGCACTTTCTTGAGGGATAAAAAGGATTTCATACCTTAGTTGATATCCTAAGATCCCTCATTTTATACTGAGTATTACGTTGCTTAGATTCATTCAGATGGCTGCACATGGCTCACTCATTTGATTGTACTATTTCATTGTGTATTTACACTTCATTTTTTTCCCAGTGATCATTTGAGCTACACCCCAAGTTTTGCTATTGTAAGGTATTCACATGTCTTTTGTTTGCTTTTGTTTTTGTTTTGAGACAGTCCCAGGCTGGTCTCAAACTTGCCACATAGCCAAGTCTGGTCTTGAGTTTCTCATCTCCCACCTGCACCAGGAAGCTGCCCCGCCTCTCTGCGTGAAGCTTCTGCCTGCCTGTTCTCTCGTACATTCCAAGAGTGCACCTGAGAGCAGAGCTGCTGGATTACATGGTCTGTGAGTCTTCAATTTCCTAATGTAATGTCAACTGCTTTCCAAAGTGCTCACATGCTTCCCAGTGTCTATGAGGAATTCTGTTTGCCCACATGACTTCTCACCCTTCTGCCAGAAGCCTTAGTTATAAGCATCTATGGAGGAATGAC
The DNA here is from genome assembly GCF_003668045.3 of Cricetulus griseus. Classification (NCBI taxonomy): domain Eukaryota; kingdom Metazoa; phylum Chordata; class Mammalia; order Rodentia; family Cricetidae; genus Cricetulus; species Cricetulus griseus. The sequence continues at coordinate 264,873,388 of NC_048596.1, read as the reverse complement.
TTATATCCCTATACTCACAGTAAAATTCAGCATACTTCCATAGGTTCCTGGCAATATGTGATTTTTAACTTTTAAACATAACAACCATTAAGTATTTGACAATTGGCTCTTTACTATTTCCCACGTACATAAATATATTGGCTTGCTTTTTATTTTTCAAAATTGGACTACCATGTTTCATGGCCTTGCATCTTCCCTTAACCATGTATTAGAAAGGTTTCAGGTGTTCCAGAACATAACATTTCATGGCTACGTTGTACATAAGTCTATGGATGTTCCAGTTTATTTTACCCATTCCCTGTTGTTGGATTTGGGTTACTTTCCAATGGTACTGTTTTAAATAATTCTGTCCTAAGCATCCTTCACTAAACTTTCCCATACATTCTTTTTTTATTTCCTTGGAATTCATCCCTATGAGTGATGCTACATGGTAACACTTTTGAAGATCTCAGATAAATATTTCTGAGGAGTTATTTAATTTTCTCTGCTTTTGCAGCCAGCAGTGTTTGAAAAAAAAATGCCAACGTTCCAATCTTTTCCACATGATGAGGTGTTACTATAAAAAGTAACATTTTTTAATCTAGTTGGAGGTAAGGAGCTGTTTCTCTTTGTGGCTTATACTATAGCTCATGGTTTCTTTCATTTACTGCAAAACTTGACTTAAGACATTCACTGGTATTTCACATTTTTATGTTTCTGTCTTATTTTGGGGGGGTAGGTAGTGATTTTTTTAAAGAGTTCTTTAATGTCGGGGAAGAAGAGTGATGGCACAGCAGTTAAACACACCTGCTGCTCTTCCAGAAGACCCCGGTTTAGATCATAGCACCCGTGTCATGCTTAATTCCGGCTCCAGGAAACCCAGTTCCCTCTTCTGGCCTTTGCCAATACCTGCAGACATTTGCATGCACACACACACACACACACACACACACACACACACACACACACACACACAAATAATAAATAAATGAGTGTATGTGTGTGTGCACACATGCTTGCACATGGCATCACACAGGCTGTGGCTCACATGTGGAGGTCAGAGAACAACGTGTGGGAGTTGGTTCCCTCCTTCCACTATGTCTGTTCCAAGTATAGAGCTAAGTCCTCAAGGCTTGGCAGCAAACAACTTTACATACCGAGACATCTTCTGGTCCCAGAATTTTCAGTTACTCTATTTGGTATATTTGGTATTTTGTCTTTAGTGTGAATATTGTTCTTTATGCATTAGGAATAAATCTTTTGTAGTCCATTAAGGTTGTAGCTTATGCCTTTATTTATTTATTTTACTTTTTTTGGCAGCACTGGAGATTCAATCCTTGGCCTTCTGCATGCTAAACTGGCATTCTGCCTCTTAGTTACACCCCCAAGTCTTGTTTACCATGTCTTGGAGGAGGTGATTGACTAACTGATGAAGTTGGAGATGGAGAGTGTGGTGGCTTGAAAAAAATGGACCCTAAAGGGAGTTATTACATTATTAGGTGTGGCCTTGTTGGAGAAAGTGTGTCACTGTGGGGGTGGGCTTTGAGATCTCTTGTGCTCATGCTTCCCTCAGTGTGACTGTCAGCTGACTTCCTGTTGCCTTCAAGATGTGTAGCGCACTCATCTGTAAAATGTGTAACAGGCACTACATCTGCCTGAAGTCCGCCATGCTTCCTGTCATGATGGCAATGAACTGACTCTCTGAAACTGTAAATGAGCCACCCCAATTAAATGTTTTTCTTTATTAGAGTTGCTCCACATGGTTTTTTTTTTTTTAAGAAAAAAAAATCCTAACTAAGACAGAGAAGTAAAGCCATCTGAAATTTTTCACGAAACAGAAAGGAGTAGGAGGCTTTCTAGAGCCCTACGAGGCCCCTACTCATGTAGGGGGAGCTCTTTTCCAACAAGCAGAGTGAATCATGCAGAGCTGCGGGCTCAGGGATACTGGGAAATGAGAGTAGCCTGTTTCCAGCCTGGATTTGACAGGCCCCTTAAAGACTCTAGCTACAGTTGTCAATGTGACAAAGGCCCTGGGGCTTTCCTGTCTCCTAGAACATCAGCTTCATATCAATTAGTATGTTTAGTGTGTCACCAGGGACAAGAGGAAGAAATAGTACTTCCTCCTGAGATAAACACTTCCATTTAGAGCTCATTAATAAAATACAGCACAGAACATTGTAATCATAATTTAAACAACAAAGACACACTTCCAGGTCAATGCTGTGGGGAGTGGGTTCATTTTCATTACTTGCTAAGAACCTTATTAGTGCTTAAGACACATTAAACTCTTTACCTCAGTGAGACTTCTGAGCTCATTTAAACTCCCAGCATGCTCTTAGGGCTTGTATTAATTTCCCCATGTTAACGTTTGCCTCTGACATCACACTTTGAGAACAGGAATGCGGAAGAGATCTCTTGGGAATTGGGTGTGAATACAGTCTGTCCACCTTAACTGTAGGGGGTCTATTCCAGGACCCCAGTAGATGCCTGAAGCCACAGGAAGCACCCAACCCTATGAATGCTATGATTATGCTACAATTTAATAGTACACAGGTTTAGCTAAGCTTGATGGCATGATTTATTAGTTAATGTTCTATCTATTGCTGTGAAGAGACGTCATGGTCATGGCAACTCTTACAAGAGAAAGTATTTAACTGAGGCTTACTTACAGTTTCAGAGGTTCATTTCATTATCATCATGGTGGAAAGCATGGCAGACATGGTATTGGAGAAGTAGCTAAGAGTTCTACATCCAAATCTGCAGGCACAAGGAAGAGCAAGCCACTGGGCCTGGCTTGGGCTTCTGAAAATTTCAAAGCTCACCTCCAATGACACACTTCCTCCAACAAAGCCACATCTTCTAATCCTTTCAAATGGTGCCACTGCCTGGTGAGTGAACATTCAAACCCATGAGCCTATGAGGACCATCCTTATTCAAACTATCACACATTGCTACTCAGGAGGCTGAGGCAGGAGTACTGAGAGTTGAAGGCCATCAGCTAAGTCTCAAAACATTTAACATTTTTAAAAAATAAGGACTGGGGGTACAGCTCGCTGATAGAGAACTTGTCTAGCATGCAAGTGACCCTAGGTCTTATTCCCAGTACTGAAAAGAATAAATAAAAGTAAATTTGGTTCATGAACTAAGGGATCCAAGCTCTTCCTATCTTGCAAGGCTGCGATTTTAAATATGGCAGGTGGTTGTCATGGCATGTGACCATGGGGAAGGAAGACCAAATAAAGAGGTAACAGAAAAATAATGCAGAAGGCCTTATAGCTATTGTCTACCCCCATTGCCTTACCCAACCCAACTTGTTTTGTAACGGGGAGTTTATGTTCCTCTGTATCCAGAAAATGGGGAAATAATGCAAGATTTGAGGACAATACATTATCTCTACCACAACTGGTTTTACCCACGTAGGTAAAATGCCTAATTAAAAGACCTTGCCAACTTCTCTCCACATTCTTCAGTCTTCACAGAATATGTTAAACAACCCCCTCGCAATGTCTTTATGACTTTCTGGAATTGTGTCTCAAGTATATATTGTACTTAATTAATTGTTCACAGCATCCTGGGGAGACAGATGCAACCTCTTTTAAAGCCTAACTATATCAAATTAAACTAAGGAGCTGTGTCCAGACTGGACACAAGGCAACTCAGATGCCTCTGGGCAAGCAACACAGAGGGGAAACATAGCAAATATCTCTGAGCTCAAAGGACCTATGATGTAAGTGGATGCTGGAAAGGGAACTTCTAAGGGTAGGGAGTCAGCTGGAAATGGCTGAGTCAGCTCAAGAGAAATAAGGGGACTGTGCCAGAGTGGGCTATTGGCAACGTCATAGAGTGCTCCATAAAATACAGGGAGACTGAAGGCAATTTGTTCTTGTTGTTGCTCTGGGATGGAACCCAGGGCTTCACAGATACCAGATATACACTCCACTTCTGAGTTACCCTATGAGCCCAGTAAAAACAAAATGAAATAACATCATCAATTGGTTTATTTGGTTCTCCTGGTCTTGCCAAGAAAAATCTAACTTGTCCCACTTGAAAACATTCTTAACTCACATGTGGGCATTCCCAGTAAGCTCCAACTCTACTCAAAATGAGTATTACTAACAGATACAAGCTCCCTGGGACATAACTGACACAAGCCAACGCTTAGCAAGTGACTGACCTCATCTAGGTTCAACTGCAGCTGAAGAGTTTCTATGTTAACCTAATGAGATGGCAGCAGTGACTACTTCCACCTCTGGAAGGGGTCAGAAATAATTTCGTTCCTTGTGTTATTGTTCTGTGACAAGATACATATGGAAAGTACTATAAAAACTATACATTACAGCATTAATGTTAGTTGCAACTAGCATTAAGATTCCAGATGGATGAAAACTTCAATTTCAAACATTTTTCTGGCAAAAGACACTGAGCTAACTCAGGAAATGTTAGATAGGGCAGCTCCTGGAATACCAAGGGTTCGAGGAGAATATAGATAATGCAGGATAACCTTATGAAAATCAGACTCTGGATCCTTGTCATTCAACAAACATTAATTGAGTGCTTACTAAATACAGATCTATTCTAGAAGATAGACATTCAGTGTTGAACAGAATAAACAAGACCTTCTTCCAAAAGCAAGGACAATTGTGTCTATGCCCTTCTGCAATGACACTGAAGATGTTTCTATGTCACCATTTCCACATCTGAAAGAAGGATAAGAAGGTCATCATGAAGGCCAGTGTTGCTTAGACACTCAGCACCACTCCAGGCTCCCAGTACAGGTATGTGAATGCCAGTTAAACGCAAAGAGTGCATTTAGTAACTGAGTTAAACATTACAATAATTTAGGCACTGTGATGAGGTAACACAAGGCCACATGGACAAGCCAGACAAGATCTCCTTTAGACTGGGCATTCAAGAAGGGTAGAGTTCAAGTAAAATCCTGGATAATGAAGAGGATTTTCAGCCAGAAGATGGTTTATTGGTTTGTGGTCCGAACTAGAATAAAAGTGAGTATGATCAGCTCTCATAATGGAGAGAAAGCCAAAAGCAGCTATGACACACTAGGCAGAAAGGCATGGGTAGGATATGGGAGATGTGAGAGAGACAGGCAGAAGCTAGCTCAGTGGGCCTTGAAGTATTCATGTCTGGGATGAAAACTTTGAGTTCATATAAAGCCAAGCAAAGGATGACGCTAAGTTGCAAAGGAACAGAATTCCATATGCATTTCATGAGCACCATTTGGCTGCTGTGTAGAGAGGAGACAGATGATGGGAATACAAGCCGAGAAACCAACGGCCATGAGGGCAGCTATCTGAATCATTCAGGATAAAGCATAGGCAGGATAGACAGGAATGTATGTAGTGGAGACCAAGGAAACAGAACAGATACTTTTATATGCTTTGAAAGCAGAATGGCCAGGGTGTATATATACAGGATATGAGGCCTGGCAGGAAAGAGTTCACTGGAGATGTAGTGGCTCATAGAAACAGATGACAACATGAGGGTGGGAAACTTGTCTCGGTGCTGCAACAAAACACCCGGCAAAAGGCGATTTAGGAAAGGAAAGGCTTATTTTGGTTTACACTTCCAGATGATACAATCCATTATGGTAGTGACGGATTGCCAGCAGAAGCAAGGGGGCAACTGGCCATAGGGTCCTCAATATGGAAGCAGAGACACCCGAATGCTTGCACTCAGCTAACTTTTTCCTTTTTATACAGCCCCAAATCCAAACAATGGTGCTGCCCACCTTCATGGGGGTCCTGCACCTCCAGCTAAATTAATCTAAATAATCCCTCAAAGGCATACCCAGAGATTTGTTTCCATGGTGATTTCAAATTCCTTTAAGTTGGCAGTCAAGATTAAGCATCACAGATACCTTCCAAGACATGGGAAACATTGGGCATCACTAGTACCTTAATGACTAGACAATCAAACTCTAGCCTCTTCCTGGCTTTGTGACTGTGATCATTGATCAAGCCTCACGATCAACAAGAGGGTAATGATAATGTCTTCCTCAATCACATCTCAGGACATTTGTGAGGATCCAATTAGATAACAAAAGTAAAAGACTTTGGAAGACAAGCCACTGTATAAATGTAGTGACATTGTTTTAACTGTCATCTTAATTTGGAGCCAGTGTCTCAGTCATTGAATATTGCTACTTGAAAGAATTAGCAATAACTTCTTAAAGTTAGGTTCCTTAACACACTAGAAGGGAGCTGGAGGTACAGCCACGTCTCTGTCTGCTGTCATTTCTGTCTCCTTGTGACAACCTAATGCCATTAGCCATGCTCCTATCATGGATCCCATGACTGTATTCTTGATCTAATGCAACCTGATACTGTTTAAAGGAATTTTGTGTCAAATTTTAAAATGGAAGAAAATTCAGGGTCTAGATGTCACTTCTAAAGTCAGTAAGCCTGGTCAGAAAGAACTCTGAATCAGGGGGGAAAAAAATCAATCCTTTCTTGCTTTCAAGGAGTAATAGCCCATAACAGACAGGAGGCAAAGGGCTTTCTTACGGTTTAGTGAGTGTGCACAAAACCTAAACCTCTGAATTCTCTTATGGATAACAATGCCCAAAAGTATTTCTTTCACTGTAGCACTATTGTATAAAAAGCATGGAAGTGACCTAAAAATAAAAGAAAAGAAGCTTGAGTAACTAAATTATAGGATTATAAGAATGCCTGGTGCCTAGCTTTGCATTTAAGTCTTAAAATGTATGTAATATACATATTCATCTTTAAAATGCAGCGATTTCAAAAGTATGGAAAGTGTACCAGTGTAGTCAAAATAACATTTTCTAGAGTCATTTGGGTATAGTCACTGATATAAAAAGCTCAGTGTGAGCCACCCTGGGAGCTCATCTCTGTCCTTGTAGTTGGGGGATGCAGGGGCTGGTGGGTAGCTCTAGCGAGAGGCAAGGTAGCTGATATGGCAATGACTCTGTAGGCTGAAGATGCCAGAGTTCTCCCTAGGGTAGAGAAGGACTCTAGAGAAGGGAACTAGGCTGGGTCACCTGGAGAGAGGAACTAAGCACGAGAGGCCAGGTGACCACAAGACAAGGTAGCTCTCCAAGTAATGAAGGAATGATCATAGACAACCAGCTGGGGAAGGCACTGGCCACATCCATGGAACCAGGAACTCCAGCAACACATTATACATACTTGCCTTCATGCTCCTGGGTCATCCCTTCCCCACTGGTAACCCCAGAGAAGTCTGGTGCCTCCTGACGAGCTGCCTCAGATTTCCAACCGAGAGCCACTGGCTGAGTCCTTGCACAGGATAGGATTTGTTTCCTGAACGTGACCAGCAGACTTTATCTCATTACCAGAAAGACTGGAGACATCACAGGATCCAGCCCATGTGTGTCGCCTGCAGAAGCAAGACAGTTGAGAGAGCCTATCTCTCTGTACAGGCAGGGGTGAAAATAACCCTGCCGTTGTCAGCGGTTGTTCCCTTCAGCCTGTCTATTACACCCAACACATCTGTGACATAAAAGACAATAGGTGGTTTGAGCAAAAAGCCAATCTATAAACAGCAAAAGAATCTGACTCTCTGTAAATGGACCAGACTCCTTTTATGCCTCCTGGAACCTACTGGTACATTTTACTTGCAATTATTGTTTTGATGTGCTTTAAAAATTCTGCTAACAAAATAGCATTAATAAGTTCTAATGTGGTTGTATGTTTGTTTTTGAAACAATGCCTCCCACTGTAGCCCAGGCTGGCTGGCACTCACACAATCCTCCTAACTGGACTTCCCAAAGGCTAAGATCAGAGGCACCATGCCTGGCTCTTTCTTTAAACACCAAAGGAAGGGGATTGTGGTATTCAAATGATAATTCCCTAAGACCTATCACAGAAACTTGACATTACCTGCTACCTCAGAAGAGTCTGGGTTATGCTTGGGAAAGAAGGGGCATTATAATCTGCTTCTATAGGCTTCCAATTTACATTCGCATTTATATCAAACCGGCAACAATAAACCGTCCAGGGTTAAGCTCTCCAATGCCAATTATTAGTTTTTCAGCTTATAATTTTTAAAGATAATGGCTCTTTTTGGAATCACACAGAATTTTACACCAATTTCCCAGCTGCTGCTTTGTGATTTTACTCCTCTGGTTACCCTAGAAACAGTACCAGAATTAATGGTTTTCGGGAAATATTTTTATTGCTTACATAGCAAGATCCTCCCATTATTTTGGAAAACTAAATGAATTGTCTGTCTTTGAAAGTAAGACTTCCTGAAGCATAAAAGAAGAAACATTATAGGAAGAAATGTAAATGCCACTTTAGCTTGAAAGGAAGCGGCTCATGGGGACAGCTACCTATGTGCCAACACACGGGTTTTTGTGTTTGTTTCTGTTGTTCCCCTTGTTTAGACTGGGATTTGTAGAGGGGACTTACTTTTTGCTTTGGGTAGTGAAGCCTCTCTGAGATGAGAGGCTCAGCATGGGGGACTGACATCCTCTGGGAAGGGAATGGGAGGAAGCTGCCCCTCTTCACAAAATAAGAATCCCAACCCCCTTCATGTACCCTACACAAGGATGAGGAGAGAAATAAGTCATCAGTGGTCAGGTACCTCAGAACACTACGAAAACTAGGCCATCTCTAGGATGGAAGTCAAAAAGAAGGCCAGGCTTTACCTCCCTGCTTCAAGTTCAGCACTGCTTTGAGGTGTTTCCTTGGCAGCGAGGATTGCGATGTCTCCTCTGCACAACATGACTTTACTATAAACAGCTCTTACATTTCAGAAGATCACAATGCGCTCTTCGACATACCAAGACCCTATTTTGAGTTTAAAAAGAAACTCCAATCCCCAGATTTAAAAAACTGGGGTGGGGGTTAAAAATACCAATCATGAAAACAAAATAAATATTTTAGACATTGACCCTAAAATAAAGAAAAGTGCCCCCCCCACTATTATTACTGGCATTGTTTCTAATTGTTCATGTGGCTTTAGGGAAGTCACTCACTGCCATGGCCTAAGTTACTAAGATCTCTTCTGCCCTTCAAACTACAGGGTAAAGGGACAAAGCTAATCAAATGTGTTGGTCAGTCTTCACATTGATGGGATCAAAATACCCGGCATAAGCAGAGTCAGACAAGAGTTGATTCACTGTCTTGGTGTTCTCATTCCTTTGTGATAGGTGGGGCATCATGGAGCAGGATTGTTCAACCCATGCAAGGCATAAAACAGAACAACCTAGCTCACAACAACAGCAGGAAGTAGAGAAAGGAAGGGACCAGGGACAAGATACTGCCCAAACACTGCTAGGATCCACCTCTTCAATTCCTAGTAGCTTGCAAAATAGCAACACCTCACACATGAACCTTCTGAGGAGACACTTTATACCCAACAATAGCAAAAGGAATGACCAGAAAACAGCTCTTAGAATGTCAAAGAAGACAGGCCACTGAGGCAGGAGTGAAGAGCCCAGACCCTCACCTGGCCCCTGCTTTCGTAGCCATGACAGGCTTCAGAAAAGACCCAGCAAGATAGTTCCCTGACTCACCAACATGTGCTGAGCTCCCGACCTTGCCCAACCTTGCCCTCCATTGGTTCCATGAGGAACCAATCAGAAGTTAGCTGATGGGCTCTGGATGTGCTTTACCAATAACAGTGGAATGCAGAGCATAGAAACCGCCCTGGGAGGGTCTCTAGGCATAGCAACTTTCTTGAAGCTGCAGTTGACCAATCAACACAGGACAGGCTTCCCAAACCCAGAGGTGCACCAATCCTGAGACTGTTGCTATACAACTAGCGAATCCGATCCCCAGTCACTCCCCTTGCTCTACCCCACTGCTGCTCCAGGTCCTTCTTGCTCCACCCGCTGTGTCAGATGGATGGAGGACCCAAGTTAATACAGTTAACTAGTAAAATTAAAGACTCTTCGCTTTTGCATCATTTCGGGTCTCTTGATGATTTGGGGGTTCAGAGTTTGGGCACAACAGAAGGATCACTTGAGTTCAGAAGTTAGAAGCCAGCCTTAGCAACTTAGTAAGTGCCCATCTCAAAATAATATAGAACTGTTACGATAAATCTTTCCGCCAAAAACTGCCCAAGTCCCACCACCACGTGTGTGTTTTACGCCAGCCACCCGCCCGAGTTAGGGCCCAAATGAATACACAGAAACTTGTATTAGGTTCAAAGTTGCTTGGCCAATGACTAGGATTCTCATCTGTTTGCTAAATCTTAATTATCATAAATCTATATATTTTATAAGACTTACCTTATCGGATGCCTTATTGGCGTCCCTCCTTGCCGGTGGCTCACATCCTGCCGCTGGAGGAGACAAAGGGGAAAGAGGGGACACTTCCTGTTTCCTTTGCTAAATACACATCTCCTTGCTATGTCACTTCCGGCCTGGATCACACTTCTCTACTACATTTCCCAGAATTCTCTTTGACTCCTAGTCCCATCTAACTTGCTGTCTCATTGGCCAAACAGTATTTTATTCAACAATCAATAAGATAAACATACACAGAAGTACTTCCCCCATCATAGAACAACACAAATTAAATGTAAAAGTTAGTGGCAGTGTAGTTTGGTGGTAGAATATCAATGTAGCATGTACAAGGCTCTGGGTTTAGTTCCCAGTACCCCTCACTGATAACCAAAGAATTCATTAATAACAGAAATCACCACCAAAACCTACAACAAGGAGGTAAGTTTTAATACCTAACACCATAGTGACAGTAGTTTCCTCCCATTGCATTCTGATAGCAGTTACTCAGCTGTTTTATTTTTCAATGAGAGAAGCCTGCCTTCTTCCTCCCCTGGACCACAAGGCCTTATGGTCCTCCAAAGTAAGATGCTGTATTTGTTATTTATTCTTTTACAGTTTTATAAGTAGAGTACACATTAATCATTTCCAACCCCTCCATTGCCTCCCTCCCCCCTCCCACTAAACCTATTCATCCCAGCAAGTCCCCTCCTCCTTGCATGCCTTTGGGGTGGGGTGGGTACGCTGAGTTTAATTAGGGTTGTTTGCATAAGAGTGGGTGGGAAGCCATTTACTTAAACAAGGGCAAGTTACAGGGTCTATGCCACTGAGGGATAGGATCCTTTTCTCCCCTGAAAGCTTTTCCTTTTCTTTTTTGCTTTAATTAGCATGTTCCTTTTCTATAGGGGAGAAATCCAATAACATCAACAAGAGCTCCTGGGGTTTGCTGCAAGAACAACTCCAGCATTTCAGACTTCTGAGTTTGAAGAATCTGAAATGTAACTTGGGAACAAGGTAATAAATGACGTATTTGGACAGATACCTTTAGGGAAAAAACTACCAAGAAATTGCTGCCTTGGTTTTGTGGTCAAATTACCAAATTGAAGACAGAATAAGGACACATGTTCCCAGAAAAATAACATGGTTACAAGAAAATCAACCAGGTTACATTGTGCATGAACCAGAAGCTAAACTATTATTCTAAGTCATTTAGGCCAAGGAAAAGAAAAAGCCAGACAGCCAAAAGGGGAAAGAGAACTGCTAAGGTAGAGAAAGACGGAGGGGAAAAGAGTGTCAGCTAGACTAAGCCATCTGCTAGGCCAGGAGGGCAAAGCAAGGCAAAGGGATAATGTAACTGAACAAATAAATATATGACTGTGAAATGGTTCTTAAAATATCAAAGCCACAGGGCTTGGGAGATGGCTCCAACTGTAAAAGGCTTGCTGTACAAGCATGAGGATGTAAGTTCAGATAGCTGACACCCATTTGAGAAGGCGAGCGTGGCAACATGACCCCATAATTTCTGTGCTGAGAAGGCTGAGACAGGTAGATCCCTAGAACTTGCTCACCAGCCGGCCTCAACAAATCAGTGAGACACAAGTTCAGTGAGAGACCCTGCCTCAAAAAAATAATGTGGAGAACCACTGAGGAAGACATCTGAGCTCAACCTGATCTCTACATATACTTACATGTGCACGCATCAATGTTCACACATTCACCAACACACATGCACACAGTGTGAAATCCAGGTGGACTGACCCATGCCTTTGGTCTCTGTTACTTAGGAGTTTGAGGTAACATCCTTGAGGTTCAAAGAGTCTAGTTCCTTTCCTCCTATGATTCCCAGATGCTTTCTGTGCAGCTGTCTCCAGGCTACCAGAGAGCTTTCATTGGGACAGTTAATTTGATTAATAGCAGCTTGCCTTCAACCATACCACCCTGCACATACCCAATCTTACCTAATATCATCTTTACTGGGCCACAGGGTGCCAGATAAACAGTCAAACGCTATACTCAGTATTGTTTCTTGAGGATGTTTCTAGATGAGATCAACACTTGATCCAGTAGACACAGTAAAGCACATTGTCTTTCCTAATATGGTGGACCTCATCCAATTAGCGGGGCCTCAAAGAAGAAAGGGACTAAGAGGGAATCCCTCCTATCTGGCTGCCTTTGATCTGGTATATCAGTTTGGGTTTTCTGTTTTTGTGCCTTCAGACTTGAACTAAAACAGGAGCTCTTCCTGAGTCTTCCAGTGCCAACTTCAGAGTTTGGTACTTATGGTCATGTAAGATTATAAGCCGCTTCCTTATAATAAATATATTTATATTGTAAAATATATGTGTGGTGTTTGCCCAGTTTGATGACATACAGCAAATAAAATCCTTGGGATTTCTGGAGTGATGACAGTATGTTTTTAGGCTCATGAGGTAACTGATAGTGAGGGGGTCTCAGAGTAGGGACCACTTGGCAGGGGGACCAGGGATGTGATCAAAGAACTAGAACTTTAATTCCTACCCCTGCCCCCTGGATCTGAATGATGACTTGGCCACCAATGGAATGATTTAGTCAACCATACCTATGAAAGACCTCTGAAGAGGTACTTTCGTAGAAGGAGACCCGCACCCAGGAATCAGCGAAACCACGAACTTTGGATGCAAAAGCAAGAGGTTTTATTGATGGCGCACATACCCGGGGACTTAGCTTTTGTTAGGCTAAGCCCCGAGCTAAGGGAGAGGGGTCCTTATATAGCTAAAAGCACTGTGCAGAAGTGAAAAGCATAGTTACAGGGATTCTATTGGACAATTTAATGAGGTACAGAGTTATTTTAGGTCAGTATATTCTCAAGGTCTGCACCTGGTACAACAGACCCAATTCCCCCCTCCGTGTCCAGATGGCTGACCTTGGGACGGAGGTTCCCCATTGGGCGGGGGCACGGGGGCGGGGGGTGTCCTCTCCCCGCTCGGCCCCAGCCCCGGGGTGCGGCGCCAGGCGGGCGGGCCTGGGTCGCGGCCCCGCCTGGGTGAACCGGCTTGGGAGGGAGCCAGCCGCCAGGCGTGTGGGTGCGCGCGCATACGGGAGTGTCACCGAGAGAGAACCAGCCAGGGGGCGGGGTCTTTCACCTACATAATAAAGCCTTCATACAAACCAAAATGGGCTGAGTCCCAGGGCTTCCATGTTTATGAACAAGAACATATGTGCAAGAGAATCCTGACTAACATGTTGTAGTGCCTTCAGACACAAGAACATCTCTACAGTCTTGAACGAGAATGTGCTACCGATACACTACCCAGAAAGTAACATCTCTGTGGCCCTCGGTTTAGAAACCCACATCTATCTTGTGTGCATTCAAAAGGTTTTGTGGGAATCTAAGTGGAAAGACAAGAGTTGGACTCAAGGCACTCTATACACAGTTTTCAGTTTTCAGAGTGAGTGTGATGGGTGATAAGGTGGAGAGGGGTGATTGACAGGAGGAAACGGAATTCAGGTTGCAGACACCATAGTTTAATGCGTTCCTCTCCTAACCAATGCATGCCTGGATCCTTTACACACATTCTGACAACAACCCTGGGAGACCAAAGCTAAATTCGAATTTCCTGAAGGCAACTTAGAGCCTAGTGATGCAGGACTATGATCCCAGCCCTCAAGAGCCAGAGGCAGGAAGATTCCAAGTTCAAGGCCTGCTTGCCTGAACTATGGAGTGAGTCACAGTGCCTGAAAACTTGGTAAGATCCTGTCTCAATCTAAAAAAATTAAAGTGGTGGCACATGCCCACAATTCCAGCCCATGAGAGGTGGAGGCAGGGGGAATCAGGTGTTCAAAGTCATCTTTGCCTACATAGCAAGCCTGAGGTACAGCCTGGGCAATAGGAGACCTGGAAACAAGACCAAAATGAAAGTGAAAAAAGGGGCTGGAGACACAGTGCAGGAGGAGAGCACACTTGCTTAGCACGACAAGGGTCCTAGTTCAGTCCCCAGTACTAAAAGCAAGAAAGGGAGGAGAGGGGAGGGAGGGAGGAGAGAGAGGGAGAGAGGGAGGGAGGGAAGGAAGAGTAAAGGGGAAGGAAAAAGAGAGACAGAATCCCTAGAAAACTAGAGTCCTGCTAATTTAAAAGAAAAGCTGGGGATATGGGTCAGCACATATAGGGTTTGAGCCCTAGTACCAAAAGAAAGGAAAAAGAAAAGGGGGAAGGTAAACCGAGAAACAAGACAGACAAAATATACATGGAAGTAGCAAAAAGGCAAGCATCCTAGAGCCAGTTTGCTCATAAAACACAAATTGTGAAACAACGTGCCTCAACAGAAGCAGCACATTTTCTACCTGGCATTGTGACAATCAAGTTTATGATGAGGGAAATCAAATGCCTCCTGCAACTGGAACAAACCCCCCATCTCTCCCAAGTATCCTTAGAAAGCATCTGGTGGGAACTTTCTGTGCCCCAGAGTTCCTGCAAAGTTTCTAATAAGCAACTCTGAGAATGTTTTCCTGAAAGGTCCTTCATGTGGGTTAACTGGAGAACACTCAGAGTGACTCTAAAAAAGCAATGACACATGAGGCCAAAATGCACAGGGTCTTGACACAGCTCTGAAAAGGATTTTCACATTCCCAAGGGTGAGCTTCATAGTGTCCTAGTTCCTAACGGCATCTTGGGGATTGCTACTGGAGCTTTGCCTGTCTTCGTGCATAGGTGCTCCTGGCCATTAGCGAACAGGGCCTGGGAACACCTAGCATCCCACAGCAGGCAGAAAACACTTCATCCCCACATCTCTCCTAGCTTTTGAAATACAATGCTGGCTGGGTGGGGCGGTGGTAGTGCATGCCTTTAATCCCAGCACTGGGGAGGCAAAGATAGTTTGAGGCCAGTTGGGTCTACAGAGTGAGTTCTAGGACAGGCCCCAAAGCTACACAGAAACCCTGTCTCAGAAAGAAAGAAAGAAAGAAAGAAAGAAAGAAAGAAAGAAAGAAAGAAAGAAAGAAAGGAGGGAAGGAGGGAGGGAGGGAAGGAGGAGGAGGGAGAGGGGAGAAGGGAGGGAGGGAGAGGGGGAGGAAGGGAGGGAGGGAGAGGGGGAGGGAGGGAGCAAGAAGGAATACAATGCTGAATCCTTGCTGCATTGGTGACTTTTCACATTGCTATGACAAATCAGTGGGTTCCTAGCAGTACACCTACTATGTGTATGGGTCAGAGAGTCAGAGACTGTCTTGGGTCAGAGACTTTCTTACTTGGTTTCATTTGGAATCTAAATGGGATTGATTATCACTTCATGGGCAACACGCCAGCCCGCTACAGGTGATGATTCATGTTGTCATCCACAGTAGCTGTGTTGAACATTTAATACATTTTATTGAAATGCACAAAAGCTGGAGGTGTAGTTCAGTGGAAGAGTGCATGCTTAGCATGTGTAGGCCCTGGGTTCAACTCCCAGAACCCAAACCCAAAATCAGGTAGAATAATGTTTAAAAATCCAAATATACCATCTATGTTATAGTGCATGTGAGTAGCCATCATTCAAAATGCTTGCGACAAGCATTATTCAGGGTTGAAGGGTGTTCGGTCAGAGGAGGTAGAACCTTTACATAAACATAGAGAGGTTTCTTGGGGCAGGGACCACAGTCTACACATAAAATCCACTTTTCTTACATATGCACTTTAGACCCATAGGCTAAAGATAATTTTATTTAGGATTGTAAATAATGTGAATATTTTTTTTCTTTTTGGGTTTTTTGAGACTGTGGTTTTGGAGACTGTCTGGAACTAGCTCTTGTAGACCAGGTTGGTCTCGAATATTTATTTTTCCTTGTCACATCATTTTGACTCTCAAAACATTTCGAATTTTAGAGGACTTGGGATTTTCAAAATAGGCAATGCTCAGCCTGTAGACCTTCATGGTAGTATCCTATTCCTCTTTCCTGTACGTCTTCCTTAGATTTTAATTAGCAAATTGTTTTCCTATTTAAAACAATGTATAGATAGATTTTTATTTTTATGCATTTTCTTATGGAAGAGTAAAAAGAGTCATTATAAAATTTTGTTATAAAAAATAAAACGTGGTCTGGTATATAGAGAACTGACTCAGGGAAGGTCACAGTATAAAGTCTACAGATCAGAAAACACAGGCATGGCTTTTTTCCAGCTAAGCTTTGGGCAGAAATTGAGTGGTGGCTCCCATAAAGGAGACATAATGGGGAACTGATAGGCAGTCAGCAGAGGGGCCTCGCTCTACCATTAGAGACCTGAACTCTGAGCACACTGAAAACCCCACTTTCCAACATCTGTGCCCCCAAAACAAAAAAGCTACCAAGAGACAGAGAATGAACACCAGGAAAAAAATCAATCCACTTGGGGGCTCTGAGGTGACTTTTTACAGTATTTCAAGAAGTGTACACTATCTTTGGTAATGATCACAGGAATCACTGTTTTCTAAACCAAAATTGGAGTGTGGTTTGATAATAAGCATTCTTAATTGAAAAGGAGAAACTTCTGGAAAATATATGATTGCTTTAAAACACCAAACAAAAGAGAGACGTGATGAATGTCCATTTGTCCCCTCACAGCTAGTCTTATCAAATGTGTTGTATGAGGCAGCACCCACTTTTAAGGAGTGTTTAATGGGAAAACCAATAGGGTGAGTTAATATCTGTGCATGCTGTGTGGTATTTGTGCTGGGTGGGGCTGACAGGAGACAAGAAGGGAAGGTTGGTTTGAGAATCGGCAATGAAGGAAGCGTTTGCAGGAAAAGCAGCTTTTATGGGGACCTCACATGAGTCGCTAAAGTTGGGCAAGTGCCACACACTAACACACTGGAGCAACCCAAGGAAGATGAAGAATCAGGAAGAAGGTGAGCACTGCCATCTTACCTTGAACGCGGTGTGCGTCGGGTAGGTGACTTCTACTTGACAGAGGTGGGCGCTCTGTCGAATAACAGCAGAATACCAGGGATATGTGACTCAGGGAACTCATCCTGAAAGTTCAGAGGACACTGGCTTTGTCTTTGTTGACATGAATTTAATTCCCATGCAGGGGCCTCAGTCCTTCGTCAGCATCTTGAGAGTCCTATCATCTCCATTGAAGCCCCATCTGCCGTGGTTTGGATATTGAATCTCCCAAAGGCTTATACTAAAGGCTCAGCCATGAGGGTGATGAGGTGTGAGGCTGTGAAAATGCAACTAACAGCTGGGGCCTAGTGGAGAAACCTTAGATGCACTGGAGATAGGCTCTTAATGGAATAGTGGGATCGCCACCCCTTCCTTTCCCTTTTGCTTCTCTGACCACCAATGAGCCGCTTTGCTCTGCTATGAACTAACTCATCTCACCACAGGGCCATTAATCACAGACAGAAGCCCCAAACTGTGAGCCAAAACAAACGGTTTCTCCTTATAAATTTCTCATTTCAGGCTTTTTATTATAGTAACAGAAACCTGGCAAGCACACCGCCCATGGCAGGGGGAGCATGAACTCCTGACCTAGGGGCAGACATTAGGTTCCAGCCCTCACCTAGAATACAAGCACAGAAACAGCTTAAATCTAGTCTGTCTCCACAGCATGACCTTGAGGCCACCCAGTGTCCTTTGAGCCCTATCCGCCTTTGCTTTTCCTGTTCAGCTTTCCTGTCAATTTGAGAATATTCAATATTCTTGCTAAGAACATGTGGAGATGAGTATTTTTTTTTTCAGACAGGAGGAGAATGGGTGAAGGTAAGGCAATTAATTAATGAACAGAAAGTTTCTCTCAGCCTTCGGGGTGCACAAGATTGATGGGCTATTGTGGGAGAAAAGACTTGAGGTGCATGAGAGGAGTCCAATCAATGCCAGGCAATTTGAGACACAAAACCAGTCTAGAGAACCCTTGAGAGGCCTACAGGGAATATCGACTCCGCCAATGTGCGGAGGGGAGAGAATGGCATGAACATCAAGGCCAGTGTGCACAAAGGACGCTAGATGGGGACAGCAGGAGGAAACTCTGGGGGGAAAATCTTTGAAAATAAGTCAAAAGATAGAAAACAAGAGCTAGTCAAAAAGTTCAGTGTTTGGTGAATCTAAACCAGGCCGTCAAGAGATAGGGAGAACTTTCTCACTGTGGCCACAGGAAAGGAAAGGGAGGTGCTGGACAGATGGCTAAATGGTTAGGCAGGCTTCCTGTTCTATCAGGGGACCTGAGTGCAAATCCCAGTGCCCACAGTGGACAGCGCACCAACACCTACAACTCCAGCTCCAGGGTATCTGATGCCCTCTTCTAACCTTCAAGGGTACCTGTACATACACATGTTTAAAACATTAAAAATTAAAATAAAATCTTAGCATAGATGTTTTTAAAACCATCTTGGACTCTTTTTTAGAGATATTTGTTTTAAAATATTATCTCAACTATACATATAACACTATGATAAAAAATTATCATTCCATTGAGGTTGATATAACCCTATTAGCATGTTGATGTGTCTGTTCCTTTTTTAATTGCTTGGGATGTTTTTAACATGCTGGTAACTTTTTATTCTGATTTTCCATTTACTATTGATGGGGTATGTCCTTCTGTATATGTGTTTCTCTTATTGATTGGTGAATAACCCTGTTTGGCCAATAGAGGCAGGAAGATGAGCGTGTTAGGAGAAGGCTGGGGAGAGGCACCATGTAGCTGAGGAAGAAGAAACAGGTCCAGGCGTTCTCCGGGAAGATAAGACTATGTGGAAATACATAGATTAATAGAAATGGGTTAATAATTAAGACAGAGCTAACCAATAAGAAGCCCTAGCCATCAGCCAACAGTTTAATAAGTAATATGAGTCTTTGTGTGCTTATTTGGGGCTGAAAATGTGGTGGGACCAAGCTGGGACAAGAAACTCCAGTTATATATTGTGTTTTTGTACAAATAGATTTCTGGTTTTTTTTTTTCAAAGTCTTAATTAATAAGAATTAACAGTTGTGTGATATCATTAAGGTAATACCTTGATTTCCTTGGTTTAAAATGGGGTGTGTGTGTGTGTGTGTGTGTGTGTGTGTGTGTGTGTTTGTGTAGTTGACTCAGCAGTCTCAGCAGTTAAGAGCACTTATTGCTCTTGCAGAGGACCTAGGTTCAGGTCCCCGAATCTACACAGCAGCTCACAATCACCTGTAACTCCAATTCTATAGTATTTGATGCCTTTTTCTGGCCTTCATAGGTACTACACACACACACACACACACACACACACACTCATACACATAAAATAAAAATAATCTTTCCAAAAAATGCTGTTTTTGTGTGTCTACTACCTATGAAATATCTACTATGTAATGAGGGCTCACTTAGTATACTCTTTAATCCTCAAATGATCCATAAGTTCAAAGAGGCCTGCAAATGTCTGCCCCAAGAAGATGCTAAAAGACCTCAACTCAGGCTGTTGTTTTACTGAACATGTGTCTTTTTCTGGGGGCTTGAGTTTCCATAGTTGAAAACTCAGGAGGCTGAACTAAGTGACTGTTCTATTTTCACTCTCAAGCTAAATGATTGGTTCTGGGTGTTTTGAGAGGGATGAAATAGATGGATGACCGTGACTATGTGTGTATTGTTCTCAATCTTATTACAGGTAACATTAGTGGAGATATTTTTTGGTCCACTCTCAGATTATACAAACCTGGGTTTGAGTGTCACTCAGAGGTTTGAGGCTGAATAAGTCATTCAAAACCTCATTTTCTTCCTATGATATGAGGGTAATAATAGCAATAATAGCTCTCTTAACAGGTTGTCATGAGGCCTGAACAAACTAATGTACAGTAAAAGCTTAATTGAATGCATGAACTCCCAGTTATCGTTATTAATAGTAACAACCACACGTAAAATGGCACACAACAGTTCATGATGTTAGGGTTTCCTAATTCTCAGTTTTGTTCTTTCTGATATGGCGCACAATCTTCCAAGATAAAGTTGAGTTTCTGGCTCTTAAAATAGCAAATGAGAAGAAAATCTATACAAAGAGCTGAGCTGCCTCGAACATGCATAATTCTCCAATAATAGATGTACTGTCTTGATATCGGATCCTATTCCTTAAAGCTGCTTATGCTTGCCACTCTGCTCTCTCATTCAGTCCTCAGTTCTGTAGAGCAAGCAGGCTGCTGCTGTGGAATGCTTCCTCTGAATAGAACAGCCACTAGCATCCTTATTATAGCAGCTAGGACTATCCACAAAAGACCCTCAAGACAGGGCTTGTCCTTAGAAACTCACCTAGGATCCCAGCCACTTCTTCCTGCATCCCTTCCCAGATGTGGACAGTTCTGCCCCAGCTACATGAGGTCCCAGGAGGTGCTGGTTTATTGTGGGGGGTAACTAAAGGTGGGGACTCCGTCTGCACAGCTATTGTGAGAACTGTCATCCAAGCTTATGTGACACTTCAGCCATGCAGACATTTTGGTCACTTGTGCTCCTGTAATAACAACTTCCCCACACTTCTGTAAGAAAGCCCAATAAACTCACTGGTTCACCAGTCTAGACTTTGGTGGAATCATTACTTGGGTCTGTTGCTGGTACCCAACTGAGATGGGTGGACACTGCTCACATCTCCCCAGGGAGAAGTTCTTGTATCAGCAGCTAACAGCTTCCCATCCTCCCATTTTGGTCTGCCTGATGCTGGCAGTATTTACTCCCCTTCTACAGAATGCTGATATTGACCCTTGAGAGGACAAAGGGTCATTCTGAAGTCAACTGGTGGCATTGGCTCGATGATCTCTAGAGAAAGGGAGTCAAGCAGAAAAATCTAAACCCCAAACACAATGCTCTCATGAGTTCAAAGTCGGCTTTCAACTGTGTATTCTCAGGGTATGAAAGAATTAAAAAAAAAATTATCCTCAAACACAAAGGGAATCCATTAAAAGTCTATGGACATATTCAGTGTTAAGAATAATAAAAAAAGGAAAGAAAGGGGGAGACGGAGGGTGAAGGGTGTTTCAGGCTAGCCTCCCCAGAAGAGACTTCAAATTCCTTTACAATAGAAGCCTGCCTGTGTTGTGTATGGCTGTCAGCGGTCTCAGTGAGACCATCTCTATCTATTGAATGTGGCTTTTCTGTTGTTTGCTCTCACACAATAATGACCAGTACAACATATCAATCTACTCAGGTTACAGCTCAGATAAGAAAATGCTAGGAAAGGTACCGAAATATATCTTCCACTCACTGGCTGGTATCTGAAGGTCACTGTAACCTTTAAGACAGATGAGAATGAAAAACCTTAAGACACAAAGACTAAGAACAAAGAAGCCTGAAGAGTGTAAGAGCAGGACAGAGCTTCCCTCAGCTTCTCCTCAGAACCCTTAATTCACCGAAAGTGCGAGGGCATGAGCAAAGGAGCAGTGTTGTGGAGTTTTTCACTCTTTTGGCTTTTATGGCAGGCCCTCCACCCAGCTCCCAAATAAATCACACAGGAAGAGGCTTATTCTTAGTTATTTACATCCGGCCTTAGCTTGGCTGGTTTCTAGCCAGCTTTTTTTTTTTTTTTTTCTTTTTTTTTAACCTTAAATTAACCCATCTACCTTTTCCCTCTGGGCTTTTGTTTCTTATTTCTATATATCTTACTTTCCTTCTTACTCCAGACTGGCTGGGTGTCTGGCCCCTGAGATCTTCCTCTTTTTGTTCTATCATTGCTGGTTTTCCTAGTTTCTCCTTCTGTTTATACTCTCTGCCGGCCAGCCCCGCCTATCCTTGCTCCTGCCTCGCTATTGGCCACTCAGCTCTTTATGAGACCATCAGATGTTTTAGACAGGCACAGTAACACAGCTTCACAGAGTTAAACAAATACAACATAAACAAAAGTCACACACCTGAAAACAATATTCTGCCACAGAGCAGTTTCACGGTGGAAATGGGGATGGCAAGAGAAAGCTGAGGCTCTCAAATTGGAAACTAGGACACTTTAGGAAACCAGAAATCTAAGCAAACAAAGTATGCTTTCAAAACTCATTTGTGTAAAAGAGGAAAATCCCTAGCTATCCCAGATTGGGGCCAGATGGGGAACTCCAAGTGACCAGGAACACCCAAACCACTGCAGTCGGGTCTGGAAACCAAGGTCCTGGCTGGGGTGGTGCTCTGTGGTAGTATGTGTGCCTAAATTCCAGGCACATAGATTTGAGGTCCTAGAAGGGAAGACTCTGGTTCAAACCCCAGAACCGTAAAGAAAAAAAAACCACGTTAGAAGGCCCAGGGTCCCAGAGGGACACCAATACTATCTAAAGAGTTTGTGTTCAAAGTGAACACAACAAGCAGTTTTTCCACTGGTGGGAAATTTAAATTAATAGTTAAATAAACAAATAGATTTAAGTAAATAGTGTTAAAGAGATTGTACTTATGGGGGATAAAAGAAAGAAAGAAAATGAAGTATAGCCGGCATTGGTGGCGCACGCCTTTAATCTCAGCACTTGGGAGGCAGAGGCAGGCGGATCTCTCTGAGTTCGAGGCCAGCCTGGTCTACAGAGCAAGTTCCAGGATAGGTTCCAAAGCTACAGAAAGAAACCCTGTCTCGACAAACAAAACAAACAAACAAAAAAAACCAAAAAAAAAATGAAAAAATGAAAAATGAAGTATAATTTAAAGTACATAACAGATAGAAAAAACTAATTTGTTCTCCCCCCACCTCCCCCCTCTCTGTTTAAAGCCCACTGGGATTCAATCATGGGATCCTACCTACTTTGATGATTTTTCCAACACTAATTAACTCCACCTCCCAACACCATCAGATGATACCCCCCAACACACACACACACAACACACACACACACACACACACACACACACACACACACACACACGCACACACAAGTTCATGCCTAATTCACAATAGAAATTTAACCACAATAGGAATTTAACCCCAACAGGAATTTGGGTGGTAAAAATCTGATTGAATCTGTAAAAGACCTTAATCAACACAGAGTTGTGGCGGTCTGGGTGTGTAGGCCAGAATTCTGCAAGGGATTGTGCTGAGCTACAGTCAAAAAGTCAGAGGGCTTTGTGCCTTCCAGAGGCTCCAGGGAAGAGCTGCTTCTCAGTCTAGAAAGTGCCTAACCCAAGCCAAGCCTCCATTTGCAATATTCTAACTTCTGCTTCTGTCAGTCACTTTCCAGACTCTGGGCTCCTACCTTTCCCTTATAAAGACCCTCATGATCGCAGTGAGCCTGACTTCAGATTCCAGGACAACCTTTCATCTGTGGACACTTAACTTATCACATCTACAAAAATCCCTCTTTCCCATGAGGTAATGTGTTCATGGGTTCAGAGGATTAGGATCCAGGCACCTAGGAGGGGCCTTAATTCCACCTGTCGGGAGAACAGGGAGTAATCTTTCAGCATCAGTTAAAGTAGTCTGTGACTTCTCTGATAACCTCATAACCCACCAGCAAACAAAAGACTGCATATCTATCAAAGGCTTTAAAAAATGAGAGAAATTAAGATGGCGAGCTCGCCTCTGACAAGCACACAACAGAGAGGAGAGACTTCTCTGTGTTGTGGGAGTCGGCTTTCAGGTCACTTTCCCCTTCCTTGTGGTTCCAAATTAACTTAAAATGCAAGGTGAGAGCAGAGTGCCCTGGCATTGGAACAGAAATTACAACGAATAAGCAAGCAGTTGGATGAGAATGAGGCGGTCCAGAGCATGGAGGAGATTGCTGGAGACCCAGCTTTGATTACGGCCCTTTCCTCATTTACAGACACTTATTTAGCTACGTTTCACTCAGAAGATCTTGTTGACAGCCTGGATGCACACGGCTGTGTAATTACAGGGCTCTCAGAAATGAAATGGTGGAGAGGAGCAGACATGATAAGAATAACGCTAGCAGGGCTCTGACTGACAGCCCTGAGCTGTACCAGCACCTGCTTTCCAACCTTTCCGTTTCAGACCCTTGGTCAGCCGTTTTTGTCTGGAGATAAATGTTGGGATCCCCAGCTCGGCTATTTCAAACCCCGCCCTCAGGGTGCCAAGTTGCTGCGGGGGGCTCCCCTGGAATTGCCTCAGTCCAGATTCTGCCCCTAAAAAGCCCACCATTGGCGGCTCCACCCCCCCCCCCGAGAGCATTAAAAAGCCCACCCACCTCTGGATTTACCTGGTCGTTTGCTCCTACCCCTGGGGCCACCCAGGAATGCTTTGCTCAGATTAAACCTGGATTTATTTTTTGGTTTGATTGGCTTACTACATCATTGGTGGGTTTCCAGTAACTGGGGATTTTTTCAACTTAACATCTGGTGCTGAAACCCAGGATCGAACCAGGGACCTTCAGATAATACACCAGCTCCTGGGGCTTCACCATTGCAACTTACCTTTACTGCTTCCTTAAGAAACAAATACCTATGGTCTCCAGGATGGAAGAACCAGATGTCTCTCCACCCATACCTCCCTCTGAGCGTGAGCCCACCAACTCCCAGCTCCCCCCCCCATGTCACCCCAAGCCCTCAGGAAGCAGTCAGACATGGACCAGTGTCCATACACCCAAAGAGTCTGGGATGTTCTGGTGGAAGCTCTATCCCGGCCCCTGGCATCCATATACCCAAAGAGTCTGGGATGTTCTGGTGGAAATTCCACCCAAGTCTCCTTCCCCCATCTCTCTCCAAACCCTGCTAGATCTCAGATGATGACCCCTCCCCCAGAGATTCTCAAGACCACTCCCACAGAGTATTTAAACTGTCCGGCAGAAAACAGACTCATGGTTTTCCAGTCTCTCTTTCACAGCTCCTCTCTGGGGGCTGAAAAACCATCCGGGAGCTCTGTATCCATTAAACGTGGGCTTTTTCTAATTCACTTTGATTTGCTTTGATTTGGATTGCTGTGTTGGCAGAGAAGCTTACCAGGGTGCCGAATCTTTTTCTGATACCTGAAGTGATTTCTTTCCTGTTTAGCTAGGAATGGGCTTTAGAGACCTGGGGCATCTCTAGAGTCAGAAATTAGTTTGGGAAGTAGAAACACTTTGGGCTTTGTTGGAGTTTTAAAAAAAATAATGTTGAGTTCACTTTGTTCTCCCAAAATGTTTGTGTTAAAATGCTACCTGCTAGGTGTATCTCTGTGAGTTCAAGGCTAACCTGGTCTACAGAGAGAGTTCCAGGACAGGCTCCAAAGCAATACAGAGAAACCCTGTCTCGAAAAACCAAAATAAAATAAAAAAAATGCTACCCACTATGATTGATATTAAAAGATGGAGTCTTTAGAAGTTAACCAGGATATTAGGCCAGCGGGATAGAGCCTTTCTGACTAGAGTTGTGCCTTTATGAGATACACGAGACAGCCTTATCCCAATCTCTGCACTTCTCTACATGAAGATATAAAAAGAGAATAAAGACCAGGTGTGGCAGCGCACGCCTTTGAGCCCAGCAGTTGAGAGGCAGAGGCAGGCAGATTTCTTGAGTTTGGGGACACCCTGATCTACAGAGCAAGTTCCAGGCCAGCCAGGACTACACGGAGACCCCGCTTTGAAATAACAAGAGAAGAAGTGAGTAATTTATAACTCAGAGGAAGGCTCTCACCGACTATAACTGTGCAGGCAGATATCAGACTTTTAGTACTGGAAAGAACAAATTCTGTGGTTTATAAGCCAGCCACTTGATGGCATTTTGTTGGAGCAGCCCAAACTGATGAAGGCAGGCCCTAAGCAGCCTAGGAGAATGTCTCCAACTTTCAGGTTGTACTTCAATGTCGGTACATACCCACTCCCTCACTCCCGGATTATGGACCACAGACAAAGCTACACTGCAATACCAGACACATTTCAACAAAATTAAATCAGCATAGTTCAAACAAATACATTCTTTTTAATCAGATAATGAGTTGCATCTTGTACATCCCTTGAGAGCTGTGGGGTTTCCTGCGATACTGTCAATCTCTAAGTAGCTACATTTGACTACAGAGAGGTCATTTAAAGATCAAGGACATTTAGAATGAGGTCTGAATTTACTGAGCTTCTATATGGACATTTTTAGGTTGCTAAGGGCTAATACCAAACTCCTCATGAGTTGGAGATTTTCGGGACCGGTCCTAATCCACTGTGGCCAAGTACAAAGCCTGTGTGTGGGCGGCAGGTTGTTCACAGTCTCCTTCTGTTTGCAGTCCCTTTATAAGCTGCTGCCCCAATGGTCTCCTCTTGACTCTTCAGTTTTATCACTGTGACTGGTTCAAAATATGAAATAATAAGGTGGAAGAGGTGTAAAAAAGAATCACTTAAAAATATGTCTGTATGTGTGTGAGCATGTGTTTGTGTGCTTATCTGTGCATATGGATGAAGGCCTGTCCATGCTACAAGGTGCATGCAGAGGTCAGAGAACAACCTCAGGTACAGTCCTCACCTTCTACCTTGCTTGAGACAGGCTCTCTTGTCTACTGTGGCATATGGCAGGCTAACTAGGGGATTTTCTCATCTGCACCCTCAAACTTGGGGTAGGAGTACTAGATTATATATACACACTACCATACCCAGCTTTTTGTGGGTTTTGGGGATCCAGATTCCAGTCCTTACATGCATTCAGCCAGGACTTTATCCACTGACCCTTCTTAACCTGTTGAACTAACCAGGGACCCTTTGTAATAAAATAAACAGCATCTCGTATAGCCTGTCAGAATGGAGAGTTGGGATAATTTCATCCTAGCACCTGGCTCCCACAGATTCCTGAGAAAAACGTGCTCTCTGCTCCAAGATGGATTTATTCTGACAAGGGGGTCACACTAAAGAGAAATGAGCGCATATAGTAAACCCCAAGTGGAGTGCAGTGGAACAGAGAGACTGTAACAAGGGACAGGATAGGAATCTCAACGCTTAGGAACAGGGAGGCATAGAAAGCCTGGGGAGAGAGGTGCTTGCTTCTGATGCCCATGCTACATCTCAGGGAAAAAAACAGAGGCAGAGAGTCAATTTAGATTCATAAAACCATCTCTAGGAAACTGAGGCAGGACTATTTTAAGGCCAGAATTGTTTCTAAATGCTATGCCACAGTAAAATTAAATGAAGATTATAGAGAAGGAGGAGAGGATCATTTTTTCTACCTGCTATGATAGGCAGAATAATGTTTCCTGCTCCTAAGATTTCTGAGTTGGAGCCCTTAAGACCTATGAATTTGTTATGATGCCACGTGACAGAGGGGAATTGAGACTATTCATCGAGTAGTCTTCAGATGAGGGAACTGTCCTTCCAGAAGGACCCATGGAATTACAGGGACTCTCAAAAGTACAAGAGGGAGACAGAGGCAATATCAGAGCTGTGTGAGATGGCAAGGGACTTGTTAGCTTTAAACTTATAGGAAAGGGCTATCAGTTAAAAAATGTCCTGGAAGCTGACAACAAGACAGGAATGGATTCTCCCTTAGAGCCTCCAGAAGGGACACTGTCCAGCAGATACCTGTTTTAGCCTACAGAGGGCCATTTTAAATCACCCCCTCATTGTTGTAAGATTATGTATTTGTGTCAACTCGAGCCACTTAGGTAATGACTGTCTTAGCAACAATGGGGCATGCACACACCTGCCAGTGAGTCGGCAGCTTTATACCTACACGAATAGGCCTTGACTAGCGCGAGTATGTACTTCATGCTCGCCAAGGGGACTTTACAGTCCTGAGACTTTCTTAGAGTCACTAATTTCAATGTCTCTAAATATTAAATTAATGCAGGAGGTACAGTGTTCCCTGGGAAAGATCTCAAGGAGTGCCACACATCTTTGCTAGAAACTAGAATTTTAGATACCAAAGTTGTGGTATGGCATGCAGTTCCTTAAACCCTGGGGTCCATAACAAAATGTGGAGTAGTAAAAATGGGGGAACAATTAAAGGATTCCTGAACATACAATGACTAAAAATCAATTCAAAATCCAATGCAGAAAGAATCTGAGGTGCTTCTGGCAGCAATAGATCATGTCCCACCACGAGATGTCACCTCAGTTTCCTAGAGGCCACTTCATTAATCTACCTATGGGCCCACAAAGATTCTGTGCCTCTGTCTTTTTGCTGGGATACACCATTTGTAATCAAATCAAAGTATTTAAGCACCTCTCCCCCAAGGCTTCCTATGCCTCTCTGCTCCCAAGCATCGAGATGTTCTGAACAAACAACACGCACACTTTGCTCCGAGAATGTCATCACGACACACCCCAACAATTGATATCAGGCCAACAATTGATATCTGAAATAATCTGGCTCCAACTTGAGACTATTGCATGTCATGAATTGTAGTGTTTTCTGCTGTGCATACAAAGTGTCTTGCCCTTATAGAAATATAACAGTTGCATTGAAACAAAAACTTTTAATATTTTCCTAGCAGCAATCCTCAATATGTAAATATCAAATTAGCATATCTTTCTATTGTGTTATGTTAGGGTGCTTGGTTTTAAAAATTGATGTTTGCGTTGCTGACTTGATTTCATAAAAAAATATTGTGAAATGAATGTTGGCTAGGGAGTAAGACGTAATATCCAAAATAATATCCAAAATACCCCTAAGTATAATTCTGTCATGTAGTACTAAGTATTCATGGGAAGTGGTGACCTTGGTATACATGATTATAAAATTAAAATGCTAGTCAGTGTTGGAGACACTGAGTGTTCTGCAGTACCAAACATTCCGCTAAGATTTAATCATTGTGTAAAAATAAACAAGCACATCTATCTCCTTAGTATGCAAATTTGTTTCATCCTTAGTAAATGGTAAATTATATGCATATCAAAGAATTATTTTTAAATAAATTTATTTTTATTTATTACCACCAAATGTTAGATTAGTATGCTATATTGTACCCCCGTATGCCCAGGGAGCCCTTGTGTAGTTGATACTGTTGATAGGGTGTAAAGGTGCTTCATTCCTGAGAGATATCCCATTTTATTTAGTATCTACTCCTTCCCATGGAATTTGAGACAAGGGGTCACAGTGGTCACCTTTGTTTGTGAAGTCATTGTATCTGATGAGCTGTGCAGAGAGGTCACCTGGAGGCTTCTGGAAAGAGTGTTCCTTACGTTTGAACAGGCTCATGAAAAAGTCCTCTCTGGCCCTGAACACAATTTGCCTGTGCCAACCTCTCTGTCTATGATGGCTGATTTTGACTGTCACTTTAATCAAATCAAGAAGCATTTTCTAACTAGTCATGGTGGCACACACCTTTAGTCCCAGCATTCAATAGACAGAGGCAAATACATTGCTATGAGTTCAAGGCCAGCCTGGTATACATAGAGAGATCCTGTCTCCAATATATCTATGTCTATATGTATATGTATATTTTATGTATATGGATATCTATATCTATATCTACCTGTATCACATTATATATATAACAAGAGGAATAATATAGAACATATATATAACAACATATATAATATTATATGTATATATAATAAGAAATGAAAGAAAAATATGCAGACAGACAAACAGGTAGAATTTCTAGGACATTAGGAGGACTGCTTAAACGCAGGAGTTTACGGCTAGTCTGACATTTGGCTGTGTCTGTGAGGGTATCTCCAGAGAGAATTAACAAAGGGGAAGATCCACCATGAATGTAGGTGATGCTATGCCATAGCTGGGGTCTTGGACTAAAGAAAAAGAAAGAAGGACAAGTGAGCTAGGAGCCTGCCTCCCCCTCTCTACTTCCTGCTGCCACAGTGAGTGCCCTACCCACCTCCATATTCTCCATGTCATAGTGAACTGTAGCCTAAAACATGAACCAAAATAAATCCCTCCTCTTTTAGGTTTCTTCTTGTCAGCACTTGACCTTGGAGACAAGAATAGTAACTAATAATACCATACCAGGTTCTTCCCAACAACCTATTGCTTATTGCCACGCGGATGAGTCTTCAGGTAGGTCTCTGGCCTCCAGCCTCTTGTTCCTCAATGTGGCAGATGACAGGACCCTATCCCTGGCATCATCCAGTAGAATAACGCAGGCCTTAGACATCCCAAGGGACTCACTACAGTGTTCGCCATCAAGTTCCCAAGTGTCTGAGACAGCTCCTGTCAAAATAAAGCCAATGGACCATTTCATACATTAATCATCTCAGGCTGATGGGAATATTTCAGAAGCTCCTATGAAATAAACAAGCCCTGTCAACATCCCATATAAAAGATCCCCGGAAGACGTGGGTCCAAACGACAAGTCTTGCAGTTGTGTTTTAATTGAGATGATTCCATGGGACAGAATGAATTCCGTCCACAACTTCCTGTCAGCCTTCTGTGACCTTTCTCCTCATCTCTTGACAGATTCGTCTTCCTGAACATCTTGCAGAAAATGTGAAAAAAAAATTCCTTTTTTTCATGACATGCAGAGATTTGAATCTCATGAATTTATGTTCCTTAAAATAACAGTTGTTTCATGCTCTGATTGCTTCCCCTTCGATTATATTTGCCTTAATTCTCTTCTCTAGGGAGTTCATGCATTTTCTCCCTTTCCTGTCCTTCCCCATAGACTTACAAAGGAATGGAGCAGCTTTGACTTTTGACCAGAGCCAGGGAAATACCAATGACTTTGGGGATCCATTACATAGCCATAAATTAGGGGTTTAGAGATTTTAATTCTTGGCACTCATTAATGTTTTTTAAGCTAAAGTGAGTAACTAAGAAAATTCCCGTTAGGTGTAAGATAATTGGGACAAGCACTTACACGTCCATCCACACATTAGTTCAGTCTACTCATGTTTACTGTATACATTAACTTACACGTTGCATGAACTAAGTCCTCCCACAGGCTCTGGAGCTCTTGAGATGGTGAAGGGATGAATTCTGTCTAATGGGGAGAGAAGCTGTGTGCAGTGGCATGTACCTGTGCTTCTGGGGACACAGAGACAGGAGGATTACTTGGGCCCAGGAGTCTGAAGCTAGCACAGGACATATAGCAAGACCCCATCTGAAAACTTAAAAACAACAGGGGGCAATGGGTAGACAAGATTCCAGGAATTCAAACTTCAGTTTAGGGCAAATAAATTTGGCTCTGCTGCACACGGTATACACCATAGTTGCATAGTAATTGCATCAAAAGGGGTCACTGCCTACATGTTCTTAAGTGTCTCTCAGCTCTGTACTAGAGCTTCTGTAATTCTTTTCTGTGATACTGAGGACAAAATTTAACATCCTTTGACTGTCACATATGTCATAGACAAATGAAGGTGCTTATCTATCAGTCAATGACAGATGCCTATCAGTCATCCACACACTGAATAAACACACACACACACACACACACACACACACACACGACAAGCACTGGAGACTCAGTAGCAAAAGTGAGGAAATTTATATTTTACAACTTACCTTCAGGACTTACAAAGCCAGGTGCCCCCAACGGAGATAAAAATAACAGTGTGCACTGCAGGAATGCAAAGAACAGTTTTTAGATCCCAGAATACAGGTCCCTCCTTGGCTTAGAGGTGGGGTGTGCAATCTCACACCTCATCAACCACTCGGGTGATAAAAACCTTGTATGGGTTTATCTCTACATTTTACACCTTGTTTATCTTAATGCTTTTCAACACACAGCTTATCATGTCTGCAGTCCTTGGGCAAGGCTGGATGTTAATACTTTATATTCTAAATTTCCAGTGTGCCTGGGGAAGTAGCTGGACTAGACTAGCAGGGCTAGCAGGGACCCAGTGTTCTCTTATTCCTAAGTAGCTGGACCTAACCTGACTTGGGCACATTTGAAAATGTGCCACTATTTTTTATCTCTTACAAGTGGACAGTCAGATCTACATAGCTAGTGCTTCCTTCTCTGCCTCTCTGCTGTCTTCCAACATTACAGGGTTACTTACTGGAGTTATATAACCTCTAGGTAGATGTATCAAACCATCTAATTGGTCATTTGATGGGGATTTAGTTAATTTACTGTACAGTATTTGGCAGAAAAGGAGTTTAAGAAGAGCATTTCGTGATGTCATGGAGCATCTACCTATAGCCACAGAGGGAGGAAATTCAAGAAAGACAGGAGTCCAGAATACAGCACCAGAAACTGCTTTCTCCTATCCGTCAGGGTTTGTCCTGTATACCTAACACAGGCTGCTTCCAGATCACACACAAGACTCATGAATCACACTAAGAACCTTCTTCATGTCTCTTAGCCTCCTCAACCAATTTCCAGCCAAGCCAGACATGTCTGACCTTAAACCCAATCTCGGTTTCCTTTTCTGCTGGTTGGAATCCTCATCAGTCTTATTATTAATGACTACTGGACAGTCCTCCTGGAGGGAGACAAAAGAAACACACACAACTTGAAAATAACCATTATGATCACCTTTCTCTTTGTGCTTTATGAGCCTGGCAAACTCATGAGCACATGGGTGTGTGAACCTAGCAGAATCGTAAACGCATTCGTGTGTCCCATAAGTGGTCCCTGCAGTAGTTCTCTTCCTCAGTCACTCAATATTCCAGCTCACTGCCAAACACTGCGTCTTCCTCTTCTTTACGACCTTAATTGCATCTCAAAAGCCTACATTTTCTACTCCAAGAGTCCTTGGAAATTAATCACTTCCAAGTCATGTTGGGTAATGCTTAGGGCATTACCTTTGCTCTGTTAACATAAAGATATAAAAGATCACAGACAGGCAAATGGCTCCCTCTCGATTAAAATCTTTGTCACTCATGACCCTAGAGGAAAATTCCCTGGCTCTTTCCTCTGGGTAGTCACTCTTCACTGTAGCGAATTTTCTCCAGGGCCAACTCCAGCAATGTCTACTGTAAAACTACTAGCAGTCTGATGTATTATTAACCCTTTGCAAGAACTTCCCACAGGTCAATCCAAAGCAGTGGTTTCCAAGTATCCACAGCATCTGTGGATCTAATGAGGATCTAATGAGGACCATCTAGACCTCATTAGAAACGCAGATTCTCAGGTCCTGTCTGACCAATCAGACTCTGGGGGTGGAGCTCAGAAATCTTTGGGGATTATGTTGTTGATGCTGTCATATTTTGGCGTAGGAAGACATGGGGTAGGGAGCTCATTATACAGTCCAGGGGGGGTCTTGAATTTACCATCCTCCTGCTGAGGTTATAGGCATGTGCCACCACACCCCCTCCACTCACATTTAAGAAGTCCCACAACTGTGTTCTGTTGGGAAAAGGGAATGCTACCCATTCTGGGGACTAGCGCTATGCCTATGGTGTGGTTTCACCTGCCTTTGCCAGGATGCTCCCACATCTGAAAATGAGGAGAGATGGACATCTCTACAACTCCCTCCAGAAGCAAAACTCTAAGAAGACATGGGAGGGAAAAGGAAGGGCCCACAGAGTGAAAGACCCGTTCAGCATGCTTCTGCAAGTCCCCTGCCCACTGCCTCTTTGTCTTCCCCGCCTGTGCCTGTGCTGGGTGTTCTCTCTGGAGCAGGCGGGATGGGCTGGGGAGGATGGGGATCGGGTGGGGGCGGGAGGAGAGTTGGCCGAGGAGGAAACGGGTGCTCCCGCCGCCCTGCTTCCCCTAATCCCGCTGTCCCTGCTGCAGCTGCGATTGCAGATGTTGGGGGGCACCCCTTGAAAGACCCCCGCCCCTTAGCTCTCTCTTTCTCAAGTTTGCCTCCTTCTCCGGTCGGCGGCTGGCGGAGGATGCCTCCGCTCCTGCGCTTCCCCGATCCCCACCCCTGCCGGCCTCCACTTCCCCTGCTGCGGCAAGCCCGGCAACCGGCTCCCTCCCAAGCCTTCAGGCCGCTTCGCCTAATTATCAGACCTTGAGAAAATGCTCTGTACCTCATTAAATTGTCCAATAGAATCCCTGTAACTATGCTTTTCGCTTCTGCACCGTGCTTTTTGCTATATAAGGACCCTTCTCCCTTGGCTCGGCGTGCTTGGCCCACAGAAGCTAAGTCGCCCCGGGTACCCGAGTAACCAATAAAACCTCTTGCGGTTTGCATCCAAGTCTGTGGTCTCGCTGATTCCTGGGTTCGGGTCTCCTTCTGCGAAAGTACCCCTTCTGGGGTCTTTCAAGAGATGAGGGTGACCCTCGTTACAAAGATTTCCTGCCTGCTCCCTATAAGCTTGGTGTGTGCATAAACACTTAGTATCTATGATAAAGACACTTCCTGAAGCTAGCTGTCTTGGTCCACTTGTGTTGCTAACCCACAGCACTTGAAGCAGAGGCAGTTACAAAAACTGGGATTTGCTGGCTCAGTTTTAAGATGCTGGGAAGTCCAAGAGTGTGGTGTTAGAATATGACTACAGCCTCCTTAATGTAACACCTCGTGGTAGCAGGCAGAAAACTGTGAGAACAAGAGATCAAACCAAGCCTCTTAGAAAAAAGAAATGCTTGTCTATTATTGATGGACATGCATGCTAGTGCACCCTCTGCAGAGAGAAGCTGTAGCACTCCTGGTGTATACCCCAAAGGGATCAAAGTCAGCATACCACAGACATGCCCCGGCATCCATGTTTATAGCCGCTATTCACAGGAGCTGAATTATGGAGTCCATCTCAGGTGCCCATCGGCAGATGAGTGAACAGATCTACACACTGGGGTTTTGTTTGGACATAAAGAAGAATGAAATTATGGCATTTGTAAGAAAACGAATGACTCTGGAGATCATCATGTTAAACAAAATAAGCCAGACTCAGAAAGACAAATACCCTACGTCTTTTCTCATATGTGGTATCTAAATATTTTTTAAAAGACAAGAAATTGGAAGGTAGTTATGTGTGGAGAAGGAGGGGACCAGAGGGAAAGGAGAGGGAAGAGAAGAAGGTGAGTGAAGATGAATATGATTAAAGTATGTTATATACATGTTTGCAAATGTCATAACTAAACCTACTATTTTGTATGATCAATATCACTGATAAAAGTAGGGACAGGTCAAGAGCTTTTATAGTGAGTGTTTAACCATGTATGAGGGCCAAGCACTCCTGACCTAGACACCTCCTGTGAGGCCTCATCTTCCAAACCTATTTTAGTGACATTTCCAACACACAAACTTGTGTTCAAACCACAGCAGTGGGCAAAGTCAAATTATTGTTGTTCCTTGTAAAAGTTGGTTTGGGCTTTTCCTTACACTCCCTTCACAATCAGGTGCAGGCTCCAGGCTGTGGCCCCTCCCTAAGCATGTCAGCCCTGCACACCTCTTCATGAGTAACGTCCTTGTCCTGGTCTCCCTGATGAACTGTGAATTCTTAGAGGGGAAGGCATGTGTTTGTACCCCAGCAACTAGGCAAATATCTTGTAACTTGGAGAGAGGGAATTCCTACCATGATTCAAATCTGCTTATACAAATGACAGCTCTGCAGGGCTGGAGAGCTGGAGAGCATTGGCTGCTCTTCCAGGCTTAATTCTGAGCATCCATGTGGTGGCTCCCAGACATTTGCAGCTCCAGTTCCAGGGCATCTTAGGCCCCCTTTTGCCTCCCTGAGTACCAGGTACGCAAGTAATGCACAGACATACATGCAGACGAAACATTCATACATATAAAATAAAGTAAATAAAGTTTATAAATGGCAGATGCAAGTGTGCTCAATTCTGAATGGTCACTTTTACATGGGGGTGGGGTGGGGGCTGTAATCAGGCCCATTCCTGGTGAGTTAACACTTCCATATGCCTGTAGATGCAGTTCTGTATTCGTGTCCAGGAAACAAAATACGGCTTTGAGATGGGGTTTTATTTTCTTAGTTGGGAAAGGCTCGCACCTCTGCAAGGCCACAGAACTACATAGAACCTCAAGTTCTTCTAGAGGCACCAAGTGTGTGTTACCACACAATCAGCCAATTGCTACAGGGCTCCATTTTCAATTTTAGGTCCAGTTGGCCACTTGAGACCCTACCTTGTCCTCAAGTGTTGTTGTTTTTATCATTATTAATTGATGTTGTTGGTTGAGCCAGAGTCTCACCAAGCTGGCATGGAGCACACACACAAACACACACACACACACACACACACACACACACACACACACACACACACACACACACACCACCTCCAGAAAACCTACAGATTGGTCTGGAATTTGCAATAATTATCTCACCTCAACATCCAGCTTGCTGGGATTACAGATGTGTGCTACTCTCTGCTTGTCTTAACCTTGTCAAAAAAAGGTCCCCGAAATATAGCAATGACACTATTAGAAAGGAAGGGAGGGAAAGAGAGAAGGAGAAAGTAAGAGAGAGAGAGAGAGAGAAGGGAGAAACAAAGAGAAAAAGTGAGAGAGGAAAAGGAAGAGGAGGGGAGGGGAGGAAAGGGGAGGGAAGCAAGCAGGCAAATGCATGAACAGGAACAGGCCAGACTGTACGATGACAGACCAAGTCATGCATGCATGCCCTGTCTGTAGGGAGACACTGTAGCCCCGCCTCCTAGTAGCCCCCACAGGTATGCCTGGCCACGCCCGTGAGGGCGTGGTCAGGGGAGGTGGAAGATGATGCAGAGAGAATTCTTAAGAGGCCATGACCCTCCCTTCTCTCTGGCCAGGCTAGCTTGCGGCCTCTGGGCACGTCTGGCTTGCATTTGGGCTGGTGTTTATCTGAATAAATAAATCTTAGCCTTATGGCCTACGGATCATCTCGCAATACCTGTCTTACCCCAGAGTGTGGAAATCATGTGTTTATTTTTTTCAAACAATCCTTTCTTTTTATGCCTGCAATCACCTAGCACATAACCCCTTACTCTCACTCCAAAGTAGCTCTGAAATGTCAAAGATGGTGCTGACCAGCTGCCTTTTAACTTCCGGCTCTCTCACGGCCTTCCTCCCTTTATTGGCTGTAATTGATGGCCCGGCCTTGCTACAGCACCAAGTCAAGACAGGCTCTATTCTTCAAGCTCCCCCACTCGCATGCTGATGGAGGGAGAGTCATTTATGGCTTCTCCAGCTAGGGTAAATTACAAGGCTGGGTTTATAGGCTAAATGTTCCACAGAAATATCCAACTCTGTGCCCAGGAATTTCCCTGCAAGAATGATGACTGTGAAAATGAAGGTGGTGTGTGTTTTTTTCCCTCCCGGTCTAGGCAGTTAACACTGAATTAATATATCACTGGGAGTTGCTGAAGAGACTCCCACAGTACTCATTAGTTTATTAAAATGAACATAACTATTTGGAGGTGAATTAAATTGTAGTGCGGCGACAAAAATAACAATAAATCACGTTGGTGTAACCATCCCTTCTGTAACAGCTCAGCTTGCCCCCATTTGAATCTATGAGAACATGTAATTAAAGGACATCCTGCCAGTCCAGGCCTTTGTCTCAGCTCACATGGTTCCCGTCAGGGATGTTCTGCCCTGGTTCCTCTGAGGCAAGTCAGAAAAATGGATAATTTCTCCTGCCCAACCTCTCAAGGATTAGTCTTATGCACTTACCTTGGAGCATCAACAAACAGCAAAGACTAGGAACTGGTTCTCAAAGTTTGAAATGAGCTGTGAGTTTTGAAATTATTGGTGCCAGTCTCCCACCCCAGATCTTGATTCATGCTGGGGTAATAATGTGGTTATAGAGAACCTAAAAACTCCCCCAGATGAGTTGGTATAAGCCCAGTGGGAATGTTTAATATTTGTGAAGTTTTGGGTCTGATCACAAGCAGTTTTTAGAATTGGACGAACGGGTGGGCGGACAGACAGACGGACAGATGTATGATCTCTTCTGGGTGACTTAAATGTGTAGACATGTTTAGGAACAACTAACAAGTTAATACAGGGTTAATGCCAAGGACTTATCAAGAAAGGCTGGACAACCTTGGCAAGTGTTACTCTTTCTGTACTTCAGTTTCCGCATCTGTCAAATGGGCACAACCATAGTACCTACATCACATGTATTATTAAATGAAATTGATGCATCCCATTGTCTAGTTCAGTGTCAAGGACAAGTAAGTACTATGTATTAACTATTGACACTCTAGTTATTGTCATGCCTACTAATTTTCTGGGCCTTTCTAGGGGTCATGTAGCCAAAGTCTCTTAGGTTTGCAAGGACATAAGCGGTTTTCTTTATTCAGAAATGTTATTCCAAAGGCAACTTCCAGCTTGGGGTCACAAGCTCTTCCCATATCCAATCTCAATTGTCCTGACGTTTAGATCTTACGTTAATGATCTTAAGCCTTAGTGTTTGAGGAACTTCCAGTCCAAACAAAACAAAATGGTAGCATCAGGAGAGCATCATTCACTCTGTGAGCATCTAGGGAACATGAGCTCTACAGTAAGTGACGTCCTCAGCATACTAAGAACAATAGTCCACCTTCTGTGTTGAATCTCATTACACGGTGTCCTGGTCAAGGAAGGCAGGGACACAATTAGTAAGTTTTAACTTGCTTGTTGTCTCAGTTGCATGATGAGATTTGGTACCCAGGATTTAAATCAACCCCACGTCCAGTGTATCCATACTGCGTATGCTAACCCTCCCTTGTTACTTACTAAGTAGCCATCTCACTGACATTGACTCCCATGATATTACAGTGCTGTCATTGAAGTAATCTTGTTTTTATTTAACATGATATGTTGGCATTAGGACATACCCAAAAGAAGCCAATAAAATGCTTCCCTTGTTAAATGAAAAATGAGACATTCTTGACTTAATGAGGAAGAAAACAAAATCAGATACTGAAGTCACTGAGATATAAAGTAAATTATTGTGGTTAATCCCTCAGTGAAGATAACTTATAATTAGATTCTATCATAAGTATACATATGTGGGGAAACCCATAGTGTATATAGAGTTTGGTACCATGCACATGGTGTAGGCATCCACTGGGGACCTTGGAATATATACCCTGTGTGTGGGAGAACTGCTATAGTAAGACAAGAAACATAAACTGACAGTTCCCTTAGTATGTACTGAATGAGCTGCTTGTCATCACATACCACTGTCACCTACAGTCTCCTGTATAAACTATCAGGGATAATAAAGCCACCCCTATCACGTTGGGCACTCCAAGGAGTTAGAGTATCCCTTCCAGGAACAGAGGCAGACACAGACTGTTTTTTACAACAGTCCCCTTATTGCAGAGCTGTGCATCCCAGCAATCTTTAGCACAATTGCTCATCTTTTCTTGGGGTCTCCTTGCTAACCTTTGCTGCTGGCCTGCATACAGTGGCTATGCTGCTTCTTTGTCAACTGTGCTCGAAGCCTTTTTCTGGACTCTAAGTCTAGGAATACCCCAAATCCTTCCAGGCTTTTTAAACCTGGTACCAGAGGTAGCCTGGTCCCAGAAGAAACTGATGGTTCCCAAGTCTTTATCACCAACCCAGTTACTTCTCAAATTATCAGACTTAAAGAGCCACCACTCCTCCAAGTCCAGGTTAACACATCTATTGTCTGAAAATGTCCAGGAAGTCTTTTCCTACAAATGGGGTTTAGTTAGTGGATCTCTAAGTTTAACCCTTCACCATCTGGGCACTCTGATGAGTACAACTCCAGGCATGCTCACTTGGGAGTACACTGGACTTGTGTTTATGAACACTCGAAGATCTACTAGTGCTTGTCCTGGGTGGCATTACCTGCCCCTGGGTGGTAAGACAGGACTATTGAGTTCAGGGAGGAGACCACTTGTTCCTACTGTCATGTACAACCTCCAGCTGTCTTCTATAAATAGTAAATGTGCTCTTTGAGTCTCCATTTCTTTACTTCACAGGCAAAGAAGAGGGGTTCCACTTATAAGACCCCCACCAAAGCTGTTTCCAAGGTCCTGAGCAAACTTCTTGATTGCCGTCTTTGACCATGATTCTCCGGTCCCTCTAAGTACATAATTCCTCCTTTGCTGTTGCTTCATGTCATTACTGGCTTCTCTTTCTATAAATACACCCCAAGGCATCTCTCTAAACATATCACCACCCCCATGTCTATCTGGATATCCCAAGATTCATTTTCTCTGGTCTACTCTGCTGGAGTTACTTTGTGACTGGCTCCTCACTCCTGTTTCTCACACATGGATGTCAGCACATATCACCTCCCTGCTCTAAACTTTCCCACAACTCCCCATCAGACAGAGAACTCTGTTGAGGTCTGAAAAGTTCCTCACAGCCCTGTGCTTTGCATGCTCATTCCCCAGCTTTTGGGAACGACTTTGAAGGCTGTGGAATCTTTGGGAATTGTATCCTGGGTGGCAGAATTAGGTCACTAGAAGCAGGCATTTGGGAGTTGCTCCCGCCTTTGCTCTCAAGCCTGTGTTCTGTTCCTTGTCCACTGTGATGTGAAGAATCTCTGCTACATCCTTTCACCAGCATGGACAGAACTATTCCCACCACTGTGTCTTTCCTGCCATGCAGGAGGAAGTCTTTCTGAAAATGAATTAAAATAAACACCCTCCTTTGGGTTGTTTCTGTCTGGTACTTTGTCACAGTGATGCAGAAATAACTAATAGATGCTCAGTTCCTTTGACAGGATCTAGAATCTGCCTCTTTCTCTCCATCCTCATTGCCTCCTGCTCTGCCCTGGGATCTTCCCTACAGTAGATTGCCAAGAGATGCTGATGCTGAATGCCACATCTCAGTGTGTTGGGGTTCCTTCCTAAAGAGCTGGCAACATCCTTGGTACCCTCTCTCCTCTTACTCTTATCACTAATAATGTACCTTATATTGGCTCATTTTGTTTGTTTGTCTCTACTTTTAGAGAAGTATACTAATTAATTCAAGCCGACAAGACAAGGTATTATAGACCAATACCACTCTAAAAGAAAAATTCTGAGATCCAGAAGCTATCAGGGTTTGTTTCTGGAGAAGATGTTCTTCCTGGCTTTAGATGGATGGTTTCCTGTGTTCTCAAAGGGCCTTTGCTTGTTCACACGAAGATATTGGGTATCACAATACCAGTTAGCTTTTATTGCTTCCTTAAAAGCTCTACCTCCAAATACAGTTGCATCAAAGGTTAAAATTTCAATACATGAATTTCATGAGGACACAATTCAGTCCATAGCAGGAGATAACCCTCATGGCAAGGACTTTGTCCTTATATTCACTGTTATAATGAACTGATGTTCAAAAACCCAAAGCACCAGCTTTGCAATTGATGAACATGGATTCCAGCCCTGATTCCAAAGCCTTAACAGGTGTGTGATTTCAGGCTTCCCCTAAGCCTCTCTTAGACTGGCCCCTGGGGTCAGGATTCTCATCTGCCACATAAAAATAGCAAGCCTTTTCCTATAGATTAGAAGGGAAACTATATGTAAATATTTTAGCATGATGCATAAATGATACAAAGCATGAGACTGATGTATCATAAGCACTAATAATATTATCATTACAAACCTACTTCCCATCCCTCGGGTGCTGAAAGGGTTACCTGGTCTTGGTAAGAACTCCCTATTACAATAAATCTTTCCACCAAAAGCCGCCCGAGCTGTACAGCCACGTGGGCGGTCTCTGCCAGCTGCCTGAGTTCTGCCTGCCGCATGGATGGACAAAATAATACAGAGACATATTAGGTACAATGCTACTTGGCCAATGACTAGGAATTCTCATCTGTTAGCTCAGTCTTAATTATCATAAATCTATATATTTGTAAGACTTATCTTATCTGACGCCTTATTGGCGTCCCTCCTTGCCAGTGGCTCACATCCCGCCACTGGTGGAGGAAGGGAAAAAGAGGGGACACTTCCTGTTTCCTTACTTAACTATGATATGTCACTTCCTGCCTGGATCACCACTTATCTACTACATTTCCCAGAATCCTCTTTGATGCCTAGTCCTGCCTAACTTGCTGCCATTGGCCAAACAGTATTTTATTTAACAATCAATAAGATAAACATGCACAGAAGTACTTGTCCCCTTCCCCCCATTGTTGTCACTTAGGATAGTGTATATACCTAGTTAGGTATAGCTTCCTATTGTTTATGGTTGGGATTGGAAGGAGGTGTTCAGGCTTGGACACCTCTTTCAGATGACTTTAGGGTTTAGTTAAAATAGATAGTTAACTTTATGATTGTTAATTTTGGATACTTAACACTGTTAAGTTTTAATCCTCTTTTAGATTAAAAGGGGAATTGTAGGGGAAGCTGCTCGCTTAGGGGTATGCCTAACCACACCTGCGAGGGCATGGTCAGGGTGACGTACAGTGAGAGTTTCAAGTGGCTGGGCACTTTCAATTTCCCTTTTCGGCTTGCTGTACAGACTGCTGCTGCGCCGGCTGGCTAGGTTGCTCTGTAAGTAAGGCTTTTCCCTATTAAATACCCTTGTATTTCTACTTGGCTCCGTATTGGTAATTTCCCACTATAATTCCCTATCCAAACTCCATTGTCCATCATCTCCTTTATCAATAGGATGCCTGTGTTCTTGGCCACAGCAGCATTCCCAACCAAATCAACCACATTTCCCAGCCTTTCTTGCCAATAATGATGGCCATGGTACATATCTGTTAAAAACCAATAGGAAACCCGAAGTGCTAGAAACATAAGCTGTAAAGTTCTCAGATTAGCAGATAAAAATACAAGATTCCCAGATAAATTTGAATTTCAGATAAACAATAGCATTTTTAGTATAAATATGTTCCAAATATAAGCAATTATGGTTTATCTGCAATTCCAATGTAACTGAACATCTTTGATTTTTATCTGGAAGTGTTTACTGGAGGTATATGAGAACTTTCCCTCAAATATTACCATTCTCCATAGAAACAGAATCAATAGGAGATACACACACACACACACACACACACACAAAATAGATAGAAAGATATTTTAACTAGAAGGAGTTGGCTCATACCCTTATGGGAGGTGACAGGTCCTAAGACCTATAGTCAACAAGTTGGAAACCCACTGCTATGGCTTAGATCTAAAACACCCCATGTGTTAAAGGCTTAGACCCCAGCTTGGCACTATTTGGAAGCAGAGGTTTAGGAGGTTCATCTAGTCATATGTCATTGGGGGCATCCCTTAAAGAGGATTGTGGGAGGTTGTTGGTTGTTCTCCCCACCTCCTCCCTTTTATAAGGTCTCTCTAGTAGCCCTAGCTGTCCTGGAACTCACGCTATAGTCCAGGCTGATCTTGAACACAGAGATCCACCTGCCTCTGTCTCCCAAGTGCTAGGATTAACCGTGGGCCATCATGTCCAGTTTGGTATCTTCTGGTTCCCATCTGCTATGAGAAGAGCAGCTTGCTTGCCTATACCTCCCCTTCTATGATCTATTGTCTCAATGAACTAGGCCAGCCACAGAGTGAAAGCTCCTACACTGTGAGCCACAACAAACCTTTTTTTTCCCTCTGATTTTGATGGCCACAGTTACTTGTTATTATAATGGAAATGTGCAAAACCCCAGAAAGATAATGGTACAAGTCTCAATCTAAAGCACAGGACCTCTAGACCCAAGAGGCGCCAATGTTGTCATTCAAACAAAGGCAAGATGAAGTTTTTATGAACTGAAGGCTATCATGAGGAATGAGGATTATTTCTTACTCCAAAGAACATCAAACTTTCTGTTCTAGTCAGGCCTTCAGCAAATTGACAGAAACTACTCGAATT
Organism: Cricetulus griseus; assembly: GCF_003668045.3. Classification (NCBI taxonomy): domain Eukaryota; kingdom Metazoa; phylum Chordata; class Mammalia; order Rodentia; family Cricetidae; genus Cricetulus; species Cricetulus griseus. Next base: position 264,829,887 of record NC_048596.1, on the reverse strand, counting down.
AGTGAGGGCAATATGATTTACTCAGTCTGTAGACTCAAATTTCAACTTCATCTAACACCTTTGTGAAAACACTCAGAATAATATCTACCCATATACTTGGGCACCTCATAACCTAGTCAAGTTGGCACATAAAATGAAGCATGAGAGATGAAAAGCCATTGTTAGCTCCCAACTGCCTTCAGTTGTTTCTTCTTCCAGTGGCTGAAGCTTCTACAGATACCTTGTAACCCTGAGAACCTAGGTTCTAAAAAGAACAGATCTAAAGCTAAAATAGTTTAGGTTTATTCTGCTCAAAACCTTCAACTACAAGTTTTCAGATTATTTTTCTTTATATGTGAGAAATAATATGTATGCATGCATGTATGTATGTATGTATGTATGTATGTATGTATGTATGTGTCTTACTTAGGGCTTCCATTGCTGTGAAAAGACACTATGACCACAGCAACTCTTATAAAAGAAAACATTTAATTGAGGCAGCAGCTTATAGTATCAAAGGTTCATTCAGTCCATTATCATCATGACAGGGAGCCTGGCAGTGTGCAGGCTGACATGGAGATGGCTACATCTTTATCAGAAAGCAACAGGAAATGGACTGTGTCACTGGGTGTGGCTTGAGCACCTATGTGATCTCAGAGCCCACCCTCACAATGACACACTTCCTCCAACAAGGCCACACCCACTCCAACAAAGCCACACCTCCTAATAGTGCCACTCCCTATGAGCTTATGAGGAGCAATTACATTCAAACGGCCACACTCCACTCTCTGATCCCCACAGGTTTGTAACAATATCATAATGCAAAAATGCATTTAGTACAACTTCAAAAGTCCCCATAGTCTATCACAGTCTCAACAATGTTTTAAAGTCCAAAGTTCAAAGTCTCTTCTGAGATTCATGCAATCTCTTAACTGCAATTCCCTGTAAAATCAAAATCAAAAAGCAGATCACATACTTCTAACATCTAATGGCTCAGGATAAACATTATCATTCCAAAACATAGGGAAGCAAGAATAGTGAGGTAATATAGGACCAAAGCAAGACTGAATACCAGCTGGGCAAACTCCAGACTCTGCATCTCCAAGTCTGATGGAAAAAATGCTCTTCAGATCTCCAACTCCTTTCAGCTTTGTGGACTGTAACACACTTCTTTCTCTTGGGCTGGTTCTATTCTCTGTTAGCAGCTCTCCTGGGCAAGTATCCCATGCCTCTGGCATCTCCAACATCTTGGGGACTCCAGGGCAATCCAGGCTTCAACTTTACATTGTCATGCAGTAGCCTCTCTAGGTCTCCATCCAGGGATATCTCAGACATATGCACAGCGAGGCAGCTTTTCTTACTCTCGCAGGCAATTTTCACAGCCCCTTTCTAAGCCATGTGGCTGAAGCTTCCAAGTTCTGCTGCTTACTGGGGCTTGTTCAAGTACATCTTCACCAGCTTTCTGCCCTTCACTGCCTAAGCTTGGCTGTCCTGAAACTGGATCTCTAGACCAGGCTGGCCTCAAACTCAGAGATCCACCAGCCTCTGCCTTCCCAGTGCTGGGATGAAAGGTGTGTCCCACCATTTCCAGTTTAAGCTTTTCTTTAGTTCTTTTTCACAAGTTGGAAACTTTTACCGGGATAGGATCTTGTCCTGAGGTCACCACTCTTTTTATTCCATTTCTTAATCCATTAGCTCCTTGAACACAGGATTTAGCTCTATTCTACTTCCTGGTGTCCCTTTTCTCAATCTGTACATTTTGTATTTTATTTGCTCAGCTTGCTCCTTTTCATTATAAATCTTCATTAGAGTCACCACTAATAACCACACAACAGAGTCTACACTAGGCTGTTTTGAGATTTCCTCTGCCAATGGAATTAATCCAAAATTCTTCATCTAGCCTCAGGCAGACTCTTTGGGCAAGGGCAAAAAGAAGCCACTTTCTTCACCAAAATATCACAAGAATGATCTCTAGGCAACATATTAAAATGCCTCTAAAACCTCTTGAAACCACCCCTGACAGTTCAAATAACTCTTAGTACCACTGTCTTCCATATTCTTATTAGTATGGCCCATTAATCAGTGCCTAAAATATTCCCTGCTTTCCTAACCTGAAGTACCAAAGTCCAAATTCCTCTAAACCAAAGCATGGTCAGGCCTATCACAGCAATACTCCAGTCCTTGGTACCAACTTCTGTCTTAGGGTTTCCATTGCTGTGAAAAGACCAGGACCACAGCAACTCTTATAAAAGAAAGCATTTAACTGAGGTAGCAGCTTACAATTTCAGAGGTTCAGTCCATTATCATCATGGAGGGGAGCATGTATCTCTAACAAAGCCACACCTCCTAATAGCATCATTCTCTGAGTTTATGGGGGACAATTACATTCAAACTACCACAGTATGCATGTAGATGGATGGATGGATAGATAGATAGATAGATAGATAGATAGATAGATAGATAATAGATAGATGATTGATAGAAAGATAGATAGATAGATGATAGATAGATGATGATGATAGATAGGTAGATAGATGATAGATAGATACATAGATAGATAGATAGATAGATAGATAGATAATAGATAGACGAGATATCATACATATATGCTTATCTTATCAATGTACCTATTTTCCTTTTTTATTTTTCTGGTGAAGCCAAACAAATCTTACACATATATAAATTAGAAGTCCTTGGACCAGACATCAATAGCCCCTAATTAGAGCCTTGTGTTTGCCCAGTGAACAACTACTCTCTGAAGTGTTCTTGCAGCTGGCTGTGCTTGGTAAGTCAGCATGATACCCTCTACCTCTGCCCAAATATTCAAAGCAATAACCAGACACAGAATGCCATAGCAGTCTGTCTACCAAACAGACGCCACTCACCACAGCTATAGCTCTTTCAACTCTATCCAAATATTTGTGTCGTCACAGAGCACTATCTGTCACTGCCATGGGCAATACAGAGAGACCACCAAGGACTCAGACAGAAATGACTTGCATAGAATTGCCGCAATAGCAAAGGGAGGCTGACTGACTTCCATTTCAATGCCATGTCCACATTGTTTCAGAATTAATCAAAAACACTTAGACAACATAAACACTAAGAGATAAAATTCTATGTATTTGCCCAGCTGCCCACAGCCCTGTGTAGACAAAACTAAGCTATTTAAATGTTCACATATCCCCACAGTTCAGTGTTTGTGTTCTTCTGGCCAAGGGGCTAAATCACATCTGAACTCAAGACTTGGATCTCTACTTTGTGATGTACATGGCCAGTTCTATGCCTTGGTCACTGAGCCTAGCCAGATGGTGAGATTTATGACAGCTGGGAATTTGTTCTCACCACCTTTGAACTGCTCACATTCTCTGCAACACAGCTCAATAGACAGGAACATTCACTCACTGGCACAGGTGACTGAGCTTAGAGAACTTAACAGGTTACTGAATGGAGGTAACATTTTATTCAATAATATGTATTTTGGTCATAGGTTATAAAGTAGGTGTCTATAACACAGAAAGAACATTCTAGAAAAATGTTCAAATATATTACATCATAAAGGAGGGAAATGGTAGAGCTCACTTTTAGGGGGAAAGGTATCTTGCTATGGCTGAGAGATATGGGGTTCTAACCAACCCCAGCCCCTGCCTGTTTTCATAGCTAGGGAGATGCTTCAGCAGTGGAAGGCTAACAAAGACACCTGGGAGCTCAGCAGTTAGTAAAGCGGCCCACAGTCCTGGCAGGAACTATAAGCCTCTTTGCATGGTGGGAATGATAACCTCACAGGTTATCACACAGAGTGTGATCATCTTCAGAAGCGAACCAGGACTGGCTCCTTATAAAGTTGGGTTTTCCTCCTCACAGCAGTGGGTCCAGTCTGTCAGTCCAGTCTGTCAGTCCAGTCTGTCAGTCCAGTCTGTCAGTTCAGTCTGTCAGTCCAGTCTGTCAGTCGATGCCTCACGTCCCTCACTGTGTGCTGCGTTCTTCTCTTTTGCTGCAATCAGGCTTTATTTTTCTCCCAGGTATCAGAAAGAGTATCTTCCTCAGAGTCTCCAGCCACATTCCTCTCCCACCTGCTTCCTTCTTCACTTCATCTCCATTTCTTTGTGGTCTCTCGGGGCCCAAGTGCTAAATCATTGGGAGTCTTTCAGAATTTGTTAAAACCAAGAACTCAGAAAGACACTGAAGACACACCCCTGGGGTCTGGGTCACTGTTCTTTGGTGGAGCACAGGCCACACACACACACACACACACACACACACACACACACACACACACACACCACACACACACACACACACACACACACACACACCACACACACATACACACACACACACACACACACTCCTAAAAATACTTATTATTTTTAAAATGTATATATGTATACATGCACACGTGTGTGTGTGTGTGTGTGTGTGTGTGTGTGTGTGTGTGTGTGTTTATGTGAGTGTATGTCACATGGACATGGGTGCCCATGGAGGCCATCAGAAGGAGTCATATCCCCTGGAGCTGGGGTTTCAGGCAGTTACGTGCCACATTGTGTGAATGCTGAGAACTGAACTCAGGTCCTCTGCAAGAGCAGCAAATGTTTTTAACTGCTGAGCCCACTTCTCCAGACCCAAATAATTTGGAGAAGAGAAAAATATTGAAGACACAAAATTTCAAGCAGAAATCCTTGTTTCCATGGTGACAGTCTACTAAGTTACAGGTTAGAAGAAAAAAACTGGAAAGGGTAGCTGACTACAATTTCAGATTTTTGCTCTAGAGAATCAATGATGGATAGGGAGGCCTAGACTAGCTCCAGAATGACTGCAAGTGTGGGAAGGAGAAGCCAGTGGATGGGTCACAGGGGGCATCCAAGCTCAGATAACTTTATGCACACCGAAACCTGCCAGGGAACACTGAGGAAACAAACGTAGGACTGTAGGACTAGAACGCTCAACACCCCTGACTTGATAAGCAGGTCTTTGCCTAAGGACGCCAGACTTCTCTGCAGTTCAACTTAGGATTAGTTATTCTACATAGGGATCCTCCACTCTGAAGGTAAAACATAATAATTAGAACAAGGTAGAGGGTTATTTTAAGGCACCCATGCAGAGGTCCCTTCCAAGGGATTAGACTAGCGCTTAGGTAGTTGAATTACTTTTTAGCTTCAAGGGTAGTTCTAATATGCAATTACAGTGGAGAACCAGACACTAGGTTATCCCCACTTCCCGATCAAATAAACGACTACTGTTTGTTTGAACTGACCAGCCTTTGCTGTTCAGTTTCCTTTTTATTGAGTGTTTATCATGGGACTTGTATTACATTACCTCCCTCAACCTATCTGCAAGCCTCTGGGGTGTGTGTGCGTGGGGGGGGGGGTGTTGTCACCATCACCAGTCTCTAAACAGAAAAGGGAGTGTATGAATTTGCCTCGATGAAAAGCACACTAGTGTGGCAAAGTCTTTATAGATGACAACAATCCCACTTGTGCATATTGAAATCAATAGATGGAAAAGATTTGAAATCAATAGGTGGAAAAGGTATCTGTATTCCTATTCTCTTTATGGCTCTGCTCACAGCAGATACCTTTTCCTCCTATTGATTTCAATATGCACAAGTGGGATTGTTGTCATCTATAAAGACTTTGCCACACTAAATGCTAGGAAAAAATAAGATGCATAGTTTGGGAGGCAGGGGAAAGAAAATGCAGGGAACAACTTTGATCAAAATGCAAAAGGGCCGGGGAGATGGCTCAGTCAGTAGAGAACCTGCCATGCAAGCATGAGGACCTGAGTTGGGATCCCAAGCACTCACAAAAAAGCTGGACACAGCAGCACAAATCTGTAACACCAGTTAGAGACAGGCAGATTTCTGAAGTTCATTGACAATATAACCAAATCAATACAGTTCAGTTCAACAGGAGCCTTACCTCAAAAAAATATGATGAAGAGCTACCAAGGACCACATCTAAATCCAACTCCGACCTTCATATGCGCACACACACACACACACACACACACACACACACACACACACACGCGCACGCACGCGCGCACACACACACATACGCGCACACTCACACACACACACACTCACACACACATCACACACACACATACGCGCACACACACGCACACACACACACACATACACACACACACCACACACACACACACACACACACACACACACCACACACACACACACACACACACACACACACACACACACACACACACACACACACACACACACACACACACACACACACACACACACACACACACACGCACGCACACACACACACACACCACATACTTGAACCTGCACATACAAGTGCATACATAAACACACACTCAAATAAAATGTAAGCTATAATAGGTTAGTGAGGGCACAGATGTGATGACATGTTGTGAGATTTAGTTGCACAGTCACTGAATGCCATGCCCTTCCTTCATGGACTTGCTTGCCTCCACTGCACCCTGGAGACTGGTTCCTTCCTGATGGTCTTGAACAAGGAAGAGACATTCCAAATACCTCAAGGCCTGCAACCACCTCACGATAGTTGGACAGGGTCCAGTAAATCAAAATCTGTATCATTCACATAAAAACTTGTTTTTTTTTTTTCTAACAACCCATGTCTTATGGACATCTCAATTTTCAGAAACATAAAATTAGAAAAAATTTCCCATCACACTTCAAATTTTTCAAGCTCTGGGGTGCTAGTTAGAGCTTGTTTTCTTGATTATAGTAATTTTCCTGAAAGTGTCAATGGGTCTGAGTTCTAGTGGGGAAGTTTTCTCTTTGCTGACCTCAATGACTGTAACCTAAATGTCTCTCCCAATTTACAGTACAGGGAAGAGATGTTTTGGGTAAGAAAAAATGTTTGCAGCTATTTGGCACCCTCCTTCCAAATAAGACACTCTCCAGACTTTCATCTCAGTAGTTCAGAGGGTTTTTACTACATGCCATTTGGTTTCTAAGAATATCAGCAAAGGGCAGTAATGGGGTTGGGGGTGGGGGATGGTCCTTTCCAGCTGCATTTCAACAAGACCTCCCCAAGTCACCTCGTGCCTTTTTATGAAATGACACTGATGACAGTAAGGTGTAAGGCTTCTTCTAAATGTGTCTAGGAAAAAGAATATACTAATGAAAAAGAATATACAATGCCAGACAGAAGGTTAAGGGATATCACAGGCTCCAAATTCCTACATGGAAAACTATAACCTTCATTGTGATATTTGGAAGGTGGGGTCTTCCGGAGATGGTTATATCATGAAAGTGAAGACTTTACCAAGGGCATCAGTGACCTTATAAAAAGAGACCAGTGTCAACTATCTCACCCTTTAAGGGATAAGAGAGGACTCAGTCTAGAGCCAAATTTGAATGACAATGGCCTGGGAACATAGATTAGGTTACCCAAATTCCATGTTCTAACAAGGAAACTGTTTCATAAAGGTTTACACTTTTATAGAACAAAGAAAATCATAAATCAAAGCAAGGTGAAACTACATTAGTGGGAGCATCCAAGAAGTGGTTATAGCAAGATGGGAGGAGCTTTTCTATGACCCCAAGATACTATCTGATGATATCCTTAGCTTTTTGTTAGTGAAAGCTAGGGGTCTGTTAGGTTAATAGATTCTGAAAGATTTTTATCTATTCTAATAGTCACAAGTTGTTAATTCAGACATGGAGGTGGGCAAAGAATGGCTATTCAGTGGCCTAAAGCTAGCGTGGGATAAGGCGATCAGCCTCTGGACTCCCAACACCCCAGCCTTTCTGTATCACTGCAGTTCTAAACAGCCCACCCTTCTCTGAAGATGACTTCTTCACATGAATTTCCCTTGACATCAGCAAGCTACCTAATTCTCCTTCTATCACAAGAGACATAAGAAGTTGTCTGGCTGTGACCAGACTTCAAATGCTGTCACCTATAGCGTGCTCAAAGACTATCCGTAGTCCATAAGGCTAAGATTTCTTTATTCAGATAAACACCAGCCAAATGCAAGCCAGAGCGTGCCCAGAGGCAGCAAGCTAGGGAGGCCAGAGAGAAGGGTCTCCACATGTCTGCGGCCCCTTAAGAATTCTCCCCCCACAGTCATCCTCCACCTCCTCTGACCACGCCCTCACGGGTGTGGCCAGGCACACCTGTAGCGGCTACTAGGAGGCGGGGCTACAGTGTCTCCCTACAATTCCCCTTTTAGTCTAAAAGAGGATTAAAACTTAATAGTGTAAAACATCCAAAATTAACAATCATAAAGGTGAAATACAAGAAGACACAATAATCTGCTATTGCACCTCTTAACTATGTCTATTCCGGCTAAGCCCTAAAGTCATGTGGAAAGAGTGTCTAACTTGAACACCTGCTTCTAATCCCAACTCTAAACATTAAGAAAGTTATTCCTAACTAGGCTTACACTACCCTAATAAACAATAAAGGGGAACGGGGGGGGGCATAGCATCTTTTAAGTTACTTCCTGCTGAAATGGGACGATGGCAGCCTTGAGGGGTCCTGTGGGGGAAAAAAAAGTTAGTATAGGGAAAGTCTCTCATGGCTTATCTCCAGTCCATGTTAGATGGGATTTGCTTGATTGAAGATCTAGGTTGAAATCCTCAACTTGATTGAAGTCAGTACTCCAGTACTCGGAGCTCTGGTCGGAGTGACAGTTGAAACGGAGTAAGTTGGATCCAGTGCAGTCAAAGAGGTATGGCCCAATGCCTTTTCCGGAGCATCCAGGCATTGTCATCAGGCGGGTCATCATTGGCTGTATGGGACTCAAATATAAGTGTTAGCAGAGAAATGTTTGCTTGCATATGTATGTGTGTTGGGAAAGGCAACCATGGGAAAATGACAATTATGAGAGGGTGTAGGTCTTGAAAGAAAGAGCCAAGAAAAGACAAAAGATAGTCCTCAAATTCTTCATTTATTCTGTATTACATCAATTGGCTTCTTGATATAATACAGAAACTCTAAAATTTAGTTAAACAACATGCTTGGATTTTAGGGGAGGAAAGTCAAATCCAACTCTAAATCCAGCATTGATTTAATTGAATAGGGACTAGGAAATGAAGAGAAATAGAGTTATTGAGTGCCAGCAGAAGATAACCTCTATAAGATAAGTCTTATAAAATATATAGATTTATGATAATTAAAACTGAGCTAACAGATGAGAATCCTAGTTATTGGCCAAGCAGCTTTGTACCTAATATGTCTCTGTATTATTTTGTCCATCCACATGGCGGGCAGAACTCAGGCAGCTGGCGGAGACCGCCCACGTGGTAGAGCTCGGGCGGCTTTGGTGGAAAGATTTATCGTAACAGTCACCTTCATCTAAGTGGGCCTCAAGAATGGTTGATGAGTCATGAAGCAAGTGATAATTTGTTACAGCAGTCCAGGCTGACAAAATGGGGATTTGCTTTGTCAGGTCAACAAGGGAAGCCTTTATCTGTAGGATAAATAGACAATAACTAGGTCAAAAGAGGGCAAGGGAAGGATTTGCAAAGGCCTTCTAGCAGAAAGGACCCCAGTAAATAGGAGAGGCCAGAATTAGTCAGCAGGACTAGAACAGAAAGCTAGGAGTAAAGAGCATGATCTATGAGGGGGCCAGGGTGGTTGGGACCAGTCCACACAGGACCTCACAACACTACTGAGGACTTTTTGTTTACTTGCTTGCTTCAAACAAGAGAAGCTTGTGAAAAGTTTTCAACTAGAAGAATGCATTTGCAGTTTTGCCTCTAAGTAGGATGATCACTCTGGGGCGGGGGTGCGGGCAACAAAGATGCACTATTGTATAATGCAAAACAGCTACCGTCTTCACAGACATACGCCTTTTCTTCAAAAGATAGTATATGAAAATAAGTCCTTCAGAGGATAAAGAGAGGACCCAGCAGTTAAGAGCATGTACAGCTCTTGCAGAGAGCCCAGATTCAGTTCCTGGCCCCAACATCTGATGGTTCATGACCACTTGCAACTCCAGTTCCACAGGTTTCCAATTCCTCTGACATCCAAAGCCACCTGCACTTGAGTGCACATACCCACACATAGATACACACACCTGTACCAAAGAAAAGGCAAGGAGTCCTTTGAACTGGTTAGTGAAGACAATATAATGATTTTTGTAACAAATAATAGAAGAATTCTCAAGCATGGTTTTCTTATTACATGAAAATAGAAGGGACAAGGAGTTGCAAACTGTGGCAACACATTATCTATGATTTATTAAAGCTTACCTGCAGATTCAGAAAGCAAAGTCATCCACAAGACATAGAAGCCAGGTATACACCTTTAATTATAGGACTCGGGATTAAGGGGTAGATTAAGGGATCTCTGTTAGTTCAAGGCCACACTAACTACATGAAATTGAGCCAGTGTTAAGAGATACAGCTCACACAAAGATGATCTCAGCACTTGGTATCACATGCCTTTAATCTCAGGACTAGAGAGGTATAAAAAATAGGAGCAGAGTCTTCAGTAGGCTCAGTCTCAGGTTCTCTCCAGCCACGCTGAGGAGAGGCAGCAGACTGAGGCTTGGTGGAGAGCTCATGAACCAGCACTTTCAGACTGAGGTAGAGGTGAGAGCTAGTGGCTGGCTGCTTTGCTTTTCTGATCTTCAGCTTGAAGCTTGAACCCCAATATCTGTCTCTGGATCTTTTATTTTTCGTGCTACAACAAACATTTTCATACATCTCAAACTTGTGCTTCCCTGGGGGGAAACGTATGTTTTAGTAATCTAGAGTTGACCCCATTAGAGATTTGCAGGTAGTTCTTACAAAAGGGAAGATGGGCTCATGGCTTTCACAGGTGGAACCTCAGCCTCCACTGCTGCGAATTTGTTCACTAAGACCGACAGACCAACAAGCTAGGTGACTTAAAACAGCAGAGAGTGATTCTCTCACAGGGCTGGAAGCTTCAAGTCCCAGGATGAGATTTTAGCCAGCCTGCACTCCCTGCAAAGGCCACAAGAACTCTGCAAATTCTGGTACACCTGAGAGCAGCAGGTCATGCTTCCTGGGACAACATGAGCAAACATCTACTCACCTCACACTGAGAGCTCACCTAGACCCATGGAATAATTTCATGGAAGCCCAGCTTAGTGAGCCAGTGAATCTCTCAGCATTACTTATAAAAGTGTAACAGGCCTCTCCTCTGGGTGTTCTCCGCATCGCTTGTCTTACACAAATACTTGTTGGATTTAAGGCCCACCCTTAACCAGGAGTTTCTCATGTCCTTAACACTTGCATCTACAAAGACAACTTTTCCAAATAAGGTCACATTCACAGGGCCCATTGGGCTTAGCCTCATGAAATCATTCATTATTCCACCCAGGATTCCATTCCCATCCCTTAGGGCATCATTTCATTGGATCTAAAAGTCTTCCTTCACAAGACTGGAAAGCCAACAATGTCACCACCAAAACCCAGAACAATTTAAGCCAGGGTAAGAGGAGGCACAGGCTTTCCCGTAAAGCGTCCTCTCCCACCTATACCCCTACCCTTCTTCCTAGAAGGGCCAGGAATCCTAGAACCCAGATCTCTCCACAAGGAAAGGAAAATTTGGGGTATGTGTATTTCCCCTAGACATAATGCTAAACTTGATTGCCATGTTCTGTCACCTCCTGCACTTGTCATTTCAGGGTATCCCTTAGGACAAATGGTATTTCATGGCTGTCAGGAGTGGGGAAGTAGACTAGCCATACTTTAAACATTTCTTATCCCAAGTTTCAAATGGACTTTTGACATAAATCCTGTTGTACAGAGGGAACCCTGTTAACAGGAATGATCTACTGAGAAGTGGAACTCAGGAGTCCTGCCTAACGATTGATCGCTCTGACCGTGAGCTTGGAGTATGAGGCTATGGAGCGAGCCTATGCATGGAGAACTGGAGAGAACTCAGTAGCTGCTCTCCCGTTTGGGCATGCTCTCATGCTCATGCTTCAGGGTGCCTTCCACATAAATAATTAAGATATTCTTATGGGTCTCCTGACTGAAGAACTGAGATGGCCAAGAACAGAGGTGTTTCCTCTTTCTGGCTCAGTAAAGTAGCATCTGTTTTAATAATAAAGAAGACAAATTCCTCGTCTGCAAAAAGCTCTTAGGATTGTTTGCAGGCCTTTAACTTAACCTCAGAACAGCTTCTGCAAAGTGCTTCGGACCTCACTTCACTGTGCATTTGGGGAAAGTAAGGCACAGAAATGAGAGGGTCATGCTGTTGCTACCACAAGGCAATTTATCTGTGTGCCTTACCACAGCTGGCTCTTACAGTTGTCCTTGGGAAGTAAGTCTGTAGCTGAGAAAGGAATAGAACGAAAGTTTCGCTCTCCAGGTTGTGTTTTACTCTTTCAGTCAGTGGTTTCCAAATAAGGCAATAGTCAAATCAGTTAAACCTTCACCTCTCTGCCCTGCCTCAGACTCAGCAAATTAGAAGCTCTGGGGATTTTAAAGAAACACACATTGACATTGATGGGATTTGGTATACTTCTCCCCCTACGTGGATATACTATGCACTGACAGTATCCAGCCACCTTGCTTCTCTCACCACCACCACCTCACAGCTGCCTTCTCAACACATTGTGAACACTGTTCTACTTTATGGTTGACTATTTTTAGTTTTTATATGTGGTAGAGAACAAAAAAATAAACAAGATTTAAAAAATTTAAGAGTACTGTTCTATCATCATGTATTTGTGTAATTTCTAAAGTCTCCTTTTGGGGGGGGGTTGAGACAGCTGTGTAGCTTTGGAGCCTATCCTGGCACTCACTCTGGAGACCAGGCTGGCCTTGAACTCACAGAGATCTGCCTGCCTCTGCCTCCCGAGTGCTGGGATTAAAGGCAAGCACCACCAATGCCTGGCCAAAAGTTTCTTCTGTTGTTCACTTCTCACTTCATTCCACTGTGATCAGAAATGGTACAAGATACAATTTTACTCCTTTAAAAATGTGTTAGGCCTTGTTTTGTGGCCCAGTACATGATCTGGACTAGGGAAAGCTCAATGGACAGATGAAAAAAGTGTGTGTTACATAACTGTTGGGTTTGCGCATCCTCTCAATGTCTGATCAGACCATGTAACCTATAATCTGTTTTAATTCTGAAGTTTATTTGCTCGTGTTCCATCAGTTGATTAGAGTGGGGTGTTGTAATTTCCCACTGTGTGGAAGTTGGAGCACAGTTTGTAGGAGTCAGTTCTCTTCCTCCACAGTGTGGGTTCCAGGGCTCAAACTTCGGTCATCAGGCTTGGTGGCAGACGCCTTCACTTGCTATCTCACAGGCCCAGGCCTAAAGACATTGAATCCTTTCTCACGCTTTGTTTTGCTGTTGCTTGTCCAAGTCAGACAACATTTCAAAAGTCCTGTCTTCATACTCATGTCCCTTCTTCCATTTTACTAGTCTGTTATTGAAGGATTGCAACTGAGTTATCATCTGATCACTTGAGTGAACAAAAACTTCCTCCGTTGAATTTCTTCCCATTCATACCTTACATGGTTTTGCTAATTTCACGGAATGATTTGTCTGTATCCTCTTGGATCTCATTGAGCTTTCACGTAATTATTCTTTTGAATGCTTTATCAGACATTTCATCTGTTTCAATTTCTTTGCAATCTGTTGCTAGAGAATTACTATCATTTCAGGTGTCATATTACCTTGTTTTGTTTTCCGTGTTTATTACATTCCCACAGTAAGATGTGTGGGTCTGGTGAGTGCAATGTCTCTATCGCTCTTCTGGGATGAACTCCTTAGTGAGTGATTTTTTCTGAAGTTGTACCTTGGAAGTACATTGGCTTTATTTCCACCTAGGCACCATAGTAGAACCTCCATGCACCTTCTTTGGCAGTGATTAATGAGTTTGGGCACACTGTGACCATGAGAGTCAGAGACAGCCCTCTGTGGGTCATGAAAGAAGGGAACACTGCAGTGTGGGTCAGACAGCAGCATCTGGAAAATGCGTGCTTGTGGACGCTTCTGTGATGAAGTGGTGGTTCCTGCCGTGGGGTAGGGAATTGCTCAGGCACTGTTGACTTGTTAGTATTGAGGACCTCTGGCACCAATAAGGATCTGGAGCAGTTTTTCTCTGACCAGATGGTGGTGCAGAGCTGGGCTCTTCCTGGGAATGCTGATGACAGAAAGCACAGCACTCCTGTGGTGTTCTTACCCAGTCCTGATGGCAGTGGCAGCTCACAGTGCAGGGAGAGCCAGCATCGGGGAGTGCATCAGTGTAGTGACAGTGTGGTGTGGGACTGCTACTATGCAAGTACACACCCATCAACCCCCAGCAGTGTGATCTCAGCCTGCCAACCACTATGCATAGCACCCAGCGGCACACACACACACACACACACACACACACACACACACACACACACGGGGGAGGGGGGAGGGGGCTGTCTTTCAGCTGAAATGAGCAGGAATAGGGTATGACTAGAACCTGGACAGTTTCACTTTAGACTTCCTTTGTGTCCTGAGGAAGGCTACCAAACAGGTTGCTCAAAGTCACCCTTTGTGAACAGGGCTAGCTAGCAGTGTTAACTATCTTGTTGCCTGTTCTGCTCCAGTAGTAGCAGGTGCCTGTGAGCAGCTCAGAGGGGAAGGGTAGTAAGAAACTGAGAGTGGCTGCCTTCAGTACAGGCACCAGAATGAGTCAGCAAATAGCTCCCTGATCCCTTGGTTCTTGAGAGCAGTGTTCTTCCTCATCATCCATCTCCCATCCATCCTCTCTGGTGCAAGGTACCCACTATGTCTGATTGAGGCTGAGGGCCAAGCTGAGTGACATGTCTATTGGCTCTCAGCAGTGGAAATAGGCAGGGGCATTTTACCCACCCCTGCAGCATTACCAAGAAGGCACCCCCAGCTACAACACTCTTGGGGTTTCCTGGGAGATGGTGCAAGATCCCTTCCCAAAGCAAGGATGCTGTGCAGATTGCAAGCTGCTCATCTAAGCGAGCTAGAAGCCGAGGGAATTGTGAACCTTTAGATAGCTGGGGTTGTCAGCATCCATCCTGACAGTCAACTGGAACTCTCACCCTTTTCCTATAGAGGGGACACTAGGATATTTTGTTTCTCATATAATGCTATTGCCCTGAGTATCTGAATACTATAAGATTCCAGACTCTGTCATCTGGTTTCCAGTGTTTTCCCATGGCCACTCCCTCAGAAAGCACCTGTGCACCATTGTGTGGCTCTTCTTTATGGTGGAGATGAGGGATGGCGTCACAAAACTCTCCAGTGTTGTTGAACTTCACAGCCACCCCTTCTTTTTGGATGCTCATTTGCATTTTGGAAACCCCTAATGCTGGCTAGGGGCCTCCTGAGAACTTTGCTTGACCTCTGGGTACTCTGATTCTTGGATTGTCCAATATTCTGAGGCGCTGCCTGGGCATATTTGATTGTTGATGTCCACATGTGAATCAGTATTACACACACACACACACACACACACACACACACACACACACACACACGGCATACAGTGCTGTGCTAGAGTCTTCCTGTTGTAGGCTTGCCTAGTCATGACAATTAGTAATTGTCTTGCACTCGGGAGCTGCCTCTGAAGAATTGATGAAATCTGTTCTCTGTACCCCAGTCTCCAGTTACCATAATGGATAAAGCATGGTGTCTGTGGTGGTTTGAATGAGAATGGACCCCCGTGGACTCATATATTTAATTACTTCATCCCCAGTTGGTGCAACTGTTTGGGAAGGATTAGGTGGTTGACCATGTGGGAGGAGGTATGTCGCTGAGAATGGGCTTTGAGATTTCAAAAGCCCCTGGCATCCCCTGTTGCATCCATCTCATGGTTGTGTCTCAAAATGTGAGATCTCAGCTCCAGGACCATGCTCGCCTATCTGCTTCCATGTTACCTGCTGTGGTGGTCATGGACTCAAACCCTCTGAAACATAAGCCCCCAAGAAACTCTTTCTTCTATAAGTTACTTTGGTCATGGTGTCTTATGATAGCAATAAAATAAATAGCTAAGATAGTGGCTGGCAGGCATGTGAACTTGGATAAGCCTTCACCTGAGTCTGAGCCTCAGTTTCTTCATCTATGTAATGGCCATGGTAGAGGAGAACAGCAGCTACAAGGAGAGTCCAGAAAGATTAAAATTAAATAGTCTGAGATAATCCCCTCTCTCTCTCTAATTCTCATTTCTTTTTTAAATTCTCATTTCTGTTAATGAATATTGGTGGTCTCTAACCTGTCTATCAGAACAAAGGTACGGCAAACCGTTCCACTTATGTGTGTCACTGTGTGTGTACCTTTAAGCCAGATTTTGCACTTCATAATTTTAATTGACTGGTTTTTCCAGGTTGGCCAAAAGGAACTGCTGACTGTAGTTCCTAGCTAAATTAACAACTCTCTGTGGCCATCACCTGGTTTTCACTCAATCTTAGCTTGATTTCATATCAATGCTGCAATTTGGAGCATAACTGGGAGCTGGTGTGAAACCATTGTTCATTGCTTTGGCTCATGAAGCTATAGCTACAGCATTGCCCCCCCCCCAACCAATAATCACAACATTTCCCACTATGTCTGAATTTCAGATCTGGGAATCCCCTTGTCCTGAAGTTGCCAAGTAAATTTTGAATATTCCATAGACATAAGATTATCTCAAATATAACTTCCAAGTCTGGTAAGGTGATATCAACAGAAGGCAATTTGTTTTTATATTGTATAGAATAGAAACTATATCCCCTGATTTATAGAAATGTCAGGTAAACAACCATCTAAGGTTACCCAGCATTGAGTTTTGCTGGACTTGGGACTTTCATTTTCAAAGCCAAAGACCATCTTGGCAAATTCAGACAAGCCGGTGATGCCAGCAGGGAAGGAATGAGGTGTTACCAGTGTGTCTTCCCTTTCTTACTCCACTACTCTAGCTGGTCATCTATTCCTCGTCTATAACTAAACCTGACCCAGGTAAGACGTGTTCCGTGGCACTCTATCGGGTGGGCATGTATCTACACACTTTATGCTGGATTCTGCAGTGTGATGGTTAGATGTTCGTCAGCCTGACACAAACTAGAGTCACCTGGAAAGAGGGAAATTGCTTCCATCAGATTAATGATTGATGTGGGAAGGACCAGCCCACTGTGGTCCTGGGTTGTGTAAGAAAGCAGGCTGAATATGCCATGGAGAGCAAGCCTGTAAGCAATATTCCTCCATGGTCTTGTGGGAGTGTAAGTCAAAGAAATGCTTTCCTACACGAGTTGGTTTTTGTCAATGTTTTATCACAGCAACAGAGTGGGACTAGGACACTGAGTTTAGAGAAACCAGGGTTCTTTGGACACTAAAGAATGTCCGGGACTGGCATGCACCTTAGTATAGCAACTGAGACTTCCCTCTCCAGAATCCTGAGAAATATTCCTCACTCAATTTTATGAACAGGGTTAGTCTTCCCCCAATAAGAGACGCAAAATTTATACATTCTGCTACATTCTAGCTATGCGGTCTTGGAGAAGTCCTTTCTAGTCTTGATTTCCTGGTTCAATGATGACAAAGTTCCTTTAAAAATCTGGGGTGTTCTGAGAATGCTGCTCAGTTGTGAGCAGTGGTCTGGCATTCATGGATTCAACTAATTCTGATCATGAGATGGTGCCGGGTTAGTGTTCAGCAGGCTGTTTGCCTCTGTGATGAATCCCTAACAAAGGGAAAAGTTCATTCTGGTCTCAAGAGTTTCTTTTCGGGTTGATTGGCTCTGTTACTTGGGTGTGTGGCGAGGTGGAAACACGTGGTAGAGGAAAGCTACTCACACCAAGGTAACCAGAAGCAAAAACTAACAGCAGGAAGTAGTCTCAGGGAGGATATACCCTATAATGACACATTCCCAAAGACCATTTGCTCCAACTAATGCCCACCTTTCACAGTTCCACGACCTCCCAAGAGTCTTTAAATTTTGAATCCACTGGTTGGTTAAACTATTCATTAGGCCAGAGATGTCATGATCTATTTGTCTTTGGAAACACCCTCCCAGACATACCCAGATGTCTTGAAAGACAATCAAGATCACAGTTACAGTAACCTCAACATTTTTTTGTTAATAAATTGAGTTCTAGAAACCAAAAATTGGGCTCTCTGACCTGGAAATGTTAGACTAGCCACCCACAAATATGAACTGGGATGTTGACACCAACCCTCTCAGACAACCAGATGAGCACACCTTTTGTATCTAGAGACTGGGTAATAGCAGGCTCACCCTGTGTCATTACAGATGGGAAACCCTGCAGTGCTTCTGCCTCCTGCCTGATGTGCCTCTGTAATGCAAGCTGGTGCCCTCAGATGGCTGATACATCATGCTGGGAATGTGAAATGGCTTTTTAAGTTGGGAAGGAACTGAATGCATAATCAAAAAGCCATGCCCAAGCAGTTGACAGTGGGAAGGTATAAAGTGCCTCTTGCCAACAATGGCTTGTGAAATGGGTTAGAGAATCTAGGATGTTATTTCAGCTGTGGCTTTGCACATTGTGAATATTCCCAATAGTTGCCGTGTCACCCATCTTTTGGGGGAGGAAGAGACTGTGAGTGATCATGAGTCACTTTAATTGCACACACACACACACACACACACACACACACACACACACACACACACTCCAGACTGTATATAAGAACCTGGATTCAGAGGTAATTCTCTCCATTACACTGAGAAAAAAAAAAAAGAGAGCCTGTTCACCAGGATCTAGGAGAAGTTTGAGAATTAGCTAAACTCAGTAATATTCAAAGACAGAGAGGAAGTATTTCTGAGTGATGAGAGATGTCATTCTGTAAGTATGCTTCTCTTATTGGTTGATGAGTAAAGCACTGTTGGCCAATAAGGAATCAAGATAGGTGGGTCTAGGAGATGAGGAGGATTCTGGGAAGTATAGGCACAGGGAGTCGAGATTTAGACCCCAACAGAGTAAGAGGCCCAGACCTTTTCTCCAGTAAGATAAGACCATGTGGAAATACTTAGATTTATAGAAATGGGTTAGTAATTAAGACAGAGCTAACCAATGAGAAGCTCTAGTCAATGGCCAACAGATTTATAATTAATATAGTGTCTGTGTGTTTCTTTGGGGCTGAGAAGGGTGGCAGGATCTGCCAGGCCAGAAAGCTCACATTACAAAATGGCGCCTGAACTTGGGGCATGAATTTCCACTTAAATTGAGACAAAAGGCTTAAAAAGGGATTTTAGAAACAAAAGAACAGAGACAAGCACAGCTTCTTCGTAGCAGAATTTTCTCGGATGATCTCTGCTTTGCTAGAGACAAGCAGAGACTCACGTGGCTCCTTTAAGGGAGGTTTTCTGACGTGGCGTAAGCAGAAAAACCACAGGGCTCTTTTAAGAGGCCCTGCTAACAATTGAATGGTGTATACAAGCAGCTGACAGTGGAAGTGACCACATCTCCAAGCCGGCAGCCTGCTGCTTGATAGCAGCATAGACCAAGGCAGTGAGCATAGCTCTCAGTGCTGATGGTAAACATACCCCCACCATCTTGGAAAGACAGCAGCTAAAACAGCCACAGGCTTAATTTTAGCAATGTTGTTTAGCAGATAAAAGACTCATGGCTAGAAAAAGATAAACATATACAGTAAAGACAGATTCAAATGAAGAAAAACCTCTAAAGGTTTACAGTATGTTAAAAAATATATGTAGGCTTGGGAGAGAAAAGAAAATAAACAGGATAAAGTGGTTAAAAAAGAAAAAAGAGTAGCTGGGTGTTGTAGCACATGCCTTCAATCCCAGCACTCGGGAGGCAGAGGCAAGCAGATCTCTGTGATTTCACAACCAATTTCCTTCTAAAGAAAAAAGGGGGAAATGATATAGAAATGAATACTTTTCATTGATATGGATTTTGGCTTACTGATACAAATTTAAGATCAATTTTGTGATATGTATATTTTTCCTCTTGTTTAGGTAGTGTGTTTATATAGCTCATTTAAAAATGTAATCTATAATTAAGTACAGATTACAGATAGTTACCAATAATAGTCAAAAATTATAGTTAGGTTAGTTAGGTTTTCTAGATATATAGAGATACATTTCAAATGGATAGGCATTCTTCAAACCTTTCAAAGACCTACAGAATATGGCATTCAAAATGGTTTAAGGTTTTCCATGACTGTGAGACACAATTTCTCCTGGCAACACCAATTATGTCTGAGAGGAAGATGGGCATCTAAGAAACTTGTTATGAAGTTTGCTTTCAATATGGTAAGACTAGCCATTTGGGGCAAGAAACTGCTCTGGCCTGGACTGTTCGACTATATGCTGTAAAAACTGGACATGAAGGACCCACAGAAAAGTGACTGCTGAACTTGCAAAACAAGATGGACAGTCCTGAAGGGTTCCTGCTTCATAGAAGATTCTGTCAGACATTCTGCAGGACCCAGAGAAAAATGACTGAAAAACTGCCAATACAAGTGGGGCAGTTTAAAATTTCCTGCTTCACTGAGAAGTCTTCCAGACACACTGTGGCCTGTGGGCTGAAGATAGATGCCCTAACATTACAGAAGAACTTCAGGTGACTGTCTAGATAGTTCTGTCAATTCTAGAGTTTATATATTATCATTCTGTGGTCTTTGACGGAGTTGAAGATAGATAATTATGGTTATAGCTTTCCTTAGTTATAATAAAAGATAAGTTACATATAAAACTTTAGACTCACAAAGATAGGATAGATGATAGAATATTTTCTGTAAATCCTGCAAAATGTAATGGACTAAATAGTGTAAATATAGTTCTTACTTGATAACTGTTTTGCTATATATAATTTGACTATGTTAAAATTAAAACCTTTTTATTTAGACAGGAAAGAGATTAATAGAAGCAGTATATAAAGTGATATTCTAAAGATGAGTCCAATTATTCATTAGATTTGAATGGAAAATAAACTGTAAGTGAAATTTTATATAACAACAACAAAAAAGATTTCCAAACTGTTTCTGCAACCCACCTATTACAAGCTGCATTCAGTATATCAGAAAACTCTAATATAACCAAAGAAGTTAGCTCTTAAGGTTTGTCTAAATGGGTTTGACATACAGCCATACAATAATAATAATAGCTAATGCAATGTTTATTATGTGTAAAGGGCAAAGCTAATCACATCCACATATCTATCTCACAGTAGACAGGAAAATAAGTGTTGAGTGATAGGTGTTATCATGTTATCTACTGTTAATGTCTTGGCTTTTCAGGTAAAGAAGCTGGTCCCAAGATAGTAAGTTACCCAAGCTGGGCCAGGGGGTGAGTATTACCTCATTTCTCCCTGACCCAGGAGCCTGTGTTTGGACTATATGATCTAGGCCCTTTCCAATGTTCATGATGCCCTTGTTCAAGTTATTTTCATCCATGTGGTAAACTAGCTATACCCCTGAAAGGGGATCCTGGGTTACTCATGTTGATTTTTGCTTATGGTTTCGAGTGTGGGCTTTTGGACCAAGTTCTGACACTGGTCAGTTATGTGAACATCCACAGTTACCTAACCGTTCTCCATCCCAGTTTCCTTATCTATAAACTAGGATTAATAACCCTTCTTTTATAGGGTTGTTGGCAGACTAAACATCCAGTAATCTCTCCATAAATGTTACCTGTTTTTAATCACTAAATGTACCTGTCCTAAATGCAAATGGCATTTTTGTAACATACCTTGCCAGGACTGTTTATTTAAAAAGTGTGATCATTGTCTGGAGGACATTTTATTTCAACTTGGAAAGTCACTATTGTCATAGCTGGCAGCTATAAATTCTAGAATGTAGATGTTCTGACACAGAGAACAGGAAGTCTGGAGTATCAAGCATTATTTGTCTTTTGGGCTTGGGCTTTGCAGACACTGTTGTTCGTGTGACACTGGTATCTATTATTCTCTGTACATGGAGCATGAGCGAAACTGTCGTCTCAACTACAGCCATGGCTGCTACTTACAGAGCAGCCAGTTTCTAGAGAAAGAGGAAGTCCTGCCTTCAAGGAAGAGGTGTGAGATGAGGCAGGCAGACTTTCCTGCTGGAATGTATCAACCCCACATCTGATGTGTGTAGTTTTTTTTTCTTTACTCTTTTAGGAGGCCCCCCACCAGCTCCAAATAAACATACTGGACTTATGCTTTCTTATGAATGTCTGGCCTTAGCCTGGCTTGTTTCTAGTCAGCTTTTCTTAACAAAATTATCCTGTCTATCTTTTGCCTCTGGGATTTTACCTTTCTATATACTTCTTACTCCATGGCTTGATGTGTAGCTGGGTGGCTGGCCCCTGGAGTCCTCCTCTCCTCCTTTTGGTTCCCAATCTTCTCTTCTTAGATTCCTACTTTTATTTATTGTCTCTGCCTGCCAGCGCTGCCTATGCTTTCTCCTGCCTTGATATTGGCCATTCAGCTCTTTATTAGACCAATCAGGTGTTTTAGACAGGCAAAGTAACACAGCTTCACAAAGTTAAACAAATACAGCATAAAAGAATGAAATACATCTTTGCATCATTAAACAAATATTCCACAGCGTAAATGAATGTAACACATCTTCAGCTGATATTCCACAACAATCATGCCATCAGTATTGTTCTGTCTCTGCCTCTCAAAGGTCCTTTCTCCCGAGAATCCATTGGTAACAGTTAAATATACCTGAAAGGCCCAAAACTTTGCACAGTTAACATGATTAGCCACATTAATTGGTAGTCAGCTGTCATCTTCTCTAAGTATCCAGATAAGAATCCACAGTTTAAGACCCAGGAGCTGTGGGAGCAGGCAGTGGAACCAACCTACAGGCTGCCTCCTGGTTTACGTCTCTACCACTGAAGCATTAGGACTGACTCCTGCCCATAGAGTCAGGGGCTAGGGAGATGACTCAGTTGCTAAATTGCTTGCCTCACAAGCATGAGAACCTGAATTCAATCTTTTAGAACTCACACACACAAAAAGTCACAGCCTTATCTCTAACCCCAGCACTGAGAAAGCAGAGACAGGAAGATCCCAGAGGCTTGTTGGCTAGAAAGTCTAGCTATATTGGTAAATTCCAGGTTTAGTGATGGATCCTGGATCAAAAACTACTGAAGAATACACTGACACCAACCTCTGGCCTCCACATGTGCGCTCACACGCGCACACACAGCATTCACTAATAAAAGAAATTTCCACTTATCACTGAATGAATTATGCCAATATCTAGAATATTCTATGGAAAGCCTCTGAAATCTTAATCCTCTTAAATGCCTGCATTGAGGATGCCAGTAATAGTCAGGGCTTTCCAGAACAAACGAAGGGCTTGATTATTAAATTATGTTTGTCATTAAACCATTAGTGATTTACCCATTGAAGTCTAATTAAAAATCTGCTACTCTGCTTAATGACTGTTGCAAAGGAGATAATTGTTGAGTAATTCCAAACATTTAACCTCTGTCTTCAGTGGAAGATTCGCTATTACTGAGCACTGGGTCTTCGGGGGCTTTCTCCTTAGCCCTAGGTCCCCAAATGCTGGTGGCACTAGCATTGTTTTGCTAATGAAGCCATCTCCCAATGACTGGATACTGATGTTACAGAATTATTTAAAAGGTGAAGTGAAAAGGACTAGTGAAGTTGGTACATATGACGAGAAAAAGAATTTTCTAGTTCTATGTCATTGGATAAATACATTTCCTTTCCAACCAAGAGAGAATCAAGATTCAAACTTAAATTTTCAATTTGAAAAAATCGAAGCTTTTTGATATCCTACTGTATTACTTGTGTTTCTTTTTTTAAGTCAGTTTTTAATCCCGAGTCTCATAACTAGTTTTTGGAAACTTTTACTTTGCCTTTTGGGGACTTGCTTTTCTGGTTTACTGCGGCTGTCCTGCTGTGACTAAGTTGGCATAGTATGACCCTCAAACATTCTTGCTCAGTACCCCACCCTGGAAAATCATGTTTGAAATTTTTTAGACCCATCCTGCCTGTTCAAAGACAACAATGGTAACAACATATAATAATAATGATTACAACCAGAGGAACACTGTTCATTCTTGCTTGTCTCCTGTCTTAAAACAGAATTCAGAAATAGCCAAAAGTTAGAACCCACTACCAGCCAAAGCCTTAAGGGCTCCTCCCTCTCCTCCCTATTGGGAACTCCAGCATATGATAGGAACACATAACTCCCAGGTCCCAGGTGCACACAAGGTCTTTTCTCATGGCCAGAGAGGAAACAGATTTTGGATACAAGAGCTGGCATTTGGCTTAGAAATTTTACTCTGCCTTCCTAGGTACTGGGATTTGAGAACATGTCCTAGCTTCCAGAGCCTCTGTTTCTGAACATTTATTGAATTATTGAATTATTGAATTATTGATTAGATTGGGTATATCACAGTGCCAGGGATGGCAGCATAAGCTTATAATCTCATCACTCAAGAGGAAGAGGCAGAGATTGTGAGTTTGAGGCCAGCCTACTCTATACATTGATATCTGTCTGAAAAACCAGGGCAGGGTGTAGTTCTGTGGTAGAATGCTGGCCATGCACAAGAGCATGATTCAATCCCTTCCATGAAAAAACATATAAAAATGAATAGGTACCCCCCCCCAGTTTGACATAAGAACTAAACAAAACCATGTCAGAAAGTGAACAGCAGAAGTGATTTAGCCTGTGCTGATTATCTGCCTCTGATTTGACAATTGACTATGAATTTCTTGTTCCGCTATAAACCATCCTCCTATCAGACTCTTAATCTAGTCTCGTCCTTGGCAGCTGTCCTCAAAAAAATTTATAATTCAGAGAGGTTCCATGCAGAATGCTAATTTGAAAATCTTTGGAACAACTAGAAAGGCTGGTTTAACCAGAGGAGGATAAATATTAAGTAAAGCCTGGGTTGAATGCTAGTCCCTACAGAGATACACCCGAAACTTTTGAAGGCATCTTATTTTGGAAAAGTGCCTTTGCAAATACTCTTGAGATGATGGAATGACCCCAGGTGAACCCAGAAGAACTCGAGTACATTGACAAGTGTCCTTGTAAGAAAGAAACAGAAGGAAATCAGACAGGCAGAAGGGGTGGAGGTGACTGAGTACTCTAGAGTGATACAGGCTCAAGTCCAGGAGTGCTGACAGTCACCTGGAACCTGGAAAAGCAAAGAGTAACTCTCTCCTAGTGCCCTTTACAGCAGCTCAGTCTTGCTAGATTTCAAACCAGAACCCCAAGCTGCAATAAAATAAATTTCTCTTAAGGTATTGCATCTATGGAGCTTTGCTAGAGCAGCCATGGTGTGATTAGTATTAATAAATGCAAATTGATTATATATTGTTTTAACCCTTTTCACTTTAGCGGAGATACAGAAAATGCAGAGAAGTCCCTATCAGGGTTGGGGAGATGGCTCAGTTAGCAAAGAACTTGTGGAACAAACATGAAAATCTGAGTTTGGATCCTGGGTACTCATCAAAAAACCCAGGAGCAGTGGTGGAGGGCACCTGTCACCATAGCACTGGGAGGCAGACAAAATGATCCCTGGAGCTCACTGGTCAGCCAACCTAGCCAATCAGTGATCTCCAGGTTCGGTGAAAGGCTCTGTCTGAAAAAGAAGTAAGATGGAGAAGCAATGAGGAAGACAATGTGAATCTCTGCAGTACACATGCCTGTGTACTCACACAAGGAAAAGAAAGAGAGGTGGGGAAGTAGAGAGGGAAGCCGGGAGGGCCAGGGCAAAGGCTCCTACCTGTAGTATTTTTCTAACCAGATCTCTTACTGAAATATTGGCAGTCAAGATGGAGGTCAAGGGCAAATGGAAATTTCTCTGAATATTGAAGTCACATTATGTTACTCTGCTTTTAAATCAGCAGTGTCCCGTGACTACCGTGGAGAAATAAAACAAGACACCACATTTAAAGAAAACATTGACCTTCATTCATACTTGTATACCAATCTGACTGGTGCCTGTCAGTCACAAGCACCAAGCGAGCACCCTCAGCATCAATTTCAATGGAGATTTTCCGGCCCCATTCCACAAGCCCTCCAAATCCAGTAAACCAAGACTGAGGGCATCCGTGACCCCACTGCCCCGCCTGGGTAACAAGCAGTGCTCACAACCTCCAGCCCCTAAATAGCAAGAATGAAAAGCTGGCTCAGTTCTTGACTTTCCTTAAAGAGTCCATGTATCATCATTTGGCATCTTCGATTTTGACTCATCCGGGATGCTGTGTTCTTTTCATGAGTACATAATGAGCTAAGGTTCTGTCAAGGGTATTTCGATGTGCTTATGAAGGAAACTTTACAAAATTTCTTTTCAACTCTAAAAATTTTAAGTTAGCTTTCTCATTAAAAAGAGAAGAAGAAAGAAAACAATTTCCCCATTTCCTGGGGGTGCAGTATCCTGGAAGATCAGAACACATGAAGAACTAAACCTCAAATTGAATATACAAGGTGTATTAAAGGTGGTTGGAAACTTTGAGTAGCAGAATAGCGCCTTGGACCCTGTGCTGTTAAGATTGGAGTTCAGGGCGATTGTCTTACATCTCAGCTCAAATGAAGTTAATGGACTTTGGGATCATTGCTCAGGAAGGGGATGTAAACCCCTGCGGTTTGGGTATGATGTTCTGAATGCCTTCCCTTAGTAAGTACATGATCTGTGACTTAAGCCACCACCTCCACTTTTTAAACTTCTCCTACTTGCTCAGTGTACTCTAATTACTATCCTCTACCTGACAGGAAGCGCTCTTACCCATTTCTGACTCTAGTCCTTCAGGCAAATGTGGTAGGCACCTCCTACCTCTAACTACAAGCCATACCTAGGGTGTGAGTCAGAATACTAACTTCACAGATTCTCAAACCTTTGTTCCTAATAATAGGGACTCAGTAAATATTAACTTGTTGAGGAATATTGTTTTCAGGTGAGTGACTTTTGTTTATGCTGCATTTGTTTAACTCTATGAAGCTGTGTTACTGTGCCTATCTAAAACAGCTGGTCCTAATAAAGAGCTGAATGGCCAATAGTGAGGCAGGAGCAAGGATAGGTGGGGCTGGCAGACAGAGGGTATAAACAGAAGGAGACACAAGGCGTGAGAAGGAACAAGAGAACAAGGAGAGAAGGACTGCAAGGGCTACCCACCCAGCGACCCAGCCAGCCAGGCAGCCATGGAGTAAGAAGGAAATGTAAGATACACAGAAAAGATAAAAGCCCAGAGGGAAAAGGTGGATGGGAAAATTTCAGGTAAGGAAAGCTGGCTAGCAACAAGCCAAGCTAAGCCTGTGTGTGTATGTTTGTGTGTGTGTATGTGTGTGTGTGTGTGTGTGTGTGTGTGTGTGTGTGTGTGTGTGTGTGTGTGTCTGCTCCCCCCAGAAAGAAAAATGAGTAAAGAATAAAGAACAAACAACCATATTAACTGGCATCCAAATGAACATGTTTAAACGCATGGACATGTATGAATACATGTGTTGAGCATCATTAGTATGAAGTGTCAACTAACCCATGTGTCAGGGCATGTGTTTTTAGTAGACTGCCCAGAATCAGACCCTAAAAGTCTAACGTAGTTTCCCAAGGTATATTGTGTACATCTAACAGGGAGAGTTGTTATTTGTTTTCTGGTAGGGAGCAGTCTCGAGAGGGAGACACCATGTAGTGGTGTTACACAAAAAGCAGTAACATGCAGGAACATAATGGATAAGTCACAGCCTTGTGGCAGTACATAGTTTAATAGAAATGGGTTAATAATTAAGAGAGAGCTAGTCAATAAGAAGCCTGAGCCATTGGCCAAACAGTTTACAATTAATATAAGTGTGTTTATTTGGGACTAAGGGGCTGTGGGACCAGGGGGACAGAAACCACCATCTTCATGTCCCCACATAACCACACTGGTCCACACTTTCCTCACTTGCTGGCACTTGATTCTTTATGTGAGGCCCCCTGGTAACTACGGAGATAGATGTCCCATCCCTTCTCAGATAGTGTCCTTGTGTTTCTGCCTTCAGCATTCTGGTGGAACTGCCTAGAAGCCACCCCTCACCTCTGTTGTCACGCAGCCTGCACAATGCTTCTGTAGGGATGCATGCTCTCACCTAATGCATTCTCAGTCTCACTGGGCCACAGTAGCATCTCCTGTGACTGTCTGCTTCCTTACACCCACTCACTCCAGGGCAACCTGTCAAATTCAGGAGATACCACCATGAGGCAGTTTGACCAACCACTTCAAAAACACCCTCCCTGACAATCGTTGGCCCATTTCTCACACCGAGTGGTATGCTGACACTCTCTCTTCTCTGAGTCCCTGTCCCTCAAGGACAGCCAGTAAATTGTTTAGTCTTACTGTGAAGCCATGGAGGCAGCCTAATTTTTCCATGGAGTCTGCCCCTGGAAACTCAATGGAGCCCCATGGCATTAACATCCCATGGTTCCACTGTTCCTCTCACTCCCTGGGGACATGGACTAGGTAGAAGGTTAGAGCCTTAGTTTTCTCTTGCTCTTAGACACATACCACTCAGGATATGATTACAGCAACTATGGCATAACAAATGTGTTAGCAGATGTTGTACTGTCATTACCAGAGAGGGAAGGAAGCTCCCATTATTGAGCAGAGTGTGAGCAAGGTTTGTATTAGGTGCTTTGTGCATGGGATGTTATTTCATCTTGACGCTCCCTTTGAGGGGGATTTAAGAAAAAAAAAACCATATCTAGATTTCACATAAGGAAATAACTCAGAACAACAATGCACCCTGTCGCAAGGTCACACCACTAAAAGGGCCACCGACAGGGAGCCACGCCCAGTGGTTCCAACTGCAAGTCTATGTTCTCCCATCTCCCATGAGGCCTCATGTTTATTTATGTGAGCTCCTTGGCAGTTGTTCTCTATAATTCGTCATCATGTCCTCACTGCATCTGCTACACACTAAGTAGGGAGCATCAGCATCTGTGAAACAAAATGGAAAAGGAAAGGCTGTGGTTTTTGCTGCACACCTAGGGAGTGCATAATAAATGCTTAGGAATGAATATGAGGTTTTGGAGAAGCCCCCTTAAAACTTTCCCTTGAGCCCTTGAGCCCTTGAGCCCATGGAGGGATCTGATTGGCAGGACTCGATTTATCAGCCTGCTCTGGGCAAGCTCTGTGAAAACGGGGCAGGAGTGATGGGGCCGGAGGTAATGTAATTTCAGATGAATCCATTAGAGGCCTAGTACGCTAGGAAACTGGGACACAGAATTAAAGTGCCCTTCATAATTTAAACTCAAACCCAAATGGGATGTGGAGTGGGACCCTTACTTCCTAGTCAGATGGCTTTCCTCTGGTGCTGGAATTGGTTTTCAAATAACAGAGCTTCTACAGGGGGAAAAATTGGGGATGACTTAGGAGCCATCTGTACCTGAGTCCAAGGGCAGGATGGAGCCTTGCTCTTTTCTAGTCTTTTGATTTTATGATTCTTGTATTTGTAACAGAAGAGAAGAGGCAGCCAGTCAGCAAGGCAGCTGTCAGATGAGATGCTGTCAGAACCTTGGGAGCAGAGAGAAGGTCGGGGGGATCTCTTTTTTGTGGCTTTGCACCTTGTCAGTAAGGCACTGTAGTAGGTCATCTCTCATGAAGACATTCGTGTTTCTACAGCCACTGAGCCCAGGGAGAGCAAGCTCTGTGGATTTTCCAGAGAGATCTAAAGGATTATACAGAGACTTCTACATGGGCACAGTGAAGACAAGGAGAGAACATTTTAAACATATACTGTTAGCTCATCTCCAGAGAGCAACTGAGGGATCAGAAGGTTACAGGCTTCCAGGCCAATGCATTGTCTCTCAAAACCTCCTTGGTTTGAGGATCATGGGATTTGGGGGCAGAAGGGACCTTTCTTTATACAAGATGATGGAGCTGGAACCATGAGCAGAAGCTGTGCTCAGGAGAGCTGAAGCCTGGGCCTCACTCAGGATCGGCTGGCCTAAGGCTCCAAGTACTCAGTTCTTCTCTGACTTGTTCCCATGCCAGTCAGGAGTCAGAGCCATTTTCCATAAGGACAGAAACATCGCCGCACTTGACAGACGTGTTTTAAGAGTCAAATGGGCCCCAGCTAGATGGTACAGAAGAATAAAACATTTACCACTAATAGCCTGAGTTTGATCCCTGGGACCTACATGGCAGAAAGAGAACTTAAGTGAGGGCACAGTGAAACCACCGAACTAGGCCACTCCATAGGCAGAAAGAAGATTTATTAGGGAAATGAAACTGTCATGTAGCTATCTCTTGGGTGGAGAGAGAAGAGAAAAAGGCAAGGGAAAGCCTTGGTGGTTTTAAAGAGAGCAGGTAACTATGGGGGCTGGGGTGGGGTTGGCTGGCTAGCAGACTAGTCTGGAAATTTAGAGCAGTGGAGGAGGTTGCAGGCCAGAAGAGACCATTAACCTTTGTACTAGAGGCATGTACTAATAGAGAACTAGACGGCCCACTTGCCAGAGGTAAGGGGAGTTAATGGAAGTGATAGCTCTTCCTGACAGACAGAAACCTGCTCCACAGGCTTCTGAGGAGTGCTAGTGTTTACCCAGGTCAGAGTTCAGCCTGAGCTGAGCCCAGACTGCAACCCACAACATCATCAGACTGCCATTTGAGGTACTGCCATTTGAGCGGTTTGGCAGGGGCCACTTGGGACCCAGCAAGAACAGACTCCAGCAAGCTGTTCTCTGACTTCCGCATGTACCTGCATCATGTGCTCAAACACACATACACACACACACACCATATATACATACACACATTTAATGCACATACATATATTCATACACACACACCATACATACACACACATACACATAATGCACATACATATATTCATACACACACACCATACATGCACACACATAATGCACGTACATATATACATACACACACACATATATATAGATAGATATAGATATATTTCATTTTTAACACTCTAATGGAAGTTCTTAACATTTTCTTTGTAAGCTTTTCTTTTCTCATTAGAAACACCCGACCAGTAATTCAGTATCCAGTGGGTAGAGCCAGAAGGGTTGCCACAAATTCAAAGCCAGCTTGATCTACATAGTGAGTTCCAGGCAAGCTGGGGACATATTGTGAGACCAAATCTCAAAACGGGTGGGTAAGATGGTTCAGCAGGAAAGGCATCTGAAAACCTGAGTTCAATGGAACCTACATGACACAAGGGGAGAACTGACTCCACAGGCTGTCCTCTGACCACAGATCTCAGTGTAGGTTACTATTGCTGCAATGAAACAGCATGACTGAAAGGATCACTTCCATATCACTGTTCATCATCTATGGAAGTCAGGACAGGAACTCAAACAGGATAGGAGCCGGGAGGCAGGGCTGATGCAGAGGCCATGGAGGAGTGCTGCTTACTGGATTGCTCCTTATGGCTTGCTCAGCCTGCTTTCTTATAGAACCCAGGACCACCAGCCCAGGGATAGCACCACCCACAATGGGATAGGCCCTCCCCCATCAATCACTAATTAAGAAAAAGGCCTTACAGCAAGATCTTATGGAGGCATTTTCTCAATTGAGGTTTCCCTCCTTTCAGATAACTCTAATTTGTGTGTCAAGTTGACTTCAGATCAGCCAGCACAACTGTCCCCTTGTGAACTTGACACACAAATACATCACTGTTAAGCCACACCTTCCCTTTCTTAATCATCCCCAAGATCCTACATCAAAAACATGAGTAACTTAAAAATTCCCAAGGTCTTATAAATTCAAACACGTTAAAATTTCAGTCTTTTTGAAATATCCAATCCCTCAAAAGATCCAAAATCTCTTTTAAAATATCAAAGCCTTTCAGGTATGGGCACCTGTAAAACTCAAAATTAAATTAAATACCTTCTTCAAGAGGGAAGAACCAGGGTGCAGTCACAACCCAAACAAGTAAAACCAAATTCCAACAGTATGAATAACTCAGTGTCCAATTATCTGGGATTTACTCACAATCTTCTAGGCTCCTCCAAGGAGCTTGAGTCACTTCTCTGGCTCTGCCCTCTACAGCACACTCAGCTGTCTTCTAGGCTCTGGCTGGCTCCACTCCACTGCTGCTTCTGTTCTTGGTGGTCATCCCATGGTTCTGGCATCTCCAAAATGCTAGGGTCTTCTGCTGCAACTGGGTTGCACTTCCACCAGTAGCCTCTCCTAGGCTCTTCATGGTGCCAAGTTTCAACTCTTTTGCAAGACCCCTTCAGTCCTGGACATCAACAGTTACTGACACTGCACCTTCGCCAATGGCCTCTGCTGGCCTCTCACAGTGCCAAGCCTTAGCCACTCTCCATGACCCATTCATGTCTTGAAAACTAGTACCAACTGGGTAACTCCTACACTGCCAAGTTCAGGGGCCAGCATGAGATAAAACCTTGGTTATGGAACACTAATTCTGTGTGCTGACCCTGAGGAACAGTTTCCAGAAGATCTCACCTCAGTGATGCTGGTCTCTTCTTAATAACCACTAATTTTGTAGCTCCAACTGACCATCTCAGCAAAGCAAATGTTTCACTTTAACAGTTCTGGTATCTTGTTAATCACAAGTGATTCGTCATCCCAGCATAGCAGAACTACAAATTCTTCACACAAAAAGCCTGGTAGAGTCTTTGCTTTCCTTTGAAACTTCACAAGCCAGTCTCCATCATCTGCACTGCTCTCAACATTTTTATCTTCCAAGCTCCTACAGAACAGCACACTAAACTCTCAACATCCAATGGCTTTTCAAGCCCAAAGTTCCAAAGTCCTTCCACAATCCTCCCCAAAATATGGTCATGTTTGTCCATATTTCCATGGGAAAGCAGCAATACCATGTTTACTGCTGCTTAATGACTTGCTCAGTTGGCTTTCTACAACGACCAGATACAATTCATGGGAGGAAAGGGTTTACTTCATCTTACAGGTTACAGTGCATCACCGAGGGAAGTCGGGCCAGGAATTCAATCAGGATCTTGAAGCAAAAACCATGGAGGAACATGATTACTGGCTTGCTTCGGTAGCTTTCTTTGTAGCTCATGACCACTTGCCTAGGGAATAGAGCTGCCCACTGTGGGCTAATCCCTTCTACAGAAATTAACAAAGAAGGCAGCACCACACAGACATGTCCACAGACATCTGATCAGGACAACAGACCCCTCAGATGCTGTATCAAGTTGACAGTTAAAACATATATACATATATATATATATATATATATATATATATGTAATTGGCTAAATTATTTATTCTACTTAATAAGGTAGGGAAATTATAAAAACATACCTATACTTTTTGTGGCATTGAACATTGAAACTTAAAGCTTCATATATGCTAAGCAAGCACTTTCCCACTGGGGATGAGACAGTTTTCCCTTTGAGACCCTAAAGCCACATGACCTTTTAATTGTGAGAGAGACTTGGAGCTTCCTTGAGGTAGCAACCATTGTCTGAGAGTTAAACATCCAAGATGGTGCCAAACTCAAGTTCAAGTGAAGAAAGTAATTCCAGGGTAGAATTCTCAAAAACTGAGTGTGCCTGTTATTTTCTGTTGCTTAATTCTTAACAAATGTCATGGGAAAGCAGATGGCAAGGGAGACTCGCATGGTTGAATAAATATTAATAAGCAGATAGAGGAAGACAAGAAAGTTAGAGAAATAATTAGACTCACCTTAAATGCTGCTGAACTTTAAAACTCCAATTTGATAATCCAAACACTATATAAATGCTCTAAATAAAACAAGTTTCAGCTAAAATATATTCAGTCAAGAAAAAAGAAATCTCCTCACAGCTCCTGGAGAACTGCTTGAGATGTGTAAATTACTTTCCACAATTACAGCAGGGTTGGGGGAGGTGGGTAAGGAGCAGACAGGAGATGAACTCTTGGCTCTGCAGAGGGTGAGGCCCTCAGAGCCAAGCTAGCCGGCAAAGTTGGACTGTGATTTGTTTTTAAGAGACAGTCTGTGACTGGGTTGCATGCCCACATCAAAGGACACTGCATTCCTTCTACAACATGCCCCTGGCCTCAGAGTCAATCACCCTTCACGACTCCTTCTTGGGGCAGTCTCCCTGGACCTAATCCAAGGAGCCCTCATTGGCCTCTTGCCTCTGTCAAATGCCGGAGTGTTGCTCTTCTGAACAGCAGGGTCCCCTTGTTGTCATTCATTGCAAAGTGGGAAAAATTATTTTCTCATGCTCCCAGGCTTCTCAGCAAGGGTGACAAGATGAAACACGAGTTTCACCCTGCTTTTGAGTTACTAAAAGCCGATTTATTAGTCTAGGTTTCTTAATTAAATTTTTTCTGCATCATATTTTTCATACAGGGGATTGAGATAAATTTCTAAAAGCTGCCTTCTGCCCAACCATTCCTAGAAACCAAGGTCCACGCTTCCATTCTTGTTAGCTCTCCTTAAGTTGGGAAACATATCACAGAGAGTATTTTTATCACAGAGATGAAATTATCTTTATCTCTGTGGGGTATTTTTGCCAATCATTGTGTTTGTCTTAATTACATTATGCATGAGATTTTGAAAAATATGTGACCAGTCCCTAATGTAATCATTTGTAGCCAGCATTTCTTTAGCTCTCTCTCTCTCTCTCTCTCTCTCTCTCTCTCTCTCTCTCTCTCTCTCTCTCTCCATTCTGCAGATTACATATTCACAGACACAACTACACATCTGATATGCTCAACAAGTTCATACCCATGTAGGAAGAATGAGGGTAAGATAAATCTGTAAGGCTGGCTACCAGTATATACTACAAGGTCAATTCTCAAGCTTTGGAAAAGTCTTGATCAAAATGCTAAAATATTTTGTTGAAAAGATGTTACAAAAATAAAGGGGAAAATTGCTACAATATGAAGGAGAGAAGATGTAATGTTGTCCAAAGAATACAAATCAGACTCCATGGTGAAGATAATGGTGTATCACCCTATAGTAGGTAATTACCAATACGGAGTCAGGTAGAAATATAAGGGTATTTAATAGGGAAAAGCCTTACTTACAGAGCGAACCAGCCAGCCGGTGGTAGTCTGTACAGCAAGAAGCCAAGAGAAACCGAAACCGAAAACGCAGTCCCCCTACTCACTCTGACCACGCCCTCCCAAGCCCTCAGGTACTCCTGTAGCCAGCCCCTAAGAAGGCGTGGCTACAGCTTCCCCTACATCACCCTTAGGAGTATTTTTTGTTTTTTTGTTTTGTTTTGTTTTGTTTTTCACCCTTAGTAGTTTTGAGCCAGCTGTATTGGTCCAAATGCCAGCAGGCAAACACCAAAGAAAATAAAGCAGGGGATCATTCAAAAATAGCCTGGGTTCTATCTTAGCCAAGCATGGTGGTACTTGCCTATGATCCCAGAACTTGGGAAGAGGAGGCAGAAGGATCAGGAGTTTCTAGGTCATTCTCATCTAAATAGTGAGTTCTAGACCAGCCTGGGATAGATAACACCCTCTCTCCAAAATGAGGCAGAGAATTAAGAGAAGGGGTGATGGCTCAAGTCTTTTTCTACCTAAACTGCTATAAAGGAAGATTGCCAAACTGAACAAACACAAGCAATCAAATCTGAATTTTGGATAAAGAATATTTTAAATGTATGTCCCAAATATCATGTGGAGAATACTTACCCTAAGATGCTTTCATTGTTTATGTGAAATTCATGTATCCAACATAACGGGGTAGGAGTATACATGAACTCAACACCAGCTGTGACTGCATGCACAAGACCAGCACAAGATCGAGCCAGTTAAAACATGAGAGTGTGTGGGAAAGAGACTTGTGAGGTCCATATCTAGTTGAGGAGCTATTGGCAGTTAATGGTTGTTGAGGGACAGAG
Source organism: Cricetulus griseus (assembly GCF_003668045.3). Classification (NCBI taxonomy): domain Eukaryota; kingdom Metazoa; phylum Chordata; class Mammalia; order Rodentia; family Cricetidae; genus Cricetulus; species Cricetulus griseus. Next base: position 264,794,244 of record NC_048596.1, on the reverse strand, counting down.
AACAAATTTCCTGCTGAGAGGCTGCCCTTGAGAGGCTGCCCCCACGCACACACAGGTAACAGTAAATGGACTCAGTGGGGAAAACTCACACACACTTGGGACGGGGAGTGAAGGAGGAGGTATGAGAGAAACTGGAGGGGAGGGAATAGGGATAGATTTGATTAAAATGCTGTGTATTCATATACGAAATTAAACAATAAAAACGTTCAATCTTGTATTTTATCTTGTAACTCAAAAAAAAAAAAGGTAACAGGGTGTGGTAGTTTGAATGTAATTGGCCCCCATGAGCTCATATGGAGTGGCACAATTAAGAGGTGTGGCTTTGTTGGAGTGGGCGTGGCCTTGGTAGACGTGTGTCACTTTGAGGGTAGGCTTCGAGGCTGTCTGTGCTCAAGCTATGCCAAGTATCACAGTTGTTTCTGCTGCCTATGGATCAAGATGTAGAACTCTGAGCACCTTCTCTAGAACCATGCTGCTTGCATGCCACCCACCATCATGATAGTGGACTAAACCTCAGAAACTATAAGCTAGCCCCCAATTAAATATATTCCTTTATAAGTAAGAGTTGCTGTGGTCATGGTGACCCTTCACAGCAATAGAAACCCTAACTAAGACACAGCGAAAGAAACCCTAAGACAAAGCGTCAGTTTCTTCACCCGTGAATTAGTCATATAATGCTAACCTCAGTGTGTCGTAAGACTTAAATATAACACTATCAATAAATTGTTCAACACAGTACTTAGTGCATTGAAAATGCTCCATTAAGTGATTATGTTACTATGACCATCACTACTCATGGAAACTGAAGATGTGCCAGTAGGAAAGGATCAGATCACACAAAATTTAGAAGAAAATATGTAAAGATGTTAGGAAACTTTTGCATTCAAGGTGGGTCTCCAGGAAGCTTGCTGAAAGACTGAAACAGTTCAGGGAGAAGTGTTATTTTAATTCCCTTGGCTGCTGCTGTGACAATTTACCACAAACTAGGTGGCTGAAAACAACTTAAATTTATTCTCCAAGAGTTCTGGAAGCCATGAATCTGAAATCAAGCTGTCAGCAGAGCTTTTCTTCCCTTAGATGCTGTAGGCATCAAACTATTTCTTGCCTCTTTCATCGTCTCATGGTTGTGTTGTTTGTTGATTTATTGTTACATCACTCTGGTCCTCAAGGCCAACACCCACAAATCTCTGTGTTCATTCTCACATTGCCCTCTCTCCTGTATGTCAGCTGTTAAATCTCCCTGTATGGATACATATGATTGCATTTAGCCTACCCAGATGCTGTGACTAGAATCTAAAGCGTGCTCATATGTGTGCACGCGCACATGCGCGCGCGCATACACACACATGCACACATACACACACACACACACACACACACACACACACACACACACACGCACACACACACCGGAAACCACAGGCTTATATGCTTGAGTACTTGGTCCCCAGGCCCCAGATGGGAGCCCAATTAAGGGAGGTTGGAGAATCCTTCCAGGGTAATGCTACACTGGAGGCAGTCCAGCCCAGCTTACTGTCTGGTCTTTGACTTTTGGTCCACACAGGACTAAGCATGCAGCCTGACACTCCAGTAGCGCAGCTAAGAGCCACTGCTCTGCCATACCTCCTACACTATGATGGAGCGCATTCCTAAGACATGAACCAAAAATAAAATCATCCTCTATAGCATTGTTCCTTCTTGGGCTTTTGGTCACAAAAAAATGAAAAAGCAACAAATACACCAGGCAATCTAGCATAATCTCCCATCTCAAAATCATTAGCTTAATCATATTCTGGAGCATCCAACAGTCCCAAGTTCAAGTCAGCCAGGATTTTAGACCTTCAAATGCTTGTGGCTAAAACCTAAGGACTTGGAGACAGTGTACAGCTGTGATAATCACAAGGCAGTGGCTATTTACCAACAGATAGTAGTGGAACCTACCTCAGGATAACAGTTAATCTTGGTTGTCCACTTGACACTGCTAGGAAGAGCAGACATCAGTTGAGAAATAGCCTCCATCAGATGGCCTTCTGGCCATGTTTGTTGGGGTCTCAGTTGCTGGATGGTGTGGGAATGGCCCAGTCCACTAAGGAAAGTGCTGTCCTGGACAGGTGGGCCTGGGCTGTGTAAGAAAGGCAGCTGACATGAGCCTGAGGCAGACCAGTAGGAAGTTTCCAACATGGTTCCTGCCTGAAGAAGAATTCAATCCTTCCTCCCCAAGCAGTATTCAGTTATGGTACTTAGCAGTGGAAAGCAAGTCAGGAAGCCCTGATTGTGTGATAGTCCAAAGTGGTGGGCTTGGTTATGAAGAATGAAGTGTCAGAAACACTGGGAAAGAGAGAGATACTGCTATATAAAACAGACCATAACGGTTTGCTCTCCAAGTCATTGAGGTGGAGGTCCTGAGCGTATCTCTGGCATGGGTTTCCTCTCAAGTCTAGACATTGTAGCACCGGTGCAGGGCTCTGTCTGGGAGATGTTAATGAATTCACTTCTCAGTCTTTAGACCTGGGAAGGATCCCTGTGTGAAGCTGTTGCATCTGCAATGTGTCAGAACAGATTGTTTACCAAGCTACTGAAAACAGCTCTAGACCCTGGGGACTGCTCTAAATTAGGAGACAAACAAGGTGGTTTTTTGTTTTGTTTTTAGGACAGCTAGTATCCAAGCCAGGAATGACTCACAGAGGGTTACCTTTGAATACCTGCAAGGCTGGGTAGGAGGTCAGTATCCTAACTAGCAAGTGGGCTTTATTCATCTGTAAACTTCCAAAAGGGAATATTCTGGAATTCCATCATAAAAGGCTGCTATTCTCAAGCAAACAGTAATAAAAGGCTGTAGAGAACGCCTCAGCCTATATTTTGCAAATCTTTAACTCCAGCAAATCAGAATTTCCCAGGTTATGTTTTATTTTGTTAAGAAAACTGAACTAAACGAGGCGGTGGTGGTACACACCTTTAATCCCAGCACTTGGGAGGCAGAGGCAGATGGACCTCAGTGAGTTCAAGGCCAGCCTGGTCTATCAAGTGAGTTCCAGGACAACTAGGACTGTTACACAGAAAAACCCTGTCTCGAAAAACCAAAAAGAAAGAAAGGAAGGAAGGAAGGAAGGAAGGAAGGAAGGAAGGAAGGAAGGAAGGAAAGAAGAAATGTGTACTAAATCAGCAGACATATGCACTGTTTAGAACTCATTCCCTTTTTAAAAGCTAACTTTGAAGATTCTTCTCTCTCTCTCTCTCTCTCTCTCTCTCTCTCTCTCTCTCTCCTCTCTCTCTCTCTCCCTCCCTCTCTCCCTCCCCCCTCCCACCCTCCCTTCGTGGTGTGTGTGTGTGTGTGTGTGTGTGTGTGTGTGTGTGTGTGTGTGTGTGTGTGTGTGTGGAAGAGGCCATTCTTGGAGCTGGGGTTATTTGTCTGTATGTGTGCATGTCTATGTATGAGTATGTGCACAAGAGTGCAGTGACCATGGAGACCAGAGAAGGGCACAAAATTCTCCTGAGCTAGAATTATAGAAGGTTGTGAGCCACCCAATGTAGGTTCTGGGAAATAGACTCAGGTCCTCTGGAACAGCAGCAAGTACTCTTAACAACTGAGCCATCTCTAGAGCCCCCACTGAAGAAATTTTTATGTGACCTTTGGTGCCTGGGTATATGAAATACATATAAAATTAATTACTGTTAATAAGTTTTGAAGAAAAAGATTTAAGATTTTTTTTATTTTATGCATGTGGGTATTTTGCCTGTATGTATGTGTGCCATGTTCATGCCCGGTGCCTAGGAAGTTGGAAGAGTAGGTCAAATCCCCTGGATCTGGACTTATGGGTGGTTGTGAGCCACCATGTGTGTGCTAAGAACCGAACATGGATCCTCTGCTAGAGCCGCAGGTGCTCTTATCTACTGAGCAGTCTCTCCAGCCCCAAGAAAATTCTTTTAAAACAATTCTTTGCTATCCAAAAGTTTCACTATTTATTAAAGATTAAAGCAATTTTGCATGCTGATGAGATTACATTCTTGTTTATTTTTATATAAAGAATAAATCTTGACTGGAATATTTAATACTGCAGGACACTAAGAGTCTTCAATATTTTTAAGAGTTGACTGATACTTTGATTTTATAGTCATCAGTGCTAGCATTCCCACTTCACATAAAATATGCATTACAAAATGGCAGCAGTTATTTCAGAAATTCTGCCACAATCAAAATTCATATAACAGTTGTTTTTTTATGAAACTCAAGTCAGCAACTCAAACAGCAAACATTCTAGCAAAATCCAACCCAAAGATATACTAATGTAGTACTTCCCACCTAGGAATGACATAGGAAAACGTTACAAGTCTTGCTTTCTGGCTAAGGGTTCATCAATCTCATTGATTTTTCTGAAGTACCAACTCTTCATTTCATTGATTCTTTGTATTGTTTTTGTTGTTTGTTTTGTTGATTTCATCTGTGTTGCTTTTATTGTTTATTTTATTGATTTCATCCTGAATTTGATTATTTCTTGCCATCTGCTCCTTTTGGGCGTTATTTCTTTTTGTTCTAGGGCTTCCAGACACGCTATTAAGTTGTTAATATGAGATCTCTCTAATTTTTTATGTAGGCACTTAGTGTTGTTATGAGCTTGCTTCTTATAGAACTATATTCATTGTGTCCCATAAGTTTGGGTGTGTTGTATTTTCATTTCCAATGAATTCTGAAAAGTTTTAAATTTCTTTCTCTATTTCTGTCTTGACCCATTTTTCATTCAGTGGTGAGTTGTCAGTTTCCATGAGTTTCTGTTGTTGTTGATATCCAGCCTGTGTCTATGATGGTCAGATAGGCTGCAGGATGTTATTTTATTTTTTGTATCTGTTGAGACTTGTTTTAAATTAAAACAAAAACAAACACCAGGAGTGGTAGCTCAGCTCTAATCCCAGCCCTTGAGAGGTGGACGGACGCAAGAGGATCAAAACTTGAAGTCATCCTGTGTAATAACAGTGGGCTCAAGGCCAGCCTTGGCTCTATGAGACTCTGACTAAAATATAAAATGTAGGGTTAGTGTGCCTTTGTAAGGATGTTTTTACTATTAGTATAGAAACCCAAACTGCAAATAACTTATATAACAATAATAATAATAATAATAATAATAAACATTTCAGTAAAGGGGGTATGGTAATTCCATATTAGTTCACCTGTTCAGTTTTGTCATCAAAGATTCAGACTCTAATGTTGGTCTTTGGGAGCAGAATGGCTACAGTAGGTTCAGGTAGTGCTCTTCCTATCTATCTTTTAATGTTCTCTCTCTCCTCCCCCCCCCCTCTCTCTCTCTCTCTCTCTCTCTCTCTCTCTCTCTCTCTCTCTCACACACACACACACACACTCACAGAGAGAGACAACAAATACACATACTATCTAGAGACAAAACATTATGAACTAAAATGCTAACAAAAGAAAATGTTAAGCAGCTATATAATGACTTTGGTGGTTCTCTGCTAAAGATGTGAAGCCCCGCCCCCTTTAATCCTGGTATTCCTGATATTAGGACTTGTAATTCAGAGGAGTGTTCTTTTTGTCAGACACATAATTAAATGGGACCTGTGACAGTCAAAAAATAAAGTGATAAGAGCTTCTTCCCAGCACCTTGATTTTGTTTGATCCTGGGTTCCACGGCCTTCAGCAAGTAATTTGAAGGCTCTTGGGCTTGCTTTTCTTCTGTTGCAGAGTTGACAACTGCAACCTGTGAGTTAGATGAGCTCGTGTAAACGTTTCAACACTTCTGACACAGGTGAGTTCTGTTGCACCCTGGAGAGGAGGTCCTGGCTGTGAGCACTTGCTCTTCCTCCTCAGCACTGGAGTTCAGTCGCCAGCACCATGCTGTAGGCAGCTCAGAGCCACCTGTGACTTCAGCCCAGGGGGGGTTTGCCCTCTTCTGGCCGCATCAAGCACCTGCACGAATGCCTGCATACACATGCACAAACATACTCATGCATGCACATACTCACACACACAAATAAAAAAATAATAAAATTAATCTTTAAAAACTAAAAAACTCTTAGAAGCACTAGCTGTTATTATAATACAGTTTGAGGAGAATTAGCTGGTACACATGAAAGATGTAGGCTAATGCCTTTAGTGTGGTAAGATGTTGGTCAGTCTTTACTATCACTATTACTCTGGCTTTAAATAAGAAGATTGAGGAAGGTAACAAGATCATGATGGCACACATTCATAATCTCAGCATCCAGGTGGTTGGGGACGGAGAAGGAGAACCTGGGGCCAGCCTGTGCTCCACTTTGAGTTCATACTAGCCTGGGCTACAAAGCAAGGGGGGAGGGAAGGAGAGATAGAGGAAGGCAAGGCAAATGGCATAAAACACAGGACTAATTTATTAATTTAAAATGAACTCATCTGTATAAAATGTTTTCATCTTGTCATGATCACAATGAATTCTTGTTGAATACCTGTTAACTGAAGAGCAACTGGTCAGTGAAAATCACCAATACAAATATGTTCTTATCATCTTCTAGGGGCTGGAGATGTGGCTCCATGAATTAAGAGCTCTTGCTAATGTCATGAGAACTTGGAATCTGATCCTAGCATTCATGTAGAAAGCCATGTGTCCAGTGCAGACCTGTAACTTACCTGGAAGTGGGGGGGGGGGGGTAGCGGTTAGCCAAGAAAATCCCTGTCGCTTTCTGTCTTCCAGTTAGCTGAGAAAATGTCTCAAAAGAACGTGTGGAGCATGATGGAGGAGGACACCTGACCCCTTCTGCTGGCCTCTCTCTCTGTCCTAGCACATAGGCACACATACACATGAACACACACACATGCCTACAAAGTGAATATATGCTCACACAGACACACACACACACATTCACACACATACACACACACACACACACACACACACACACACACACACACACACACAAATAATAAATAAGTCTATTTGAAAAAAATCTGAATTGTGAAAATCATTTCTTGAAAAATCTCCTATACAGAGCAGCAAAAATGGCTCAGTTGGTAAAAGTGTAAGTATGAAGACTTGAATCTGAATCCCAAGAACCTACTTAAAGGCTGGATACATAACGCAAGTGTCTGTGATCCCAGAACTCCTACATGGAGATGGGAGATGAAGTCAGGAGAATCCCCTGCCTCAAACAGGTGAGAAATCAGGGACTGACATACAAGGTTGACCTCTGACCTCCAAACATATGTTGTGACACACATACACTTACATTAACACACATGAACATGCACATACATGCATGCACACACACATATAGTAGGGTGCTCATATACATAAATCCTTGACCCCCCCAACCCACTAATGGTAGTAAATTAGAAAATGAGATTGTAATTGTTAAAACAATGAAAGTATCATTATTTCAACACTATGAACTAAACAACATGTTTTATTCTAATTTCACACATTTTCTCCACAATGTCCCTTTTTTTCTGTTCCATTATCCAATCTAGAATTTCATTCCAAGCAGCATCCATTGTCTTCGCTCTTCAGCATCCAGTAATCTAGGCAGGTTCTCATCCCTCATTTCTCAAAGCCTTGGTGCTTTTCATGGAAGTTGGTCTGTAATTCTACAGCATGACTTTTCCTTCAGACTTTGATGGACTCTTGTGATTAGATTGCAGTTCTGAATTTTTGACTAGATTATCATAGAAGTGATGATTCTGTCCTCAGTGCGTTGTATCAGAGGGCATGTGAGGTTAATATCTTATTACGTGTGACTGGTCACTTGTCTTAGATGACGTTTCTTCTCTGTAAAGTTACCCATATTTTTTTTCTTGATAATTGATCAATATTTGGGGATATGTGAAAACTGTCAGAATCAAAATGAAATCGATGTGTCATCTCAAAACAGTAAAGTAAAACAAAATGGAGCTACAGTGTTGTGAAGGAAAGATTTCCATGAATGGCTGCCTAATGATAATGATCACAAAAGATTCTTCCAAAACTCCAGCCTTGTGCATGGCTACCACAGCCGTGAACAAAAAGCACTTCCCTGAAGACATCTGCCCAGCAACTGTCTGTTTGACTTCAAACCAGCACTACTCATCATTACTCTTTAGGGCTAAATATTATTGTTGCAAAATACTTTGTGTAGTCATCCTCAGATCCTGCTTTAAAAGCCTCCCTTTGCCTCAACCTCTTTGAAGCCTGTCATAGTTTACCTTAGCACATGTTTTCCCATGGCAGTGCTACTGACTCCCCAAAAGTCATAAAACACAGCCAGGCAATCCAAACAGACTCTATCTTCATCAGGATAGCTGTGCCTGATTGCAAGCGTCCATCAATCATGATAGTACTAGCTGACCTCTGGCATAGAAGGACATGGGGAGGACCCTCCCCTTAGAGTCAGCTGTTCCTTGTGGCTGGTTTGGATGTCATTCTGCCCTAATTCCATGTGGCCCCTGGAGGTGCTAAAATACCTGTAAAGGTTAAAAATGTAAGCTGGAGTGTTGCCACGGTCGCCTGGTGGTAGTGGCACATGCCTTTAACCCCAGCACTTGGGAGGCAGAGACAAGGGGAGCTCTGTGAGTTCAAGGCCAGCCTGGTCTAAAGAGTAAGATCCAGGACAGCCAGGACTACACAGAGAAACCCTGTCTCAAAAAAAAAAAAATGTAGGGGACTCCATCTATCCTGCTACAGGGAACCCATTTTCCATGCTGGGAGAAGACTCTCCAGTGTTGCTGCTTTGGGGTCACCCACCCTTTTGACAGGGACCCCTCACTTGTGCTTTGTAACTAAGCCCAATAATGTCACCAGTTCCCAGGATGGATTTCGGTGGGATCACACTTTAGTTTGTCATGGTGATGTTATGACGAGCAAGGATAGCAGGTAGATATTGTTCACACCCCCCACCCAGGGAAGCAATGCTTGCAATGCTAAACACATGCAGGATTTTGGGAAATCTTTCTCTAGTTGATGTTTAGTTAACAGGGTGTGGGGGGAGGGTAATGATGTGTGTGCTCATATGTGGAGGTGTGCACATATGTGCCAGAGCATGTGTGTGGAGATCAGATGTCCTTGGGTGCTCATCCTTGCCTCTCAACTTGTCTGAGGCAGGGTCTCTTGAGAGGAAATTTTTGAGTCTAGAGAACTAATCTGCATTTCCTCAAACTTTTAAAGTTTTCTTTATGAATATATGGGTGTTATTGCTTATCTCTCTGTGTAGCACATATGTACACGTGTTGACAGAGGTTAGAAGAGAGAGTCAGATTCCCTACAACTGAAGTTACAGAAGGTTTTAATCCACCTGACATGGGGGCTGGGAACTGAGCCAACATCCTCTGCGAAAGCAAGTGCCTTTAACTCCAGACTCTCAAACTTTTGCCCACTAATTTCTACATCCATCAGTGAATCTTCAATAATTACTACCATGGTGTTTACCTGGAGACTGTTTTTCTCAATTTCTTTACATTTAATTAGAATTCTCTGAGAAAAGCTGCCCCCTTGACCCTGTCTACTTATTTATTTAGTTATTTATGTCAGTGTAAATTCATAGATAATATCCCTTATGTGCTATATATAATACTATCATTATTTATATTTTTCTTAAATTATTTAATTAGAAGCTCCTTCAAGTTGATTCTCATAGCGTTCATGTGAACTCCATGCCCTTTCAGGCACATTCTCAAATTCATGCCACAAATGTGTCAGGATTTGTGATCACTCCCCTCAGAACCATCTTGCCCACACCATCTGCACATTCTCAAGTCTCCTAGATCCTACACCATGAGTCCCCCAGAACCAAGCCTTCTGGAACTATCCCACACTCCAAAGCCTACACCCCAATATATAGCTCCTGCACTGACCCAGCCGGAATCATTCTAGAATCTCATATCAGAGACACAATCAATGTCCAGGTCACATAGGAAAGACTTGAACAATATGAAATGCCAAGACAGGATGTCCCCCCACAAACCCACTTGTCTTATAGAAATGTTCTCCAGTTAGAATTACTCAGATGAGCCCCCTAGGACACAGAATCTAAAAGAACAATAAGAAACATCATCAACTAATTCAAAGAGTTTAAAGAAAACACACACACACACACACACACACACACACACACACACACACACACACACACACCAGACTCAATGAACTTAAAGATACTAGCAATAAATCCCTGGGTGATAACTAAGAAAATACAAATATACCACTGAATGAAATGAAGAAAATCCAGTATTTTAAAAAGTGAATTATTCAAAGAAAGAAATATTGATGGAAACCCAAGTCTAAATAAAGACACAACCCAATCAGAAAACTCAGGGGGCAGACTTACAAGTAAAATGGGTAGAGTAGAAGAGGGAATATTGGGACTCAAAGATAATAAGAATAATTTGACCATTCAAATGAAGAATATGAAAAGAAATCTTTTTAAAACACATATAAGGAACATGCAGGAATCATGGGACACTGTGAAAAGACCAAATAGTCAAATTATAGGCACACAAGAAGAATGCCAGGTCAGCAGCCTAGACCAGACCTCCAATAGGATTATTGAAGAAAATATCCCCAAATTAAAAAACGACGTGTCCATACAGACACTGGAAGCACACAGGATGCCACCCCTATGACATATTATTTTATTAAATATTCAGAGCCCAGAGGGTATCAAAAGCTGCAAGACAGATGCCACGTGACATAAATAAAGGAAAACCCATCGGACCACCAGATGATTTTCAATGGAAAATTCAAAGTTCTCCAATATTTTATCCTATTCTGTAGAAAAATATACTGTCCTTGAAGGTAATTAAAGAAACAGTAAACAAATTACAAAAGGTGGGCTAGAGAGATGGCTCAGAGGGTAAGAGCACTGGCTGCTCTTCCAGAGGACCCTGGTTTGATTCCCAGCACCCACATGGCAGCTTCCAACTGTCTGTAACTCCTGTTCCAGGGGATCCAACATCCTCACACAGACATGCATGCAGACAAAGCACCAATGTACATAAAATACAAATAATTTTTTTAATGTGAAGAGTATATAAAATGATAGTCATTGCTCTTTGACATAACATTCCACACAGATTTTTCTTTCTCTGAAACATTATTGTTAATCTTTTACCATGTACTTCAATTAAAATGAAAATCCTAAAGTCATCACCACTCACTAGGCTGAAGTAGATACTTCTCTAGGGACATGAAATTGCCACACTTAGCAGAAAATAACACAAGACACAATTCAGATATATGAGGAAAATTTTGCTAAGATTAATAGTTCATGTACAATATTTGGGACATTTATCTTTGTAAAATCATTATCATTTCTCTGAAATTTCAATTTAATTGAACTCCTTGTGTTTTACCTGTCATTCCTGAGGGTGGGGTTGGGGGAAGCAATATGTTAGTATTTTAACTTAGTATACTGGGTCTTTGAAAAGAATCTGGCAGGAGACTTTGTTGACTCCCCATGGGAAGCCTCACCCTTACTAATGAGTGGAAGGGGATGGAAGATGGGGGAAGGGAGAGAGGGTAGGGAGGGGGAACCATAGTTGGTGTGTAAAATGAAAAAGGAAACTTTTAAATAAATTAAACAATTGAAAAAAGAATCTGGCAGGACATACCTTCACATTAGATGGTACAACAATTATGTGCCTACCCCATATTCACACTCCCTCCCAACATGACTGATAGCAGAAAGACCTCTCCTTCCAGGGATAGAAAAAGGCTACAGGAAACAAAACTTTCTAAATGATGGTGAAAAATGCAGTGTTTGCCTTAGCCCAACCAACCTCAGTTCCCCCTGGGCTAAGCAGATGGTGGAGGGAGTAAAGGTGAGGGGGTCTAGTATTGAGAAATACAAATGGAATCAGAGATAGGTCATTAACTGATAATTTACTGGGGGATATACTCACACTAGGGAACCAGTGACCAAGTTGGCACTCCGAGCAGGTCAGACCCAGAATGCTTCCCAGTGCCAGCTCAGCCTAGAGACAGCGCGCAGGTGCTGGATCTCCTCCTCTTATTTACACCCTGGGCATGGTCAGCAGTACCTGTAATCAGGGTCTCTTCCCTACAGTCTAGAACTGCGAGAGGAAAATTAAATGGCCCATGGTACTAGAAACAGAGCAATAAGGTCTGTTCGCCCCATCCCTGAAGCAAATACAACTGAAGGCACATTTGGATTGCAATTAGATTGGAATGGTGCCTGCACACCACTGCTAATGTTCTATTTGTGCTTCTAAGACTAAGCTAAAGTCCTAAACAGATAACTCAAGATCTATTCCCAACAAAGCTTGCTATAGTGCCTCCTACCAATATAAAATTCCTGGGTCCAAAGCATTCATTTAGAAAACACCAGAAAAAGCACCTTGGGCCTTTAACCACTGAAAATTTCAAGTCTAGCAAGTTTTCATTGCATGAGACATGCACTCCGATACCTCACTGCCAGCTATGTGAAAACCACGGACTCTCAAAGCTCGAATAGTCTCACACCCTTCTTTCATCTCAGTCCTCTGGCCACAGACAACAGCAGGACATAGTCATAACTTGACCAGAGCACCACTAAAGTCCACTTACTTTCCAAATAATTAGCTTTCACCGCTTTTGTTACATTAACAACATCTCAACTTGGGCACAAACTCCTTCCAGGCTCTTTGCTTAGAGGGTAAAGGAACTAGCCACCAAGTCTCATGACCTGTGTTCCATCTCAAGACCCACAAGGTGGAAGGAGAGAGCTGAGTCATGCAAGCTGCTTTCTGACCTCCACACGTGCCCTGTGGCACATGTGTGCCTCGGCACACACACATAAATGCACACACACACACATACACACACACAAATAAGTAAATAAATAATCATGTGTATGCATGTCGAGCTCCGAGCCTTGGAACGGCTTGTAGACAGCATTCCTTCTGCTCAGAGGCTGCTGAAAGCATTGTAGATGGCTGAAACTATGTAGAGTCTTGAGGCAGAAAATCTGTGGGCTCCAATACTTGCTCAATGTCCTTGAATAACTTCCTTAGCTCCTCATACTTTCTACCTATGAGAACTAACTGTTCTACCCTGTCTATCTCATAGACTTGACATGTAAGAATATTAGGGGATACATCAGAAAGTGTCTTACAGTTTTATAGCTGTGAAGAGACACCATGGCCACAGCAACTCTATAAAGGAAAACATTTAACTGAAGCAAGCTTGCAGTTCAGTTATCACCACGGTGAGAAGCATGGCTGCATGTGGGCAGACATGGTGCTGGAGAGGTAGCTGAGAGTTCTATATTTGGACGGGCAGGCAGCAGGAAGCGAGACTGACACTGGACTTGGTTTGAGCTTCTGAAACCTCAAAGCCCACCCCCAGTGACACACTTCCTCCATCAAGGCCACACCTACTCAAACAAGGCCACACCTCCTAATAGGGCCACTTCCTATGGGTCTATGGGAGCCATTTTCATTCAGACCACCATAGAACAGTTAGAACTCTAGCCTGCTAGGGGAATGGCACACTTCTGTCAGCTTTCATTGTGTACTGGCCACTGAGCTTCTCTCCTCAAATGCTCACAGTAACAGCAGCAGGTGAATATCATTCCCATTTTACAAGTGACTCTACTGAGCCAAGGAGAACGTAAAGATCTTGCTAAAGCAAACTGCATTTATATTAAACTGCGGACTTGAGATTTGAACCAATGTCATCTGGCAGCCAAGCCACTTAGCAACTTTCTTGGGCTACCCTCAAGATCTAGTGAACAAAGGTCAGTGTGAGCTGCATCCCTGAGGCAAAAAGGCAGAGCTGGCATGGGCACTCCTGCAGCCCTTTCCTGCTGTCCACTTACTGTGGATCCCTTTGTACGTCTGGTTTGGAGAAATCAGAAAGACTCCTGCTTTTAAAAGGTTTTTTTTTTTTTTTTTTTCTTTTCCTATGCCTAACCATTCATGTTCCGAGGGACCTATGTGGCCTGCAGCATGGTCAAATTTGCATAGTATCATGCCACAGCACAGTAATGCAGTTCTAAGATAAATCAGAACCAGTTGAATACTTTTATGGTCATGCAATTAGCCTTTCCACTGGCCACTGGGTATAGTGAGAAAGTACCCGGACATACTGAGTGTGGGAGAGAGGGATACATGTTTGTGTCTGCAGGTTGAGAGTGAAACCAGAACTCTACCATTTTCCACCTTGTTTTTGAGATGGGAACTCTCATGGAACCCGGAGCTTTTCCACTAACCTGGCTTTCCAGCAAGCCCCCCATGATCCACCTCTTTCTGCCCACTCCATTCTGTGCTGGGTTTATAGACACATGCCTTATATAAGTGCTTGGGATGCAAACTCTGGTCTTCATGCTTGTGCCACACACGCTTTAATCAGTGTGTGCTGAACCTTGAAGAGATGGGCTGGGCTTCTCTTAGACAATCACATAAAGATTGAATACACCTGCACCCCTCCCGGGCCCAATGCAGCAAAGGCCTAACTTGATTTAAGTCACCTGCCCATTCTGTTTGGTTTGTCTTCTCTTGGGATCTCTGCTGTGGCCAAGTTCATTTACAGATGAGTAAGAAGTACTAATAACAGTACAAACATCGGAATTTCTCAATATCAGGTTCACCGATCTTTTCTACTACCCATTAGCCCCTGAATGAGATCTTCATGGCCATAAGAATGTTTTCCTTAAAAACACACCTCAAGACCCTGGGGGGTGGGGTGGATCAGCAGTACACTGTGCAGAGCACAGTGTGAGATGCTAGGTTCAATCCCCAGAACTGCTGTAAAAATCCAGCTTGGTGTGGCACATGTTTACAATCCTAGGAAGGGAGGCATGAGACAGGGGGATCCCTGGACCCTGCTGGCCATGCAGCCCAGCCAAATTGGTGAGTCCCAGGCCAATGAGAGATCCTGTCTCAAAATGGAAGGAAGATGATGACTCCTGAAATACAACACCCAATGTTGTCCTCTGGCCTACTTGGCCAACCACTAGAATATTTGATTTTGTAAGATGTTTTTTCTCTTTTGGCTTTTTGAGGGGCCCAACACTCAGCTCCCAAATAAATTACACAGAGGCTAATTCTTAGTTATGAGTGTCCAGCCTTAGTTGACCTGTTTCTTGCTTGCATCATATCTACAATTCTCCAGGTGTGGTCTTAAAAGTCTTCAAGGTATGCTTGTTTAAAAGAAAAACAACACAATGGTTCCAGACTTGACTGAGCTACAGGGGTGGCCTACCTCTGGGAAGCAGGAAATTGCTGCTATGCTCCAGAGTTTGCTACTCTAGAAGGTTCCATTGTACTAGGCACATCTCCACACTTGGCATTTCACCAAAATTAAAACATAAAATCACATTTTCTTAAAAGAAACCCTCAACTCAGAAGACTTGTCCAAACCAAACATCCAGCCAGCTCTCTCAGTACCTTTTAAGTTCTTTGGACTTTCTTATCAGCCAATGACAATGATGGTGGTGCCTCTCAAAACTGGTTCCCTGAAAAGCAATTCCTTTCGGAATACAGTTCCACTTCCCACTGTTCAGAAGTTCATCTTGGCCCTTTGACTGCCTGTATGTTTATTCTGTAGAGAAAGAGGCTATCATGGTTAGGAGTACATACAACAGTGAAGCTTGAGGGGACTAATAATAGAAGAGTTTTGGAGCCTCCCTGGAAATGTGTGAAGGAATTTTTGCTGCATTTACACAGTTGAAAGGATGTGAGGTGTTGACAATCCTGGCAGGCTCAACAGATAAAAACTGCTGCATGAATATGGCAAGGAACCAGGGTGTGTGTGTGTGTGTGTGTGTGTGTGTGTGTGTGTGTGTGTATCTGTGTGTCTGTGTCTACATCTCTGTGTGTCTGTGTCTATGTCTGTGTGTGTGTCTAAGGGACAGAGAGAGAGAGAGAGAGAGAGAGAGAGAGAGAGAGAGAGAGAGAGAGAGAGAGGAGAGAGAGAGAGAGAGAGAGAAAATAAATGGCATGCCTATCTTCTTTCTTTCTATGAGCTTCAATCATTTTACTACATTATTAAATCCCTAACCTTAGAATGGGAGAAGAGAATGGAGGGAAAGGGGAAGATGGGGAAATAAAAGGAAGGAGGAACAAGGCAGGAGAGGGCAGGGGAGGGGAGTGGAACGGAGGGAGGGAAGGGCAGAGGAGGGATTCTGATATGCCCTCCCCACTCACACACAGCCTTCCCTAAGAGCAACGTCTACCAGCACACTTGCAAACAGTGTGAACTAACATCATGCATCATCCAAAGCAGCTTGCAATGCAGTTCACGTAAGTGTTACATGTTCTATGGTTTGGGGGTGGCCACACAAATTTGAACAAAAACATGTAAATGACATGAACTCCTCATTATCAAACAGAATAGTTGTACTGCCCTAAAAATCCTTTGTCCCGCCTAGTCATCCCTCCCTACCTCTTAGTTCCTGGAAGCCATTGTCTACGTCTGCTTTTGTTGTTAGTTTTTTGTTTGTTTGTTTTACTTTTCCAGAATACCACAATGTAGAATTGCCCGTAGCCCTTTCTGCTGTTGTCATTCATATAGCAATACTCACTTAAAGAATATTCACTTAAGTTTCTCCATGCCACTTCAGGATTTGACAGGTCACTGCCTGGGGCAGAATCAAGTGCTATCCTAAACATGTGCCTTTATTTATTGGTCCATTTACCTGCCTAGGGCATCATGGTCACTTTCAACTTTAGATGAGTATAAATGTAGCTTCTATGGCCATCCCAACGCAGGTTCTGTGTGGATAGACACTTTCACTTATTCACGTAAACGCCAAGGAATGAGACTACTGAGCTACCAGGTAAGGGTGTGGTTGCTTTTATTGCTGACTGAGATGCCATTTGTGTTCTCATTGGCAGTGACTAAGCCTGGGTGGTTTTCCACATTATGGCCTGTATTTGGCCTTTCTAATAAGCAACAGGGATGGAGAGATGGCAAAGCTATTAAGAACACTGCTGCTTTTTTAGAGGACCTCAGTTCAGTCCCCAGCACTTAATTGGGGCAGCTCACAACCTGCTACTCCAGCTCCAAGGGCTTCAGCATCCTTTAAAGGCTTTCATGGGGACCTGCACACATGTGGCATACTCTCACACTGACATATACACGTGAATAAAAATCATTTTAAATATTAAAATCAAGTAGCATCTAGTGATTTTTCCTTGTGAGTCCATCATGATGTTGTGTCCAGTTTCTGTCATATGCTTGCTGTCTATCTATGTATCTTTTTAGGTTCAAGCCTTTTGTGTTTTTATCAGTCAGATTGCTCATTTTTCCATATCGGAGTCCTAAGAGTTACCTGTTGTGTTGGCTGGTTTTGTGTCAACTTGACACAAGCTAGAGTCATCAGAGAGGAAGGAGCTTCAGCTGAGGAAATGCCGCCACAAGATCCAGCTGTAAGGCATTTTCTCAGTTAGTGATCAATAAGGGAGGGCCCAGCCCACGGTGGGTGGTACCACCCCTGGGCTGCTGGTTCTGGATTCTATAAGAAATCACAGAAACCCTGTCTCAAAAAAACCAAAAAAAAAAGGAAAGAAAGAAAGAAAAGAAAAGAAAAGAAAAGAAAAGAAAAGAAAAGAAAAGAAATCAGGTTGAGCAAGCCAGGGTAAGCAAGCCAGTAAGCAACACCCCTCTACAGCTTCTACATCAGCTCCTGCTCCAGGATCCTGCCCTGTTCTGAGTTCCTGTCCTGACTTCCTTTAGTAATGAGCAGCCTATTCTCTGCAACTTGCCTTTTGGTATTGGTGTTTCGCTGCAGCCATAGAAACCCTAACTAAGATAAGACACCTGCATATTTTGGATACCACTCTTCTTTTACAAGTGCGGCAATGGGAACATGTCCTTTCCAACAGTTTCTTCTAGTCTATGGACTAGAAGTTTTACCTTTTGTTAAAGTCTTAGCTATCATTCAGGGATTGTTCCTTTGGCACTGTATCTAAAAATGCATAACTATGACCAAGCTCATGTAGACTTTCTCCTGAATGGCCTTTCAGTGTGTTATTTGTAAAAAGAAGGTTTTCACAGTGGTCATCATATATAAGAGTTCAAGTGACCCTGGTCACCAAAATTGTCATCTGTGATATTTTGTATTTAAACCCACCCTCATATGTTTGCTATAGTGTCATATTAAAGACCCAACTTTTGTTTCCCCATTGATTAATGATGTTGAAGGTTTCCAAGCCTCAAGGCCTCCATTTCTTGGATCCCCTGGCCATGGACACACGTCCACTCTTGGGACTTCATATTTAGCATGGCCTCTGGAGATGCTAGCCCTGGAAACAAATGCACAAACTGTCGACGACCCAGACTTGTCTGTTTAGCATCCTCCGTTCTCAGGATGAAAACAGGCTTCGCCACATCTCTGCCTCCCAATTCCAGATACAATCCCAAACCATCTTCATCTTCCACTTTGCTTGAATCACAAGGAGCCGTCCAGGGTCATGTGGTCTGGTGACTTTTGATCTTCAGTGGGATCTAGTGTGATGGGTGGAGAAGAGTGGTCCTGGTGACTAGGGAAGCAAAGGCAGAGAGCGTTGCTACACTGCCCAATTTGATGAGTGAAGTAACCTCCCTTCGCTTTGAATGCATGCCCATAATTACAGGTGGTACACAGTAGGAACCCCACTCTGTACAGAATAAACAACACGTTAAGCACACTATTAGCCTGTCACAAACTGGAACTCAGATGTGTAACATCCATGGCAGGTCTAGCTCAATGTGTACCCTCTCCTGAGTTCTCACACGTGTGTTTTAAGCATGAACCGAAGCACTGGGGTTGCTGGTGAAAGTGCTATTATTTGGATATGCGCTGACAGGCCCTATATTAGATTTTCCTCTGCTGTTTCACACAAATTGTTGTTTTGACAGGTGCCATTTAATTTGGTTGGCAGGACCCAGTCTACTGTTTTCTTCTTCAGACCTCTCTGGATTTCTCCTACATGGCATAATTACCAACCTGACATGCTGGATAGATTGACTGACCAGTGGTGATAGTCTAAAGCTCAAATTGGCAAGTTCTAGCGAAGACTAAGCATGTTCTAGAAGCCCAGAAGCCCTCCTGAGGCAATTCCTCTCACAGTGTGGTTTAAATGTTCTTTATGATCCCTTTTCCCCCACCCCTGGTGAATTATTGATTTCTCAGCCTTGAAATGGACATTCAAATAAATTCTTGGCTGAGGAATTTGATGACCCTGTGTGATTTGCCAGACAGAAACATCCATCCTCCCCACAGCAGTTCTGTGGGCATCCCTGGGGTGTTATTTAGGGGCCTCTGTGAGTAATCACAGCATGTTTGCTCTCCTCAGCTGTGACACCCTGAGGAGAATTATGTCCCCTGCTTTTGGTTGATATAAGATGAGTTTAGGGGAAGACCGAAGCTATGTGAGCCATCCTGGGGCTCACTGATTTAAGATGAAGACAGTAGGTATGTTTTATGAGTGATATCTCCAGGAACTAGAATGCTTTATGCTTCTTTAAGAAGGGAGAATTCAGAGAAGAGAGCATGTTCTCCCTTCTCTGCCCTGTGCCGTTTTTAAAAAGCTTTCTTTACACAAAGGTCTTTCTATTTGTGTTCTGCCACTTGGGTACTGTCTATATTTGAATTCCTAAGCTCAAGGGTTCCCTTCATGTCTCTGTTGACATTTGTTCATGTTACCTTAAGGCTGCTGGGATGTGGCAATGGCTGTGGAAACTGATGGACACCGATGCTCTCATAGTCTGTGCACTGGGGGCATTTTTCCATCAGCCTACCGGTACCTCTGTTCTGGTTCTTGGTCAGGACTGTGTGACCCCCTCCCTACACCTTCTGAGCTTTGCCTTTGACTAATACTCTCAGCAAGATATGGAGTAGCTCATTCTGCTACTCTGAACACAGAGGAAAGGCTTCCAACCCTTGGAAACAGTTGTAGCCCTTTGTTCCTGGTCTCTTTTAATCTACCATGTGAACTACTGTCAAAAGAATTAGAAAGAAGTGAATGGTACTGACATTTGGTGTCTGGAAGGCAGGAGGCCACCAGAGAAAGAACCTGTCTTCCATGGGTATACAAGCTACACCCTGCATGCTGCCCAGACCTCCACTCTGTGGAAGATGTGGTTTGATGAGATTAGCCCATCACCCAGAGTAGTCTACAAGCCAGGACTGTGACATGGGATAAAGGCTGGGACATCTCAGCCTGGTGTGGAACAGTCCTGAAGAGCCATTCTATCCCCTGCACTCCCAGTAGGCCAGCTGGTGTGGGGATGATGTAAGAGTTTGGCATCTCCCTCTGGGTACCACCTGTCATAGCTGCTTAATCCCAAGGATGCTTCCCAACCAACACTGTATACCTCTGACTTCTGGGACGACCTGGCCCATGCAGAGGTTAAAAAGTCATCAGATCTTCACTGGAGATCCCAGTCATCCACACCTAGCTGCTTGCTCTAACTATACACAACCCTGCCCCAGTATAGAGGAGGTGAAAGACTGGCCAGTGTCGTGACTCCAGTGGATTAATTTCCATGAATTACCATGTGTGCTAGGATGGGGCAGCTGCCTCGGGACACGTGTGATCTTGTAGTGCCCCTCACCCATGCTTCTATAAGTAACCCCAACAAACACATTATTTTGCCAAGTTGGATATAGATAAAATTATTTTTTTGGTCTGGAATTGTCCCTGGGATTAATTAGAAATAAAATCCCCAGGCAAAGTCACACAACAAATATTCCGCACATGAAACTCTGGGAACCCAACATGTGATTTACAGTAAAGGAAAGGGCATCATCGTGGAGTGATGTCTTCCCCGTCCTCATCAGATGCTGGTACAACTGACAAATAGATCCAGCCTCTCTGATAGGGACAACACCAAAGAGAAACTAATCTAAGAACAAGCTAATAAAGACGAAATCTACAGTGTTTCCTTAACAGCAACATCAGTGACCATCTCTCTCTCTCTCTCTCTCTCTCTCTCTCTCTCTCTCTCTCTGTGTGTGTGTGTGTGTGTGTGTGTGTGTGTGTGTGTGTGTGTGTGTAGATAGAAAGACTTTTTTTTTTGGTGCTGAGGATTGAACTCAAAGCCTCAGATAGTGCTCTACTACTGAGCCACATCCTAGCCCTTATATTTATTAGAGATAAATGTGTATGTATCTATATACATGTTGATGTGTGTATATTCTTTTCTAGGGTGTCGTTGAACTTTGTGTAGCCAAGGATGGCTTTGAACTTCTGATCCTCCTGTCTGTATCATCTCAAATAGGCTGGGATTATAAAGTAAATACCATTATCATTTTGTGACCTAGGAAATAGATTTGAGCTGTGAAGTATCTTGATTGGGCCACAATTGGCTGTAATCTATCTACCTCCAATCCCCCACCCCATGACAGTGAACTTTAGTTGTCAAATTGATATAGGGTCATTTGGGAAGAGAGTCTTAATAAGGGATTGCCAACATTGTGTTGGCCTGTGGGAATGTCTGTGGTTTAATTAATTTAATTTGTATGGAAAGAAACAGTCTGCTGCTCTGAATGGATCCTGCTCTGTATAGGAGTGGAGAAATCAAGTTGAGCACAAGCAAGCAGCAGATGTTTTCATTTCTCTTTCCTTGACTGTGGATGTGCAAGTCCCCACCTTGACTTCTCTGCAATGGTAGATTCTATAACCTGGGATTGGAAGCTGGAACATACCCTCCCTCTGCCTAAGTTGTCTTTGTCGGAGTGTTTTATCACAACCACAGCATGGAACTGAAACACCCCCAGCCTCCCTTTGCTCACTCTTGCCTCGAATGCTCCTCTCCCCTCCTTTGCTGCTCAGCTAAAATGCTGTCATTTAATATGTCCCTCATGAAGGTCTCACACATACACATTTCTGAAAACTGGGATGTCTGAGAAAGATCTCTCTCAAATAGAGTTCTGTTCTAGTGTAAAGTTTATTTTGTGGTCTAAGGCAGAACTTAATAAAGTTTGTGTAATGCAGAAGTAAAACCAGGTTGAACACTTTAAAACCCACCCTGTGGAAAAAAATAAAACTCTAATAGATTTTATTCTCTGCTACTACAGTTTGTGAGAACTCGTGGGCAAATTGAATTAGGATATGTCTACATTCTTCTCCTTAGAATTGTTTTGTTGAACTATAGCTTTGACCATTGCAAGCAAGTGTCCTTAACCCCATGACAGGCTCTCTACCTATGTCCCTCCATCACCTCTGACATCTTTATCAAGCCCTTATTGTTACTCAATTCCTTCATTACATATTTGTTTTCCCTCTGTACTTTAAATCCTTTTCAGAAAGTCATTTCCTCCTTCTGCATTATTTAATTCCATCTCTTTCCCTTTGTCTCTTCTTCAAAAAAACCTGTATCAAAATAATAACTTCTCAGCCTTCTAGAAACCACACTAGCATCTAGCTTCTACTTGCCAGTTGCTAATATCAACCAAATAGAGTTACAGAGTGGACCACCCACAGAATTACAGTCAGATGAACTGAGTTTGAATTAATAAGTAGCTCCAAGCACATTAACCCTTGTGTACACTAAACTCATTAAACTCATTAAGCCTTAGCTAAATGTGAGAAGTACTATAGACTATACTACACACGAGATAAGTGTAGACCACCAGAAGTCTTACTACAAATAAGTCTATTGTTGTTTTCATTGGATTGTAAGTCCCTCATGGTCAGGATGGAGCAATGGGACTGAAACAATGAAACATGCTGTAACAGATGAAAATGGAACCACAGAGGGGGAGGATAATGATGTGTTGAGCCCAGCCATGAGTTGTTAGCCAGTTTGTGACTGCTAAAAGCCTATTTGGGTGAGTTTCCTCAGAGATAAAATGAGAGGTTTAACTGGGATCACTTCTATGATTGCATCAGCTTTAAGTTTAATGAATATAAACTGTATGACAATTGTTTATTCCCAGAGATGAATAAGACAGAACCCTTTCTCTCCTCTCTTTTTCCTATCTCCTCTCTTCTATCACCTCTCTCTTTCTCTCCTTCATAAGACACAGGTATAGAATGAACTTTCTCCAGCGCTTATCGCTCCCCCAGCTCTTCAAGACTCACCGCTGGCAGCAACCCAAGAGTTACACCCCATCACAGAATCTGAAGGAAAACAGATGCACATGAGCTGTGTGTTGGTTATTGCTCTATTGCTGTGTGGAGACACACCATGATCAAAGCAACTTGACAATTTCAGATGGTTAGTTCATGATCATCATGGCAGGGAGCTTGGCAGCACCGTGCTAGAGCAGTAACTGAGAGCCCACAGTGTCTTTCAGCCAGACCATCTGGTTCCTTAGAACCACTTATTTCCTTGGACACAAAGGACAAAAATTTTGATGCTAAATGAGACTTAACTTACCCTGAAGGAGTTTAATTGCCCAAAGAAAGTCTGTAAAACACATATGAGTTAGAAAGCTCCAAACAGGAGAAGTACCCTTTCCGTATGAGCAAAGATGGTTAACATGGATGATAAAAATGGGTCATCACTATAGAATCACAGATACCAGATTTCTGACTTGTCTTGGCTAAGATCCTGTCCAAGAAGTCTGGTAACTTCTGGTTGTGTAACATAGATGTAAAAGATGTACCCATTAGGGCAAGTAAATAAAGTGCTTGCCATGTAATCATGAAAACCTGAATTCAAATCCCCAGAGACCATATACAGCTGGGCATGCCCATGTAAAGCTGAGTGCTCTGGTACCTATCTGTAGCGTCTTATGGAGAGATGGGAGGCAGAGACAGGAGAATACCTAGAAGCTTTTGGACCAACTGACATAAGCAGCCACATATAGCTGAGAAACCCTGTTTCAAAAATGGTGGAAAGCAAGGATTGATCCCTGAGGTTGCTGTGGTCACACCACCTGCACACAAGAGTGCCCCTTTTCTACATACACACAAGAGCACCCCCTTCAACACACACACAGACACACACACACACAGACACACACACACACACACACACACACACACACACACACACACCAGTTATGTACGCTTTGGTCATGCAGGAATTATTTTCATTCTGGCTGCAATTAGTTGAGTGCAATTAGTTGAATTGTCTTCTCTACACTTTGATTTTTCTCATTGTTGGACATTAGTGAGGTAGGAATAGCAACCTCTTGGGTGCTGTGGAGAATATAGTGTCCAGCATATAGACCTGCAAGGATGGATATAACAGAGATTATAATTGTTAGAGGACAGCCTGTATTTTAAAGCCACTGTGAAGGGGTTGATAAGATAAAAGCATGCTGTCAGTATTGCTGTGGAAGACAGCTAGGATGCTCCATCTCATCACACCTCCAGAAGCTCTCCTCCGCCTTTGGGAAAGGTGAAAATTCCTTTTGACAGGACAAGATTATGCTAAAATCACATCCTGACAGAGTCTGAGGTCTCTCGGATTCATTACTCGGCTTTCTGGGTTTGTGAGCTGATTTCTTTTTGTCAGTTGCTTTGAGCTTGACTTTGCCAGTTTACGCAAAGTCTACTGACACAATCTATTGCATGAGTGAAGGTGGGGTTTGAATGAGTTCACCAGACCCAAGATAAAATGATAAATAGGTGTTTATTAGGGAAGGACTTATACAGGTAAATAACCACCACAGTCTTCCTGCTCCAGGAGATGCGGTCTCTGCTCTACCAATGCTCTCTGCAACCTGACAGAGTGGGAGTCAGTCCCTCCTCTACCTTAATGGGTCATGTCTATACCTGAAACCACACCCAAAAGGTGTGGCCACCACAACAAGTTCACTAACAAGGCAAGATGCCACTTCACATAAGCAAATTAAAAGAAAAAAAAGCTAAAACTTATGCTAATACATAGAGAAGCTTAATTGGTAAAACTTCAGTTAACCTTTGAAAACAATCAAAAAGGAAATGAATATAATAAATACTAATTCCCAAATATCTAAAGCCAAATACTATCCTACATGATAAAA
This sequence comes from Cricetulus griseus, assembly GCF_003668045.3. NCBI lineage: Eukaryota > Metazoa > Chordata > Mammalia > Rodentia > Cricetidae > Cricetulus > Cricetulus griseus. The sequence continues at coordinate 264,769,410 of NC_048596.1, read as the reverse complement.
TGCTCAAACCAAGCCAGGCAGTAGTGTCGCACGCCTTTGATCCCAGCACTCAGGAGGCAAAGGCAGGTGGATCTCTGTGAGTTCGAGGCCAGCCTGGTCTACAGAGCAAGTTCCAGGACAGGCAGGGCTACACAGAGAAACCCTGTCTTGAAAGAAAAAACAAAACCAAAAAATGTACTAACCATTTTTAATTTTTTTATTAATTTATTTTTACATGCCAATCCCAGACCATCTTTTAATTAAAATCAGTAACTAGACTAGTACATCAACATTGACATTATGATTTAACATTGCAAATCTGAGCAATTAAAATAAGACTGGGAGATGAAATAACCAATGTACACATTGAATTAGAGAATCTAAAATTCCCCGTAACCAAAAGGAAGTACTGGATTCAATAAGGAAATGAGGTAAGACTGCTATAATAAGGGCAAGTTTACAAAAGACAGAATTTTTCTCCATCCAAGAAATTATTCTAAAAATGAACATGAAAAATGATTTCATTCACAATGAAGATAGGAACTATGCAGTCTTAGGAAAAGTTAAGAAATGAGGAATATAGAAATATAAACATATGGGGTTTGTTCAAAACAATAGTCTCCTCCAAGTTGGAAGAAGAGAATGAGAAAAAAAGTCAAAAGATGTGAAAAGGCAAATTCAAATCACCAAGATGATCAAACTTATGAGCAATAGAGAAAATACAAATTAAAATAATAATTAGATTTCATTTTATACCCTACAATATTGCAAATAGGTTTTTTTTAAATGTGTACAGAGTCTATTATTGACAAAAATACTGATAGCAATGAGAATTATTTTATCTTTAAAGAAAGCAATCTGGACACATCCATTTCACTTCAACTACACACACACACTCACCTATTTTGAGTATTTTCAGGGAGGAAATTTACATTAATGATAAAAATCTTAAAGTATTCCCTTTGAGAAAAAAAAGGTGGGCAGTTTTGATGACCTTGCTATAGATTAACATTAAACCAGTTCCTAATCCGAGTAGTAAGATTTTTTTTAAGTTTAAAGAGTTATCAAGGAAACAAAGGTTATCATCATTTTCAGATAATAGAATAGAATAGAATTCTATGCTTAGACAGGAGGCCATAGGCCCTGTTGTTTAGCTAAGTTAACCTGGCACTGGGCTGCAGTCTAAGTATTTGTGGTTACAATCCTAGGCAACCGTTACTCTCAGCTTTCACTAGAGAGGCTTCTCCTTGCAGTCAATAGCAGTGAATACAGAGACTCATGATTGCTTGAGAAGCTTAGAATAAATAACAAGTGAGTGCTCATCCCTAAATAGGATATTTCTGTGAGCCCTTTAAAGCTCAGGGCCAAGCTGGAAGAGGTGACAGCAAGGTTCCAAGGGGCAAAAGACATGGAGAAGGGCTGCATATACTATCTTCAGGGCATGATGCAAACATTGCAAACATGCTCTCAAAGCAGTTTCAGTTGCCTGGTCTAGACCTGCACAAGACTAGATCTCAACAGGCAAGCATGTGTCAGCAAGGGGCTCATAGGACCTATTTCTCCCTACCAAACTATTGGCAACTGATGGATTCTGCAGAGAGAAAGTCATTGTCATCAGTTGTGTTCCAGATGGTGTGTCCACTAAGCTCCAATGGATGGTCCCAACTCTGTGGCCACACAGATGTCCTTGTTAAAACCAGAGGGTCACAAAACAAAACAAGGAGGCATGAATGTAAGAAGGAAACTGGAGTGGAGAAGAAGGTGTAACAGAGGTAGAGGGAGGTAATAGAGGGTCCCAGTGAGAGTAAACAGAATGCAACAAACATGTGAACTTGTCAAAGAACAAGTTCAATTGATGAAAACAGTTTTAAAAAATCATAAAAAGTTGTAAGAATTAGTGTTTAACAGTTTGTCTAATATATTACCAATCATTTCTAGATACATATAGAGAAAGTAGGTCTGTAGTTTCTTGTGTGTGATAGCCCCAAAAGTATAGACACCAAGAAGTAGCCTACTAAGAAGTATGCAAGACTATTATGGAGAAAACTAACACAAATAGAGACAGGCTATTTATATATTTATTTTTACATTTTAATCTGTTAGTATATGTGTATGTGCACAAGGGCATGCATCCACATGCTTGTGTGCATGTATGTAGGCTTGGTGGTGGTCAAAGGACAACTTGCAGGAGTAGGTTCTCCTTCAACCATGTGGTTTCTAAGAATCGTTCTCAGGCTTGGCAGAGGGCGCCTTTACCCACGGAGCCATCTTACTGGTCTCATCCAACACATGAATTTAACAGCTCATCCCCACCTGTAAATGGTAAATGGAAAATCCAAACTAATTAGAAGGACCCCTGGAAAGTCAGGGATCAGGATGTTTAATTATGTTTAATTTATTTGTGTCTTCCCACAGATCTTTGCAGAAAGTATAAGACAACAGCAAAGGTTACCTTTGGTCAGGAGAGGTCAACCTAATCCAAGAGGACCACTGGGCAATGAGTCATCCAAAACTAATGAAGAAGACTGGAACTAGTCATTAGAGCTTCAATGTAGAATACTTGTTTGTCCTGTGCAATGCCTGGGGTCAGTCCTCAACACAATCAATCAATCAATCAATCAATCAATAATTTTTCCAAAGGAAGGAAAATACTTCTCTCCTAAGGAAAACTCTGGCAAAGGCCCAGGAGGTTGAGGAGGTTCCAATCTGGCCTTTGCCTCAATAGACAAAGATAGCAGCATCCTCCTTCTTGTCTGATGATTTTCAGCATTGTGTTCAGTCTATTAGATTTCAAGACTAGCCACAAATAACGGAACCGGCTCCAAGTCGGCTGCTTCTCTTGTCAGCATAGCAAGACTCTTGGCAACTTTCTTATTATCTCAGTTCTCCAAGCTATTTATATACTGGCATTGGAAAACATATTATTTGCAGAAATGCCTCTGGATCTTATGTCATTTATACAGGGACAGAAGATGTTTTCAAAGAACCATATTTTTGTAGTATTTTTTGCAACAAAGATGGTATAAGCAATGATTTGCCAGGTTGTGTGGGTGTAAAAACAGTCTCCATGGTCTATTCTCCAATTCTTCTTTGGCTGTTTAAAATCTATTCAAGTATCTCCGTCTGCCCATACTTCGATTTTTGTTATTTTTCTCATGATCGATTTGCAAACTTAAATCATATAACAGGAGTCCCTGGGGTCCCTTTCTCAATCCTATCCTCTTCCCGTGGTTTTCACTGGAATGGGACCAACACGTGTACACTTTAGAAGGCTTGTGTTAATCTGGAAATAAGCAATCTCGGGGATAAAGCAGGTCTCTTGTTTCACTTCCATGAGCTCCTCATTAGCTTATATTCTCTACTGATGCCAAGACAGGATTAGTCAGGATTCTCGGAAGGAGATGCCAGTGAGGGGGATGGAAAGGGAGGGAGCCCAAGGTGGCAAGACGAGCTGGGGAGGAGAGGGGGGAAGCAGCAGTGAAGAAAGCCAGATACCTCCTCAGCAGCATAGTACCAAGGTAACCTCAGCCAAATTGAAGCAAAACCTCTGAGCCAGCCATTCACCAGAGAAGCCTCCTAACCTGCAGAAGCAGGACTGCGTGAACAGCCCTATGGCTCTCTGTCATCCTCCATGGAAGCCAACGGGAAGCAGGGACTCAGAATTGTGGGGATTCCAGTCTGTCACTCTTGCTCCCAGCTGTAGGACACCTGGAGATGGCTGCTCCCACCCTCCCTCCCTGCAGAGCAGGAGGAGGTGGCTTTTGCATGTGTTCTGGTTGTTGCTGTTTTGAGACAGGCTGGCCTCCAACTTGTTGTGTAGCCAAAGATGACCGTGACCTGTTTCTACCTCCCAAGTGTTGGGGTTGCAGGTCTGTGCTACCCATGCCTGGCCTTATGTGCTGAGATCAAAGTCACGGTTTGTGCATGCTAAGTAAATGCTCTACCAGGTGAGGTATTCTCCTAGCCACTGTTGTTTTCTTCTACAGTTCTAGGTCCTAAATTGGTCCATCCAGTGTGACATACCCGCAGGGGCTTGTACTTTTTTCAGATGTTACATTGCTTATGATTTTGTTTAAGGGGGAAATGATCTCACTGCTTTCCTAGTTTCACAATGGGTTAACAAATACATTGAGGGGTCTCAGAATTCAAGGCCTTAATCTTGGGGTGAGTGGGGAGAGTGGTTACTACAGGCCTATTTCATCATCATCACACCTTTCTTTACATGTGAGGTGAAATTCCGTAATGTATTCCATGTGCCTAACATTCCTTTTTCTTTCCTCTCTTAACTAGAGAATCACTCAAAGTCATCTACTAATTGTCATCCCTTCATTGATGCTTCCCCAGAATTGTTTGGGCATGGCTGCTGCTGGTCCCCCTAAACACTTTGTATCTTGATTATAGTTTTGGTTGCATTTTGTGACAGTTCTTGGGTATTTGTGTCCTGGAGATCTTAAGATGTCTGTTTATTCTTTCTCCCTCTCTCTAGAGGTGAACATCACTCCACAAATGCTCTTGTTCTGTAGCCAGAACTGATATGCCTACTCGTTGTGTTGGGATTGAATGCGTGTGCTACCAGGCCAGGCTTTATGTGGTGGGAGGATCAAAGTCACAGCCTTGTGCATGCTAAGTAAATGCTCTACCAGTACCTGGGAAGGTCAAGAGTCACCAGGAACTGGGTGGTTTAAACAGTGTAACAGAAAGTTATTCCACCACCATCCTGAAGTTCACAAATCTGAAGCTGGACTGTCAGAAGGATTTCTTCTGAGAATCAGGAGGAAGAATCTTTTTCATGCTCTGGCAATTTCCTGGATTCTTTCTCATTCCTTGAGAAAATGTAAAGATGTACCCCTCTTCCTCCTCTTATTCTTCACCCTTCTCTTCCTCATCTTCCCCTCCTTCTCCTCCTCTCCTCTTCTTCTTGGTAAGGTTTCATCATGTAGCCCTGGCTAGCCTAGACCTCACTATGTAGACAGGTTGGTCTTTAATCCAGAGTGCTGATATTATAGTGTTGGGAGATGTTGGGCCCCAGCCCCCACGGAGTCTCCATGAGTTGCTTGTCAGCCAATAATCACAGGTGCATCCTGTTTTCTGGTCCTGGATTATAGCCCCCGCCATACCTACTGGCATAAAAAACATGAGCTCTTACACCTGGGGTTTTTCCACTGTCCTGTAAGTCTGTATATAAGGCTGTTCCCTCCCTGCAAAAAGGACAGACGCACACACACAATCTCCTAGCACAAACGACCAGACATCTCTGCTTTTTTCTTTAATTTTATTTTAAAGGTACTCACATTTACATATCCATCCCCCCTTCCCTCACGCTCCCATCCTCCCTTGTTCCCCACCCCCCACCCATCCCCCAACTCCTCCCCAGGGATAGTGAGGCCCTCTTCCACAGGGGACCTTCAAAGTCCATCATATCATTTGGGGGAGGATGCCATATCTGGGCTGCAATAGTATCCCTCCATTGGGAATGGGTTCCCAAAGTCCATTTGTGCTCTAGGGATAAAGACTGGATCCATAGAGGTCCCATAGACTCTCTTGGCCTCCTAGCAGGCATCACATTCAGAGGGCTTGGTTCGGTCCAATGCTGTTTCCTCAGCTTTACGACTAGGGTCTCTATGCTATCAGTAGGTCAGGTCAACTGTGTCTGCAGGTTTCTCCATTCCAGTCTTAGCTCCTTTACTCATCCCTCCTCCCTCTCCACAACTGGATTCCAGGAGTATGGTTCAGTGCTTAGCTGTGCGTGCCTGTTTCTGCTTCGAATAGCTACTGGATGAAGGCTCTAGGAATGGTAACCAAGGTAGACATCAATCTCATTATAGGGGAAGGGCATCAATGGCATCTTCTCCACCACTGCCTGGATTCTTAGTTGGGGTCATTGAAAGGTTCAGGCATTATGCTGGCCTGCCCCTGTTACCTGGTGGAATCCACTCAGGCAATACCCTGGTCAGCCCAAGGTTCCATGGGAAAGAAGTCTGCACGCAGGTGCAGAGGACCCCTTTAAAAGATAGGCCCCTGCCCCTTTACACTCTCTCTCTCTCCCTGTCTCTCTCTCCCCCCTCTCTCTCTCTCTCTCTCTCTCTCTCTCTCTCTCTCTCTCTCTCTCTCTCTGTGTGTGCTCTCCCGTCTCTGTTTCCCGCTCTGTCTCTCTATGGCGACCGGCCATGGCGGTCAGCCATTTACCCCTGTTCCTCTTCTTAGTCTCCCCATTCTACCGGGCCTTATAATAAACTTATAGTCTTATGTCTGTCTCAGCAATTTCTCTTTTCTTCTTTTTAAACAAAACAATAACATTTTGGCACCCGGACGTGGGAAGGCTCTGCCCTTTATACCTTCTCCACGACCCGCTGGCGGGTGCGTGCTAGGCAAGGGCAACCTTACAACCCACTTCCATCTCTGCTTTTCCTGGCACTCCCTCCTGCCTGCAGCAGCCTGAGATGTTGGAACTCAACTTGCCGCTTTTCCAACTAAGTATTTCTGGAACTCACTGATCTGCCTATTCGCTACAATCCGGTAAGAAACCCAAACCGTTCCCATGGGGCAGACCCAGCGCTGTTCACTCTGGGTCCATTTTTTGGTTTTGGGCCGGGTGCTCTCAGACAGGGCAATCTGTACATTTTTCGGCCTTGCCCACGGGAAATACATTTTTATGGGATCTTTCGGGTACTGGCAGCGAGTAGGTAAATGAGCGGAGTTCTGCCTCCCAGTGGGAACTTTCTTTCACCTGGGAATGTCCCTCATTGTTCTGATTGTTCTATTTCTAACTGTTTCTTCTTGGTTGGCAATGTCTGCTTGAGACGCTCTAAGAGTTTTTGTTTGTTTGCTGGTTTTCATTTTGTTTGTTTGCTGGTTTGAAACTTTTCTGGCAATTGAGAATGTGCTTACGGGGGTCGCCATCAACCACATGGGCTACCCTGGGGGCCGCCATCTTGGTCATAACCACGTGACCTAGCTTAGGCCTGCCCACTCAGTTCACTGACTTACATCTTGCTTTTTATTTCTTCTTTCACTTGTTGGGTGCATTTCCTAAAGGTCAGGCATGGGATCCCGCTCCAGGAGCGGTGCCTTTTTGCTTTTTTCACTTCAGACTACTGGATCCTTTTTCAGTTTCGGGACAGCTGTGTCCCCTTCGGGGCCAGGCCCCTGGCAACTCCCACGGGCAGACATGCATCCGTAGAGGAGCTTTTTGCCGGTTCTCCACCTGCCTCACCCATGGGAAATGCATAGAGGAACCTTTCTGGTTTCATCCAACAAGCAGGTAAACAGACAAGCGGCTTACGGTTGCCGCCATTTTGGTCATGTGACCTACCTGTAGGCACAGCTCCACCGGCCTATCCAGCAAACCTGTCTGCCAGATTTTTGATTTCTGCCAGATCTTTTTGCTTTTTATTTTATTTTTTGTCTATGATTTCTTCTTTCACCGGCTCTGTTGTTCATGGCTTGTTTACTAAATACTGTGCCTTTCCAGGGCCCTCTGTTTCAATCTACTCTCTCCCTTTAAATCTCCTGTCTGTTTGCTACAATGTATGGATTTGAGATTACATTCTAGTTCCCCTTTACTGTTATCCAGTCCTGCTTGTCTCTGTACCTGTAATTTAACTTTACACTTGTCTAGCTCTATATACAATTTAAATTAAACTATACTAAGTCTCATATTTCTAAATTGCTATATATCTTTAAATGATGATAAAAGTTTAAAATCATAAAGGTCTATTTCAAATTAACAAAATATTTATACCACTCAGTCTATCCTATAAGCCATTTACAAAGGTACAGCTTTTATTACAAATAGGGATTTTTCTTTAACTAAAGGCAAACTTTTAACTGATGAGATACTAAACAGACAGCCCTCAAATGCTCAGAGATCTAGAGAATATGGCATTTAAAATGTTTTGTTAAAAAGCTTTTTATAACAAAGAGGCCAGCTGCTGGCCCACCCCATTTCCTCTGAGAAGACTGGGCACTAAAGAAGCTTCGTCTCGAGTCAGTGACAATGCTGGTCACTTAGCAACCCTGCCCTTCACCTCAACTGGTACAAAGTATTCCAGACCTTGGACAAGAGGACAACGGAATCGACTTTCCCGGCGTTGCTTGGGCCAACGGTAGGCGAGTCTTCCCAAAGTCTCTAATCCACAGGTCACAAGTTATCAGCAAGAAGGCAGGTGTCCTGCAGCCCGCTACTATGGATGGAGGACCTTGGGAATGGCTGTCCATGCAGCCTGCAGGCAAGTCTCTGTTATTCTTTAATCATTGATTCAGGTAAAATCTTATCCTTCTCAAGAACTCTGATGCTTTTGACGACTGATAGTCTTGCCAGCTTAAAGCAAAACAGATTCCAGTAACAGGTATTTTAGGGTTTATCTATGTAAAGATAGGAAAGTCTAACATGTATGAGAGTCTGAAAATGTAGTTATGAAGGCCTGAGGATAAAAAGGCGTAAATGGTGATAAAATGAGTTGAGACATTAAAAAAGAATAAAATATGTTCCTGATTTCTCTATTTCTCATGCTACTGTTCATAGTAAAGTTCAACAATACCACTATATGATCATAACTACAAGGTCAAGATTAAGATGCTTTTCATTGTCCAAAAAAAAAAAATCTGTCTATTTTTAAATGGTAATACTTTCAGCCAAGTTGCTTCTAACATGAATATGCTACTAATGTGTCTAATACTTATGTTTCCACAAACTCTAAGGATTCTTGTAAGTTCCAGGGAGCCGAATCAGATCCAAACAGGTCAGATTCACTCCAGGTAATATTCAATCTTTCCCTGGTCCCAAATTCCCTTCACTCATCTTGGGACACCTCGGGAACCCCTCCCTCATCTTACAATCTTCCCCTCAAGTGACAGGACCTAAGAAAAAAAATTTTTCTAAACTCAACCTTGTCTTCTGCTCTGTCAGCATCTTGCCAGGTCTAAGAGGCTCCAGGGAGTTCCATACAGCCTGGACTACAATGAAACAACCAGCTTCCCCAGGACGTGGCAGCACCCCAACCTTCTCGGGTCCCCCAAAGATGGTCAACGCCCCCCACGTCAGCAGGAAGCAGTCTTAAGAATTCGACGCCCTTATTCCTTAACCTGCCATGTCTAAACACCCCACCTTTTTTTAATAATAAGTAGAGGTGGGAATGAAAGGTTCAGGCATTATGCTGGCCTGCCCCTGTTACCTGGTGGAATCCACTCAGGCAATACCCTGGTCAGCCCAAGGTTCCATGGGAAAGAAGTCTGCACGCAGGTGCAGAGGACCCCTTTAAAAGATAGGCCCCTGCCCCTTTACGCTCTCTCTCTCTCTCTCCCTGTCTCTCTCTCTCCCCCTGTCTCTCTCTCTCCCCCTGTCTCTCTCTCTCTGTGCTCTCCCGTCTCTGTTTCCCCACTCTGTCTCTCTATGGCGACCGGCCATGGCGGTCAGCCATTACCCTGTTCCTCTTCTTAGTCTCCCCATTCTACCGGCCCTTATAATAAACTTATAGTCAATATGTCTGTCTCAGCAATTTCTCTTTTCTTCTTTTTAAACAAAACAATAACAGTCATCCCTGTGGATCCCCTAACATTTCCCCTGTGCCAGACCTCTCTCCAAACCTGTACTGTCTCCCTCTGTCAAGGCCTCTCCTTTCTTGCCCTCCTCTATTCTTCCCATCTCAGTCCTCCTGTTCTCCTCTCCCTCCCATTCTTCCTTTCCCACCTCCCTCCTCTCCACCCTGCCCCGTGCTCCCACTTTGATCAGGGGTTCTTGTCCCCCTCCCCTTCTTTGAGGGACTATGCAATCTTCTTTTGGGGTCCTCCTTGTTTCCTAGCTCCTCTGGCAGTGTGGATTGTAGACTGGTAATCCTTTGCTCTATGTCTAAAAATCATGTATGAGTGAGCACATACCATGTTTGTCTTTTTGTGACTGGGTTACCTCACTTAGGATGGTTTCTTCTAGTTCCATTCATTTGCCTGCGAATTTCAAGATTCCATTTCTTTTTCCAATGAATAGTACTCCATTGTGTAAATGTACCACATTTTCTCTAGCCATTCTTCAGTTGAGGGGCATCTAGGTTGCTTCCAGGTTCTGACTATTACAAATAATGAATGTCAGGAGCCATCCCTGGTCAGATATAAGTCTCCTTTACAAGAGGCCTGGTGACCTCCATGCTAAATTGCCAATTTAGTCAAGCACCCCACCCCTTAGGTTAGTGTTCGAGATAACCACAAGAAAGTTCCAGGACACCTGCCCAGGCCTGAGGGCATTTAACACCCATTCTTCCACCCTCCCTTACTTCCTCTTTCTTTACTTTCTCTTTAAAAACCCCTTGTTTATAATCAATAAAATTAGACCTTGACAAGGACGCTGCTTGGTCTCGCTTTTCTTTCTCGCCCATTTATTTTCAGGCTTAATCCCCCTCGGACCCACGAATTACAAGAACCCCGAGGGCTGGAGCAAATGAAGCTATGAACATGGCTGAACAGATGTCCTTGTTGTATGAATGTGCTTCTTTTGGGTATATACCTAAGAGTGGAATTGCTGGATCTTGTGGTAGACTGATTCCCATTTTCCTGAGGAATCTCCATACTGATTTCCAAAGTGGCTGTACGAGTTGGCACTCCCACCAGCAGTGGAGGAGTGTTCCCCTTTCTCCATGTCCTCTCCAACATAGACTGTTATTGGTGTTTCTGATTTTAGCCATTCTGACAGGAGTAAGATGGTATCTCAAAGTTGTTTTGATTTGCATTTCCCTGATGGATAAGGATGTTGAGCACTTTTTTATGTGTCTTTCAGCCATTTTAGATTCCTCTACTGAGAATCGTCTATTTAGTTCTGTACCCCACTTTTTAATTGGATTAGTTGTTTTGGTGACTAGCTTCTTGAGTTATTTGTATATTTTGGAAATTAGCCCTCTGTCAGATGTGGGGTTGGTGAATATCTTTTCTCATTCTGTGGGTTGTTATTTTGTCTTGTTGACTGTGTCCTTTGTCTTACAAAAGCTTCTCAGTTTCAGGAGGTCCCATTTATTAATCGTCGATCTCTGTGTCTGTGCTACTGGTGTTATGTTCAGGAAGCAGTCTCCTGTACCAATTCATTCCAGGGTACCACCTACCTTCTCTTCTAAGAGGCTCAATGTGGCTGGATTTATGTTGAGGTCTTTGATTCATTTGGACTTAAGTTTTGTGCATGGCAATAGACATGGACCTATCTGAAGTCTTCTACATGACTGCATCCAGTTATGACAGCACCATTTGTTGAAGAAGCTTTCTTTTTTCCATTGTATAACTTTAGCTTCTTTGTCAAAAATCAGGTGTTCATTGGTGTGTGGGTTAATATCAGGGTTTTCAATTCGATTCCATTGGTCAACCTGTCTATTTCTGTGCAAATACCAATCTGTTTTCAGGACTATGACTGTATAATAGAGCTTGAAGTCAGGGATGGCAATGCCTCCAGAAGTTCCTTTATTATACAGGGTTGTTTTGGCTATCCTGGGTCTTTTGTTTTTCTATATAAACTTGAGAATTTAGAACACCATTTTTTATTTTGTCTTCTGATGACTGTATTTGGTCTACGGCCATACCACCCTGATCATGCCTGAGCTCCTCTGATGGCTATATTTGTTAATTACTGATAGAAGCATATTGAGATCTCTGGTTTTAATTAGTGGATTATCTGTTTCTCCTTGTAGTTCTATTGGTTTTTGCTTCACTGTTTTGGCTCTGCTAGTAGGATTATACACATCAAAGACTGTTATGTCTTCTTAGAGAATTGACACCTTTATCCTTTTATAATGCCCCCTTTAAAAATATATATTAAGTTATTTATGTCTTTGATGTAAGATCTTGGGAATGAATAAAAAAGGGAAGGTGTGGCTTAATGATGATTCATTTGTATGTCAAGTTGACAAGGAGTCAGTCGTGCTGGCTGGTCCTAAGTCAATTTGACACAAGCTAGACTATCTGAAAGGAAAGACCTTAATTAAGAAAAATGCCTCCATAAGATCTTGCTGTAAGGCATTTTCTTAGTTAGTGATTGATGAAGGAGCCTATTATGGGTGGTGCCATCCCTGGGCTGGTGGTCCTGGGTTCTGTAAGAAAGCAAGCTGAGCAAGTCATGGTGAGCAAGCCACTAAGCAGCACCCCTCCATGGCCTCTGCTTCAGCTCCTGCCTCCAGGATCCTGTCCTGCTTGGGTTCCTGTCCTGACTTCTTTCCATGACAGAATGTGATGTGGAAGAGTAGGCAAATAAACTGTTTCCTCCCTAACTTGCTTTTGGTCATGGTGTTTCATTGCAGCAATAGAAACTCTAAGACAACATGCTATGTTATACATGTGGAGTTCCACCAAGTAGGTCTCCAGGATTGAATTCAGATCACTGGGAGTGGCAGCAAGCACCTTTGGTCATCTGAAACAACAAGAAAGAGCATGCCTCAAGAAAGCAGAAGGCAAGAACCAACTCCTGAAAGTTGTCCTCTGACCTCCACACACATACCATGGCCTCCACATGCCCACATTAACACACACAACACACAATAAAAAAATTTAAAAAAGAAATTCCTGATTTCCAGAGGAAATTATAGGACAAGTTTACCTAGCTGTGAACTCAGGTGAGAGGCTTAGATGAGAGGATTGTAAATTTAATGTCAGCCTGGGATATGTAGTGAGCTTGAGGCCTGGGATTTGCAAAGATTACTAAATATACTTAAATATCATACTACCTAAATATCTTCATGTGTCTTCATACATAAAAAATTATAATGATAAAAGGAAACCTCAGTAAGTTTGTCAAAATTTGAAAAATTTTCCCCCATATAAAAAAATCGAGCCACAGACTGTCGTGACCCGGCATGTTTCAGCCTTGACCCATGAGGTTCGGCCTGAGTGGGGGGGGTGTGGAACTGGAAGCTCCTAGCAACCCAGCGGTGATGAAGACCAAACACAGGAATCTTGTCATCTTAAAAGAGCTATCAGTTCCATGTTGTAGAACTAGAGTCATTTCTTTATTAGCCATCTTTTCTGCTGTTTCTTAACCATCCTGCCAATACCACGAGGGAACCATTTCTCTCTTTGTTCTCCTCTCTCCTCTGGTTGCTCGCCCCAACCTTCCTAACCTTCCGTCCTCACATGTTACTCACATACCTCTGATCCCCCTGCCCAGGTGCAGGCCTATTCAGATGCTTAGGCCCACAGAGATGCAAACTAGGAGGCATATTACCCTGAGGCCATGGTAAACAATAGTAGCCTTACTGGCATTAACAATACAATAGTGGGCTAGAGCTTTCCAGTGTTCCTGTTTAGTGAAACCCAAGGCTGGATCTCAAAATATTCCGTAGTGGAAATATTTTGGTCCCCCACAACAGACTGAAAGAAAATATTTGACAAAAGCCTGGGGTCTAGGATGAATAAATGATTCCTACAAGATGCTAAACACCCTCATGGAATGGCAAGTGATTGGTACAGACACACTGGAGTGAGCCATGAAAGGCTCTCAGTTTGTGAAGGTGTTTGGCATAATTAGTCACTAGGAAGAAAATGAAAATTACAATCTCACTACGATCTACTAAAATGGCTAATAACTAAAAAGATGGGCTGACAAGATGGCTTAGTGGTGATTGCAGCCTAGTGACCTGAGACCAATTCTCAGGACCCACATGGGGAAGGAGAAAATGGACTCTGACAAATTTGTCCTCTAAGATACACACACACACACACACACACACTTAAAGTGTAAAAAGCTAACTGAAAGGTTCAGGCATTATGCTGGCCTTCTCCTGTTACAGGCAGTACCCTGGTCAGCCCAAGGTTCCATGGGAACCAAGTCCACATGCAGGTGCAGAGGACCCCTTTAAAAGACAGATCCCTGCCCATTTACTCTCTCTGCTTCCTCTCTACTCTCTCTCTGCCTCCCTATCTCGGTCAGCCATTTACCCTGTTCTTCTCCTCTTCTTAGTCTCCCTACTCTGCCGGGCCTTATAATAAACTTATAGTCAACATGTCTCATGTCTCAGCATTTCTCTTTTCTTCTTTTTAAACAAAAGAATAACACTAACAGTACCAAGTATTAATGGGGACATGAAGCACTCTCTTCCAGGGCTACTGGGAATGTTAAATGGTGGAGCTGCTTTGAAAAAGCATGACACTGATATAAAAAGCTAAATATACATGAGATGACCCAGCCATTTCATCCTTATGCATTGTTTTTGTGTTTGTATTTTTTGACTTGTTTTTATTTGCATTACAAACAAGATTGAATTACATGACAACCCCAGTTCCCTTCTCCCTCCCTTCCTCCCCTACCACCCCCCCAACTAAAACCCTACCTATCACATACCCTTTCTTCTAATCTACACCTGACCCAACCTTTCTGCTCCCTCATGACCTCTGCATCCTTCCTCTTCTTCCCTTCTCATTCTCATAGCTCCCTCCACCCTCTTCCCATGCTCTCAATTTGCTCAGGGGATGGTGACCCTTTCCCCTTCTCCAGGGGACAAAGTTTGTCTCTTTTAGGGTCTTCTTTGTTTACTAGTTTCTCATCCTTATGCATTTTTTCTATGAGAAGTGAAAACATACATCTGCACCAAGATCTATGAATGAATATTAGTAGGAGATTTATTTATGATAGCCAAAATACTGCTGGGGAAGAAAAAAACAGATGTCCATAAGCAGAAAAAGAATAGAGATATCTGCTTACCAGACAAGAGAATACACCTCAGCGGTTAAGGTAAGGCACTTGAAACACATGCTAGAGCATAGATACACTTCAATACCGTTATGGTGTGGGAAACAAGAGGCCAGACAAAAGTGATTGAATCCTCCATAATTTCATTTAGATAAAACTGCAGAACTACGCTGCTAAATTTTTCCAGCCTCTGGCTACATACATCTGCTGAGCAATGAACTGTAACTCAATTATACTGAGAGATGTATTAGTTATTTTCTACTGCTGTGAGGAAACCAGGTCCAATCCAACTTCCAGGAGAAAATGCTTATTTGAGCTTATGGTCCCAAAGGAAGAGTCTCATCATGGCCGGGTAGCCATGGCAGCAGGAAGCCAGGACAGGAAACCGACTGATCACATTTAGTCCCACAAAAGCCAAGAGAGTGAACAGGAAGTGAGTTGAGGCTGTGAATTCTCAAAGCCTGCCCCCAGTGACATACACCTATGTTGTTGGTTGTTTTACTCTTTTGGCTCGTTTGGATTTCTGTCATTGGTCTTTTGGGGGCCCACCACCCAGGTCCCAGATAGATCACACATGGAGGCTTATTCTTACTTATAAAATCCCAGCCTTAACTTGGATTGTTTCTAGACAGCTTTTCTTATATTAATTATCCCAACTATCTTTTCCCCATGGGCTTTTTCCTTTTCTAACTTCTGTATATGTTACTTTCACTATTACTCTGTGGCTGGCTGGCTGGCTGGCTGGCTGGGTGGTGGGTGGGTCAGTGGCTAGCCCCTGGTGTCCTCCTCTCATTGTTCTCTTGTTCCTTCCTCTCAGATTTCTCCTATTTATTCGCTCTGCCTGCCAGCCCCACCTATCCTTTGTCCTGCCTTGCTATTGGCTGTTCAGCTCAGGTGTTTCAGACAGGCCAAGAATCACAGCTTCACAGAGTTAACCAAATGCAACATAAAAGAATGTAACATCTTTATATGATTAAATCAAATGTTTCACAGCATAAACAAATGTAACACACCTTAAAATAATATTCCATAACACACCTATAGCAAGACTGTATCACCTTCCCAAACTGTGCCACTAAGTGGGGACCAGGTATTCAAATACCTGTGTCTATGGGAGAGATTTTTCATTCAAACTGCCACACCATGTGTGTCAGATGCAAGATTTTGTATTAAAACAGAGTATGTGAATTGTCTCATTAACAGTTTTGTACTGATCGTATGCCAAATTAATAATATTTTGATATTCTGTAATATAGGAAATATGTTATTAGAATCAATTTAACTAACCAGTAGTGAACTAAGAATTAGATACATACAAATGATCTTCACACTAAGGAAAAGTAATTTTTTTTTCATATTTGTTCTTGGGGGGGGACTCTGTAACTTGAAAGTTTTCTCTTTTTCCTTCTGTTTAAAACTATACCAAAGCCAGGAATGATGGTGTACACCTTTAATCCCAGCACTGAGCCTTCTGCACTCAGGAGACAAAGGCAGGTGGATGTCTGAGTTTGAGGGCAGCCTTGTCTACAGCATGAGTTCCAGGACAACCTGTACTACCCAGAGAAAACAACAACAAACAAAAAAACAAACAAAAATCCTATCCATTAATTGTTAAGCTGGGTATGGTGGTACAAGCCTTATTTCTAACACTCAGCCTTCTGCACTCAGGAGACAGAGGTGAGCTGAGATCTGAGTCTGGGGCCAGCCCGGTCTACAGAGGAGTTCTATGATAGCCAGAGCTACACAGAGAAACCCTGTCTTGATACCCTGTGTGGCTGGCCAGAAGCTAAGAAGAGGTCAAAGCATGTAAAACCTCAGATTTTCTCATCCTGAGAGTGGCAGGCATTTGGCTGCTTGCCATTTGCTCAGGTGCCTAAAGACCCCAGCAGACAGATTTCTCCAGGTGCAGACCTGCCCCAGTATGCCAAAACATTCTTTTGTGGTGTTATTTAACATGAAATTATATTACTGTGAATAAAGTGTGGTTGTGTGGTTTTAACAAACAAGGAAGGAAGAGAAGAAAGAAGATAAGTTTACCTGTTGTCTTAGTTTGGGCTTTTATAGCTGTGAAGAGACACCATGATAATGGCAACTCTTTTTTTTTTTTTTTTTTTTTTAAGACAGGGTTTCTCTGTATTGCTTTGGAAACTGTCCTGGAACTGGCTCTGCAGACAAGGCTAACCTCAAACTCACAGAGATCCGACTGCCTCTGCCTCTGCCTCTGCCTCTGCCCCTGCCTGGCAGACCATGGCAATTCTTATAAAGAAAACATTTAATTGGGGCTGCCTTACAGTTTCAGAAATTCATCATGGCAGGGAGCATAATGTCATGCAGGCAGACATGGTACTGGAGAAATAGCCAGAGTCCTACATCCTGCAGGCAACAGGAAGTCAACTAAAGCCCTGGGTGATATCCTGAGCATAGGAAATCTCAAAGCCCACCCTCGAAGTGACACACTTTCTCTATCAACAAAGCCACTCCTCTGACAAAGGCACACCTCCTAATAGTGCCACTCCCTATGAGCACATAGGAGCCAATTACATCCAAACTACCCCACCTGTAGTCCTAGAGGAACAGCTCAGGGCTCAAGTGCTTGCCTGGCAAACATGAGGACCCATGTAAAAATGCTGGGCACAGTAACGTGGGCTTGGAATCCCAGCTCTGGGGAGGCAGAAACAGGTAGATCACTGGGGCTTGTTGGCCATCCAGCCTAACCTAAGTGATGAAGTCCAGGCCAACGAGAGACCCTGTCTTGGAGAAGGTGAATCGCATTCCTAAAGATGATACCTGAGGTTGTCCTCAGCTTCCATATACATGTGCACACCTGCACACACATGAACGTGAACATCTACACAGATGTATGCGTGCACACACACAGGTGTAATTCAAAATAAATGTATTGCCCTTGTCTGTGAACATCCCAGCTTAGGACACTGTCCAGTGTCAACTGTTTGCCCGAATATTGTAATTGGGCAGCTGACTGGAAGCCACTGCTGCCCAGAACAATGCAGACATGATTCACTGAGCCTAGGAAAAATCCAAATTCAAAATTGGAAGACTGGTGTGTATTGCTTTTTATGCTTTCATACCATCACAAAATAAGGGAGCATCCTTACTAAGTTCCAACATAAAACAGCACTCAGCTCACTTCACATTAGCTAAACCCAAAACATTTTCAATAATTTAAAGAGCTTAATTTAAATATTTCCTTTCTAATATGTGGTAACTCTAGAATCAAATGATGGAAAGAGCAGACATATAAACATGCTGGGTTAGAACATTTCTGATTGCTATGAAACTGTTCATTGGTGGTTGGGATAGTAAATGCCGTATGCTGAAAACCCACCTTGGGAAGCTAGAAGCGGTGATATTTCCCTCATGTGTGGCTGCCCAGCCTGGCCATTCGGCTCTCTTATCCTAACCCTGTTGTTGCAAAGGCTATTACATGTAAACAATAGTGTATATCAAGATTGACCATGTAAACTTAAATCCCCATCTTCGGTCTCCCCCCTACCCACACACACACACACACACACACACACACACACACACACACACACACACACTCATACACATATGCATTAATAATTTAAGAACAGAAATAATGTAGGAAGAGTTTTTCTGTGTCTTGTGATAAGCTCTGTTCTGCCAGCCCCTTCCCAAATAACCACTCAGAGACTTATTATTAATTACAAATGCTCGGCCAATAGCTTAGGCTTATTACTAACTAGCTCCTACAACTTAACTCATTTCTATTGATGTATGCGCTGTCCCAAGGCTTGTGTCTTTTACCTTGCCTGCATATCCTGCTTCCTCTCTGGCTGGCTGGCAACTCGTCTGACTCCACCCTTCTTCTTCCCAGCATTCTCTCTGCCCCAAAAATCCTGCCTAACCATCAGCCAATCAGCTTTTCATTAACAATAAGAGCAATATATATTTACAGTGTACAAATATTGTTCCACAGCAAAACAAGCTGACTGCACATTTGTAATCCCATCACTCAGAAGGAAAGCAGATTTCTACAAATTAGAGGTTAGCCTTGTCTACATAGCAAGACAAGACTAGCCCGAGCTGCATAGTGAGACCTTGTCTCAAAAAAAATAACTAATGTGCACCCCCCAAAATCTGAAGGAATACCCAAATGAAGAAATATAAAACTTTTAAGCAATATAAACTCATTTACTAATGTTCCATGAGTGTTCCTCTTATTTTTGCTAAAATAGCAATACTCTGATCAACGGCTATCACCAGGAAACATCATACACTTGGAAAAACTTGGCTCTGGCCTCCATTGTAACCAGCCAACTTCATTATACTTTCAGTCTAATAATTATAGATCTTATTAACAAAGACGGGTTTAATAACATAAAAATAAGAGACACTGCAAATTGCATGCTCTCCTAAGGGCGTAGACTTTCACACGTCTCACATACCAATATGCAAAACATGATTTTTGTTTGTTTAACTCAGGCAACTGGAGTTTCTAAATACAGCCAAAGCCTGCAATTTCATAGTGATGTAAGCTGTACCTTCTGAGCTTTGAGGAGATGAAACGGTTCAACACAAGGGTGTCATGGCATTTCTTTCATCCTTACACACAAGTCAGTCTGTGGATAACCAACACAGAAATACATTTAAGAGTTCCCAGGCAGTAACCTACCTTTTTTACTATTATGAGGGTAATTGTGTTCATTCTAGAGACACATACAAAAAGAGAGTATATAAAAAAAGGAAATCACTTAAAATCCCACAGCCTAAAAAAACTCAGCTTGTTAATACTTCTTTTTCTTTTTCAATTTTATATTACAATTTATTCCGTGTGTGTGTGTGTGTGTGTGTGTGTGTGTGTGTGTGTGTGTGTGTGTGTGTTGAGAAAGAACAGGCTTACACATGTCTGCGCATTCCACAGCATGGTATGGTGTGGAGGTCAGGAGACAGCCTGCAGGAGTCAGTCCACTCCTCCTAGCATGTGAGGCTCAGGGACAGAACTTATGTCTTCAGGCTCGGTGACAGGTGCCTTTGCCCATCCTGTATTTCACTGGCTCATAATTGTTAATAATTTGGTCTATTTATTCCACTGTTTTACAACAAATTTCGCAGAGTTGAGATAATTTTGTACCACTTGTATGCACCCTTTTTCATTAATGTAAACCTGTGCAATTGGAGCACTTTTTGCTTTTATTCAAATTTTGGGAAACATATTTTTAATAGATGTCTTCCACAGTACGAGTTCCTGTCGGTTACTTCATCATTCCTTATTGGTGGACATTTAGATATCTCATTTTCCCACGTTTATCAAAAATGCTTGCTTCCTGGTGTAAGCCTGGAAGCCCAGCTACTATGGAGGTTGAGGTACCACACACACACACACACACACACACACACACACACACACACACACAAAGCCAGCCTGGGCAGCTTGGTGAAATCCTGTCTCAAACTAAAATAAGATTGGAGGATATAGATCTGTGGTAGAGCTCTTGCCTAGCATCTTCTTGTTCTGGGTCCAACCTCCAGGACTGCATAAACAACAAAACAAGAAGGCTGGGGGAACTGGACAGTGGTTAAAGAGTTTGCAGTGATAACATAAGGACCAGAGTTCAAATCTCTAGAACCCAAGTATATGTCAGGTGGGTGTGACAGCCTGCCTGTAATTCCAGCCTCCTTGGAAATTGGAAACAGGGATTCCCAGAGCAATCTGGATAGCAAGACTAGCCATATCAGTGAGTCCTGTGTTTGATTAAGAGCCCCTGCTTCAATGAGTGATGCAGAAGAGTGATCCAAAATGATGCTGACATTAGCCTCAGTCCTCCACAGTCAGGCAGGTTAACACAAACATATATATGCAGCCCCACACATGTGCACCTACACACACGCATACAAACACACACACACACACACACACACACACACACACACACACACACACGTGCGAAATTGGAAAAGAAAGGGAAAGAAACATGACACAAATATTTATCTACATTTACACTGTGAACTTGGGCCCAGGCCTGTGAAGATGACATGTAGAATGGCTTCCTATTGACTGAGGCATGTCTTTGAGGAATCTTAAGCATTCATCCTACAGAACTACAAAGCTGAATAATCTGAGTGTGTTTAGAGCTCTTAGTACATACTGGAAAATGGCTTTTCCAGAGGCCATTCCAGGCCATAGTCTTCTACTAACACAGGACCACAGTACCTGCTTCACGATGCCTTGAGCAATACGTGTGTGCATATTTTAGGGTAAAATTATCTGCATATATTATTTTTGATTTATGTTAGTAGGCTACTTGTGAGTTTGAACACACTCCCCAGGCATGATAACTCTTGATGCAAGATGTATACAAAATAAATCTCTGCAGAAAATTTACTTGCCTCTGAATCGACGTGGTGGCTAATGGAGAGTTTATTTTTAATATTCAATCATGACTTCAATTCTTGAGCCAATAATAATTGATCTCTTGCTTTGTGGTGGTGGGATTAAGGTTTATTGATTTTATTTTATGTGTTTCAGTGTCTTGCCGCATACATGTATGCCACCTGCGTGTCTGGGGCCTGTGGAGGTCAGAAGAAGGTATTGGATCCCTGGATCTGCAGTTACAGGCTGTTGTCAGCTGCTATGTGGGTGCTGGGAATTGAACCTCAGTTACAGCAACAGGAGCTCTTAACCATGGAGTCACCTCTCCAGCCCCAGTGGTGGGTTTTGATATTAGTTTTGCTGCCATCCTTGGTTTTCTTTCCTTTTTCAGGCATGGTCTTGCCATCCTCCACATCCCTAGTGCTGGGTTTGCAGGAATGCACCACCACAGTCAGGAGCTTAGGAAATAGAGAACACACCAGGCTCAGCCAAATGCACCATTGGACTAAAGGTGTTTACCACAAGCACAACACCTTGATTCTATCATCCCTGAGACTCACACATTAGAAGTGGAGGGTGGGGACAGGGGATAGGACATGGAAACCCTCTTGCAATTTGTTTTCTGACCACACAGGAACATGCACACATAAATAAATAAATAAATACATAATGCATAAATAAAGAATAAATAAGTAAATAAATAAATATTTTTTATAAAAAGGCTCATGGGGAAATGCAATAAATAAATAATGGTTTAGCTAGTGGAGTTTCTGAGAATGTAGAACTAGAGAAAAGAACTTGCATTTTTACATGTTGACGGCAAGCAATCACCTGTTCCAACCGGGAGGCTTTTCTTCATCGATTTCTCTGTGCGTTGCACGAGCTTCGGAGCTAGATATGACATTAACAGCAGCTTGATTTTCCATTGTAATATTCCTCTTTACAAGAATCACTCGCTTGCTCACGATTGCCTCCTTAAAGGGCAGCAGTTTATTTTTAACATTCAAATTACATAATTTCATGTGATTTCCTTTGAATTTTCAATACACTCTAATGGAAGACAGATGTGGGTAAGAAAACACAGTCAACAGAAGCAAAAATTCCCAGCCACACTTTAGTCCATAGAACGCAGGAGTCCCGGAGCAAGCGCTACTTCAGCCCTAGAGACTAGGTCAATGACTTTTCCTACAGACCTCCCTGCACTGCTGTCTACACAACTTCTCTTTTAAGCGCACGATGGTACTGCCAATTACACATTGTTATCCGCATTCTGTAGATGAAGAGACTAGAGATCCAAGAGGCCAGAGCCAGGATTCCCTATCTTCATCTTCTCTCAGGATCTGGGTGTGCTCGTTTATAGTTTTCCTTATTTATTTCAATGTGGGTGTGTGTGTTGGTGGGGGAGCTCGTGTGTGGAGGACGGAGAATGACTTTTGGGAGGGATCAAATTCAGATTGTCTGGGTGGCAAGCACCTTCACCTACTATGCAACCTCACCAGTGCCACTATACTTTTTCTTTTCAACAAAATATTCAACAAAATATTACACAAAGAATGTGTGGAAATATACCGCATCCAAACAGAACAAGCCTCATTCCATTCACTAGCCTCTTGCTCATGCCTTCAAAACCCCCATGTGTGCATCTCCTGACCTAGCCCAACCACTCCCCAGAATTTCACATTACCAGCTGCTCACTTGCTCTCCTTTGTCATTTTGGGTGATTGTCTGTATGATTGCTTTAATGTTGTCTGTCTCATATGTTTTGGAAACCATTGCCTTACTCAGAAATCTCTCTGTAACCGGAGGATAGCAGGAGCTCAATGGTCAGCTAATTGGGACTAAACAGCAAGTTCTGGGTTTGGTGAAGAGATCCTGTCTCAAGAAACTAAAGTAGAACATGACAGATGATATTCAGAGCTGACTTCACTCTCTCTCTCTCTCTCTCTCTCTCTCTCTCTCTCTCTCTCTCTCTCGTACGTAAATGCAATTTCTGTCATTCTTTGAACCTTTGTTTCTGGCCTCCTATGTTACATAAAGCTTATTTCAAATAAATTTGTTACGCTGTTCTCTTGTTAATCTTCTTTTGTCATAACTCTCAGTGGTAAATCCAGTGATGGGCAAGGAAAGAAATTTCTTCCTCTCCAATTGTCAAATGGGGTGAAGAAAAATATGCTTGTCCTGTACAGCATTTGGGTGGGATCACAGAGTGTCTGCTTTTCACTGAAAGCCAAATGTAAGTGGGCATCCTGCCTTTATCTGCCTACCCTCTTGTGAGAGAGGCACCAGAACACCAACTGCCAACAGCCCTGGAAGGTGATTAGCCATTTTGTGATATTTTCTCCGAGGTCAGGGGTTCACTGCGTGACTTTGAACTTTGCCAGCTGTGGTTTTCTTCTTTTCAAGACAAGGAACATAGAGACTTCCTCAAAAGACTTAAGCACTTTAGGGGATGTACTGTACCCCCAGCACTGGGAAGGCTGAGGGGAAAGAAGTCCCTCCCACCAGGTCAAGGACAGCTTGGGTTACAGAGTGTAAAGCCAGCCTGAGCTATGGAGGAAGATGCTGTCTCAAAAACAAAAACAAACCGTAACAAAAACACACATACATAGCCTCCTCTGCTATAACAGAATAGCTTGCATATAGACTTGATAGGCCAAGAAGTAACATAATTTACAAATAAGTTATAGATGCAAATGAATCTGGAGAAACCCTAAAAATCCAAGCTGCTATGGTCCCCAGTGTCTGCCTCTGAAGTGTGGAACCAGGAACTGTGTGTGGAGAGCAGAGCTGGGAATCCCGGCAGAAACTGACCCACAGCGAGAAGTTTTCCCCTGGCGTTTCTGATGGGTCGTTCAGTCTTTTCCCCAGCCACTGGCTGTGTATTCTTTTCACTCCCGGGCTCAGAAAAGTACACGGCCACTGGAAAACTTTAACATACATTTTTCTTTTTTATTTGATTTATATTTTTTTATACCCATGATGAATTCAGGTTATAGAATTTAATTCCAAAAAGGAAAACTCCCGGATATCTGCAGCAGAGTGGTGTTTTGAGGAAGACAGCAGCATGCCCCTCCCTCCGCCTCACAAATGAGGAACTAACTCTTGCCACCAGCTTGGAGTGAGGAACTGCAGCAACTGCCCGACGCCAGCAGCTGGTGACAGTGTCCTTTGGCAGCTGGCGTGAGCTGCAGTGCCCCCTGGAGGACTCCAGATACGCAACGAAGTGTCAAGACTGCGTCCTGGGCACCGGGTCTCAGGCTGCCTAGGTCTGCCCTCTGGTGGCAATAAAGACTAATTACATGTCAAAACAAACTCAGTGAGTACAAGAAACATCTTACATGTGGGTGGGAGACCAAGTCTCTACTTTTTTGGATTTCTGCCCTCTAAGCCAGTGGTCCCTTAGATATAAGAAACATGAAAACAATACACACAGATGCACTTCACATTCAAGTCTTGTCTTATGAAACTTTTGGTCCAAATTTGAGATTTATGAAATTGTGAGAGAAAATGGGAATTTTCTTTTAATATCCTATGTTAGTACCACCTGTCTCCAACCACCTTAAATTCCTCTCTTGGCCCAGCCTGTCTCCTGTCTCCTCCTCCCTAGTGTTGGGATTAAAGCTATGAGCTCTATTTCTCTTTTTAGACTGATTCACGCTCATGTAGCCCAGGCTGGTCTTGAACTCACAGAGATCCATCTGCCTCTGTCTCCTGAGTGCTGGGATTAAAGGTGTGTACCACCATTGCCTGGACCGTATGGCTGTGGCTAGCTTTGCATTCTGATCTTCAGGCAAGTTTTATTTGTTAGATCATAAACAAAATACCACCACACTATATGAGATTGTTGTTGTTTTAAATTCAATTGTGAAGTTCTCAGACATGGACTTTGTAGATGCCTGTGTCTTGTCTCAGTGTCAAAATGTTGGACATGTGTGGTGAAGGGAGAGAAGTGGGTTATAAAACTAGCTGTAATTACGGATAAATCTGTGTGACTGAAGAATGAACAAGTGCCCTGCGCTGTTCTCAGTGTAGATGGGGAGACTGAGTTGTTCTCAGTGTAAACAGGGAAACATTTCTCTATAGTAACAGCTCTGTAATTCCATATTGAAGGTGAAAATGACATCCAAACAATTTTGATAATTTAGACTTCCCCAAGCTGTGTTAGAGTTCCAGGGAAACTTTTCAAATGTATTTCCTGATGATGAGGACACAGAGAAATTGAAGCCTGTATGCATTGCTAATGGAATTATGAAACGTTGCAGGTACCATGGAAATCATTTTGGCATTACGTCAACAATTTGGATGTAGAATTACTATAAACTCCAGCAATTCTATTCTTAGGTACATACACCCCCAAAGAAATAAAAAAAAATGTGTCCATAGACAAAAACCTGTCCATGAAACTCTCATAATAGCACTAGACACAACAGCTAAAGATAACAACAACCCAAATGTGTAAGAATGTCTGTCCAATGGGATATCCCTGAGCCAAAGGGAAAAGAAGCACAGACATGTGCTACAAGGCAAAAGAGGCCAGACATAAAATATTATGTTGTATGATTTTTGTTTATGGAAAATATCCAAAGTAGGCAAGTCTATAAAGAAAAAGATTAGTGGTTTCCAGGACCTAGAAGCAGTCTAATGGATACAAGCATCTTTGGGGGGCAGTGAAATACTTTGGGACTAGATGTTAGAGATGTTTGCACATCTCTTTGGTTGTGCTAAATGCCATTGAATTTTACACGGTTGTGTGTGTGTGTGTGTGTGTGTGTGTGTGTGTGTGTGTGTGTGTGTGGTTTTATGCTCTGCAACTTTTACCACAATGATGAATTAAAATTTAAAATGGCTTTAAAGTCTTTTTTAATGACCAATAACTTTAGAAATGACTTCTAGCTGAAGAGGAAATGAAAAGAGCATTGCAGTTTGAACAATGTCCACTTTAGTCAGCATAATGTAAAGGTTTGGTTTTCCTGAGTTAGCTGCACTTAAATTGTGTCCAACCTTTAATGGTTTTTTTTCCAGCATTTAACATTATGAATATTCCTGCAATGTATTCATATGGTTATAGTTGTGGAAATAATAAAGTTTTGTGAAAGGCTTAAATAAAAGAAAATAGTCTCACTGTGTGAGCCTCGCAGGCTTTGTGCGGTACATCTAATTAAGAGAAACTTTCTTTAGGCTGGGGAGCTGGTTCTGGGGGTGAAGCACTTCTTCACAGGCATAGAGACCTGAGATTAGCCCCCCAGGACCTCATACAAGATAGAGACACTTGCCATGAAGCCTAACAACCTGGGTTTGAACCCAGACACCCACATGGTAGAAGGCAAGAGCTAACATCTACAAGTTGTCCCCTGATCCCTACACAAGTGCCACATGAGTGTAATGTGTGCAGTGTTGTGATGACGTGAGCACAAATATGCACAGCACACGAACACACACACACACACACACACACACACACACACACACACACGAACACACACACTAAAAAATGCAAAAGAGAAAGAAAAGGGGGAGGGAAGCCTGTAACTCCAGTGCTGAAGGCTGAGAGTGGGGAATGTTAGGAGCTGCCGGCCTAGCCAATTGGTGAGCACCGGGTTCAGTGAGAGGCTGTCAAAAACAAAAAAAGTTGAAACAGAGAAAGGTGCCCTGAAAATGGGTGTTTCATTCTAATTCCTGATTCCATAGATCCTAAGATGCAAATGCACTTTAAATTAACTTTTCTTGTTGCTGTCACCAAATGAAGCAGGAGAGGAAGGGCTGACTTGGGCTCCTGGTTTATGGAGACACAAATCCACCAAGGTGGAAAATAAGTGGAGGCACTGGTACATCAACAAACTATTTGAGTGAATGGAGTACATGGGTCCGGAAATATCATTAATTATGAGATTATAAGTTCTTTTAGGGAAAGGACTATCACACATGCCTTATATATTTTTGTATCCTCGTTGGTTTTTGTAAGTTTTTAGTAAATATTTATTAAAGGAATTAAGTTTAAATATGCTTACTTTTAAGTAAGAAATTGTAGTCAGATGTGGTGGTGCATGCCTTTAATCCCAGAATTCAGGGGAAGAGACAGGTAGATCTATATGAATTCAAAGCCAGCTTGAGCTATAGCAAATTCCAGGCTGGCCAAGGCTACATAGTAAGACCCTGTCTCAAAAACAGAAGTGAGACATTGTACACATTTTAATGCTTGGAACCCTGGGTGATTTTTTAAAAGAATATAAATGTTTAAGAATACTTAGAAAACAGTTATCATATTTGCTCAACCCTAAGATCTTGACTGTTTCTTTTATGTCCTGCGGAGACAGACATGCTGCCACTTGGAACCTAGTTCTTTTATGTCACTAGGCTTTTTATTCACATTTATTGAGATGGCTTCTAAAGAATTTTTTTTCGGAAAGCTATTTTATATTGCTTACATATGCATATTAAAAAAACAAGAAAATCAAAGCTCTTTCACATTCAGAGTCCAATTTTTCAGGATTTTTTAAATATGATAGTCATTGATTTCCATGTTTTTAAATCAAGAATGGCCCAGCCTACTTGGGTGAGTGCTTGCCTGACATACATGAAGCCCTGTGTTTGATTTCCATCATTGCATGAAGTCAGGTGTGTGGAGCCCACTTATAATTCCAGCACCCAGGAGGTGGGGGCAAAAAGATCAAGAATTGGAGATCATTCTTAGCAATATCACAAGTTCAAGGGCAGCCTAGGATACATGAGGTCCTATTTTAAAAAGAAAATGAAATCAAGATAGTTTCTAAAAGAATATCCCAGGGCTTGCTTAGGCAGCATAGATACTAAAATTGGAACTACAGAAAAATTAGCATGGCCCCTGCTCAAGGAGGACATGCAAATTCATGAGGCATTCCATATTTTTCTGAAAAGAAAGTTGGCTTTGCCCATCTCTTACTTACAAAATAAAAATAAAAATCTTGATGTTAAATACAATGTTTCAGGAGTTGGAAAGATGGCTCAGCAGTTAAGGACATTTGATACTTTTCCAGAGGACCCCGGTTCAACACCCAGAACGTACATGGGACTCACAATTGTCTGTGTCCCAGTGCCAGGGGTTCCCAACACTCTATCTGGCTTCTGAGGGCACTGCATACATGTGGTACACAGATATACATGCAGACAAAACACCCAAACACATTAAGTTATGTGGTAATATTTGTTTATGATCTAACAAATAAAGCTTGCCTGAAGATCAGAGTGCAAAGCTAGCCACACTAGTTAGCCACAGAGGCCAGGCAGTGGTGGCACACACCTTTAATCCTAGCCCTCGGAAGACAGAGGCAGACAGATCTGTGTGAGTTCAAGGCCACACCCTAGACTACATGAGATTGAATCTGTCTAAAAGAGAAACAGAGCTCACACAAGAGTGATCCCAGCACTTGGAATGAAATGCTTTTAATCCCAGCACTGGGGAGGTGAAGACAGCAATGATATGGCTGGGCAGAGAGAGGACTATAAGGCAGGAGGAGAAAAGAGAGATGCGGTCTAGGCAGAAGGCAGTCTGAGGAGCAGTGCAGTCTGAGGTCAGGATCGCCCCTGTGGTCTGAGCATTGGTAGAGGTTAGAACTCTCTGGAGGCTGGCCGCTTTGCTTCTCTGATCTTCAGCATGAACCCCAATATCTGTCTCTGTTTTTTTAACTATTATTATTATTAAGAACAATTAGAATTAGTGCTACAAAGTTAAATTAAAAGGTTGTTGCACTCTTGTCTATGGGGTATTTTCTCCGGGCATTTGACTTTTTAAAAATTATTTTACTATTGTATGTGTATTGTCTGTGTTTGTCTGTGTGTATGTCTGTATACCACATGCATGCCTGGTGCCTGCCAAGGAAAGAAGAAGGCATCAGATCTCCTGGAACTAAAGTTACAGGCAGTTGTGTGCACTGTGTGGCTTCTGGGAATCACACCCAGGTCCTTTGTAAGAGCAGCCAGGGTTCTTAACCACTGAACCACCTCTCTGCCCCAGTTTAATGCTTTTGATGTACATGTGAAGGCAATGACTGCCACATCATGAAAGCTGCCTGACCTCAGTGACTGTCATAGGGATGCTGACTTCAGTGACATCAACATTAGAAACATTTTGTTATGATTTGGTGTAAAATGTTTCCCATGGCCTTTGAATATTTGATTCCCGTTTGGTTTGGGAAATTGTAGAAACATTGGAGGTGAGGTCTAGCTGGAAGAAGAGGATCTTTGGGGTCCAGGCCCTGAGGTATATGGCCTAGCCGTTTTATCTGTCTTTTCTGCTTCCTGTTCTGACAAAATGTACAGAGGTGGAGTCCCAACAGCATGATTCCCCTGCCACCACATGTTCCACACCACTGGGAACTTATAGTCTCTCAAAGCATGAGCCAAACATTGCATCACAGTTTCCTCTGATATTGAAACATTTCGAGGAGCAGGGAGTCTCCTTAAGCAACATTTCATCCAGTAGGGATGCTCCTTAAACAAGAAGGTAAACAAGATAGCTTTAGGAAGTCCCTGAAACTAACCAGATTCACTAGGCTCCTTCCTACAAAAGTAAGCAACAAAAGCAGAGAGTCTCTCTCAGAAGAGCAGAGCAAAGGCTGCAAAGAAGACTGAAACCAGACAAGCTTCCTAGAAGAGGTTTAGACCACAGTCATTTGGAAAGAACACACTCCAACCTGTTGATCCGCCTGCACGCTGTGTGGGGCGTATGCTCACCAGTGTTCGTGAACTATCACCCATGTTGGAGTGGGCTTTGGGGATGCAGCTGTCTGTAATGGCATTTTTGCTTCTCTAAGTAGCCCCTCCCCCATTGTCTTAGTTTGGGTTTCTATTGCTGAGAAGAGACACCATGACCACAGTAACTCCTATAAAGAAAAACATTTAATTGGGGCTGGCTTACAGTTCATAGGGTTAGCCCGCTACTGAAATGATGGGACATGGCAGTGTGCAGGCAGACATGGTGCTGGAGAAGGAGCTGAGAATTCTACATATTGAACCACAGGCACCCAGAAGTTAACTATGTGCCACACTGGGCATACCTTGAGCGGATGAAAACTCAAAGCCTGCCCCCACAGTGACGCACTTCCTCCAACAAGGTCACACTTAATATAGGCCACTCCCTATAGGCCAAGCTCTCAAACACATGAGTCTATGGGAGCCATACCTATCCAAACCACCACTCCCATACTCCTGTAAGTAATCTCAATAAAACTCATTGGTTCACCAGGTTGGACTTTGGTGGTATCTGTACTTTGGCCTGTCATGGATTCCCTATCTGGAGTGAGTAGAAGTGCATGTTGTGTCTTCCCAGGAAATGTTTTGTCTCACAACACCAAAACAAATCCTTCTTCCTCCCTGAGGTGGCTTCTTGTCAGGTACATGGTCACATCAATGTAAAAAGGACATGCTGTGTTTGATAACCTTTAGGATAAGGAACCCACAATACTCATTTTCAATGGTTATGATGGTGTGTATTTTAAATAATTCTCAGGTCTTTTGCTTTGTCTATGATTATGGAATAGGCCAACTCGTTACTCATGGCAGTTGATCTATTTCACATGAAAAAGTTTCCAGACCTGTTCTGGGGACTGGGAATACAACAGAGAAGAGAACTATCCTACTATGGTGGAACTTATATCCTAAAAGGAGGATATTTTAAGATTTTATTTTAGATTTTTATTTTTGTGTACATGTGTCTGTGTGTAAGTATGAACATGTAATTACGTGCAGGAGCACCTGAAGAAGGCCTTGGATCCCTTGGAGCTATAATTATAGGCAGTTGTGGGCCATCCAACGTCGGGGCTGACAAATGAGCCCTGGTCCTCTGTGAGAGCAGCAAGCGCTCTTAACGCTGAGCCATCTCTCCAGCCCTAGAAGGTATTTGATAAGAATGGATGAGGAAATAAGTATTATACTAAATAATGACAAGGACTGGGAAAGAAAAATAACTGGAGACTGGACAAGGACTACGACACTTGCAAAGGAGGTTGAAGTTTGACACAAGAATACAGGAGGCTTTCACCGGAAAGACCTGGGGAAAGTAGAGAACTGAAGACAGACTATTCTGGAGCACCAGGCTTGCAGAACGGCAAAGGCCTGGAGGGAGAGCCCTGAGTGTTGAGGAAGGGGTAAGACAACCAGTGGAACTGCAGTGGAGAAAACAAAGATGGGGGCTGTAGGTGACGGAGTCAGGGGAGTGAGGAGTAGCCAGGCCCAGGAACCGGATATGACCTTCGTTGTTCGTGACAACATTTTGGCGGCTGTGTTAAAAGGGGGCTGAGAAGAAGGCCAGAGGAAGAAAGATCAGTAACAAAAGATCAGTAACAGAAGGAAGCTGTTGTAACAAAATCCTAAGGCTGGGTAATTTTAAAAACAATAGAAATTTATTTCTCACAGTTCTGCATCCTAGGAAACCCAAAATCAAAGTATCTGCAGATACTATGTCTGCTGGAGGTCATATCGGCCGAGGGTCTATTTCTCATTGGTGGATCATTCTTTGTACCCATGGGACAGAAGGCAGTACACAAGAGCCACCTAGTTCCCTCCAGCCCCCTTTGATTTGTGCGAGTGTGTGCGTGTTTGCGTGACACATAATTACCCTCAGAAATAAGGTGTTTTAGGAAAAAGGGTCTTGAGCCCATGATTGGGCTGCAAGCTGGGAGTGGAACATTAGAAGAAAGAGACTTTACATAGAAAACAACATCATGGGCTTAAAGGGGAGGAGAGACTTTCTCTTAAAACCTGGAGAGAAACTTCATCATGGGTAAGAATAAGAGATGGAGCAGGGGAGGGTGGATGTGCCATGGGAAAGAGTGGTTTGGGTGCTGGGGGTTGGGGATGAGGGGGGGTGCCTTCAAAGAAGTCCTTGAAACAAAGAAAATATCTAACTTCTATAACCTTTGAGAGAACAGCGAGTTTCATGATTGAGTTCAACACAGAATGCATGGCGGAGCGCAGAAGAGCCAGGTACTGCTTAGGACTGTAAATTAGAAACTTCTTAACTCTGTTCCAAGGAGAGAGCTGCAGAGGGTGTGCCCTGACGCCTTCAAGGCTGTGGACTCTGGCCTCCTAGGAGTGATCACTGTCCTAAGGGGACATGCCCATATTGAAACAAGTGTGTTGTTTTTCTCGTTGTTTTGAGACAGAATTTTTCTGTGTAACCTAGTTGACCTCCAACTCGTGATCCTTCTGCCTTGGCCTCCCTGGTTCTGGGATTACTTTTTATAAGAATAATAATCCCATTCATAAAGGGGAGATGCTCCTGACCAATCCTCTCCAACAGTTCTTGTTCTCATGCACCATGGCCATGGGATTTGAGGCCTAGTGTGAATTTTAGAGGGACACAAACATTCAAGCCATATTTTTTATGCCTATAACAGGATTTGTTGGTAGACAGGAGGAGGTGTGCAGGGGACACAGAGAGAGATCACAGATGATGCCCAGATACAGAAGTTAGGAAGCCTTGTCAAGAACTCATTCAAATTACATTAATTGAAGGGCTAAATCTCAGTGAAAAACAGATGGAGAAGTTTAATCAACACATTGGGAAAAGGGACCAATAACTCCAAGTTTATCCTTTGGGGTACTGTTATGAATGTTAGGTTTAAACAGAAGAATTGAGGCAGGGGCAAGAGGTCTGTATAAGTTAGCAGCATTATCCAAGATGTATTCCTGCCCGCCATTGTCTTAGCTTTGCAAGGCAGTCTAATAAATTGTTCATCTGTTCATCACTGCCATCACCCTAGGGGACTAATCTGGTCTCTATAAGATCTGCTGCAAGGAGTAACCTCTATATCATAGAGAATTCTTGTCGCCGTGGAGGTGGTCTGATCTGCAAAGATTTGCTGATGGAGGAATCCAGGGTGGCTAACTTACCTACCTCTGTACTTCCAGCCTTCAAGGCCCTCTTTACTAAGACAGGCAAGGGAGACAAAGGCTCTTAGAGTGATTAACAGGCCTGTGCAGAGTCACACTGGAGTCCAAGCCAGAGCAAAGACAGACACAACATGAAATCAAGAAGGTCCAGACTTTCTAGTTACCTTGTAGACCCAAGTGAGGAATCCAGGCTTAGAGCCCAGTGCAGTTTTCCCTTCCCCTGGCTGCCTGCCCTCCCTGCTCAGTGCATCTGGGGTCTGGGGAGCACAGCCGAATAAATCCTGTGCTTACTTCAGGGTCTGCTGCTGAGGACCCTAAACTAAGACAAGCACCTAAGTGATATTTGGAGTAAAAGAGAGAGCAAGAGACTCAATCATTACTATTATTTACTATATTTATGTAACATTTTCTGAAACTTTTGTGTAAACTGAGTTACTTTTTATGTTGAGACCAATATGTAAGTGTCCTGCAGTGGCAAAATTCTTCTAGAGAAAGACACTTGTACCCCCTCCTTTGGCTATCAGACTATGGAAACAATGGCTCCAAGGAATTAGAATCTCCCCAGGACCCTCATACTGGGAGAAGGGAAAGGCTGTGTGTGTGTGTGAGTCTGCATCTACATGAACCTGGGAATGTGAATCTGTGTGTATATGTCTGTATATGTATACATAGGAGTGTACGCATGTTAAGGAGAGTTAGAGTTTCTTGCCACCAAGCAAGGCTAGAAATAGCCCCCAGTGAAACTGGAGAATATATGTGGAATTCTGAAATGCTTTGCCTAAAGCCTAAAAGCAATATGGCTATGCCCATCCTTAAACATTCGTGAGCATTATTTCAAGTCATGTATGTTTGTCTGGCACAGTGCTTCATTCTAGGGACATTATGTGAACTGGTCAGACAGGAGTCACTGCCCTTCAGGTTTGCAGGTGGGGGGCGAAGGGAGGAGAAATGACACTTTGTCATTATTTGATTAGAAGGGTACCAGATGTTATAGGAATAAATAATGACACTAATCTAGACTGGACTACCTTGCCTCTCAGAGGAAGCGACCTCTAGGCTGATCCTGTAGGACAAATCTGGGAGAAGGAAAAGACTTCAGACTGAAGGTTAAAGGCAGGCTTTCACCATAACCGCACCCCGCACCCCGCCCTCCTTGGCCTTTTCTCTTGCACTTTTGTCTCTGCTTCATGTGGAAGCCGTATGTTCATTAAAGACACTTCCCCTTTGACATTTTTGCGGGCTCCAGGAAAAATCATTTACGTTCCCCGCTCTGTGTGCCAACAGTGTCCATGGTACTTCGCAGGTCCTTATTAAATATACTTTGTACATTAACAAATCAAATGCATCTAGCCACGGTACTCAGTAACTGTTTGGTTTTTTTTTTTTTTTTTTTTTTTTTTTTTACAAGTTCAACCCACCTCCATGTTCTGAGCTTGGATATCATCTACTGCACTGGTCGGAGGAAGTCCCCAGGAGCTCAGAGACTTGAGGATGGGGGTGGAGATAAATGGAGATTCCTAAATCAGAAGACTGACTTCCAGGGAGAGGAATCACTTTGGGACAGCAGTTCACATAAACTCTCCATAATGCTTCCTGACAACTCTCCAGAGGCACATGCCTTTTCTAGTTAGGTAATTAAGAAGTAGTTACATCCTCCAGAGACGAGCTGAACGCCCTAGATAATTCCTCCAATTTTGATTTAGCAAAAGGGTGAAGTAACGATGCCATAATTCCTTTTTGGTTAATGCCCGTTAGTTTCAATCTAAGTAATGGTTTAATCACACTATGGGCCCGTGAATCACCTGAGTTGCTTTAGAAGCTGCTACTGTGTCAGCTCCCACTTCTTGCTTTTTTCTCTGATAAGTAGAGTCGTTTCATTTTATTGCTCCTTCTCCCAGTGGCTTTAATTATCAATACTGCTGACAATGTTATGGGTGTATTTATTCACTGAACATAAATAAAATCCAAAGAAAAAGAGGCATACAAAACAAAAGCATGCTTTGTTACACAGCTTATAGCAGAAATCAGGAAAGAAAAGCTTGGGAGATTCTCAGGGCACATGAATGTTTTAGCTGCCATGTTTATGCCTCAAAAGATGCTCATAGCTAATCCTGAATGCAAACCAAGCATCTGTTCTGTGGGTGGATTAGGATTAGCATAATTTATCTTTTGATTTTTTAAAAAATTTCATGACTAATTTCATGGTTAACTGTTCTACACAGTCCTAAACATTTATGAGTTTATTATATGCCTGTGTGTTTATCTTTGTGTAACTAAAAAGTTGATCTTCCGCAAACTCCCGAGTGATTGTATTACTGTGTCTATTTTGCAATTGAGGAAAACAAGGTCAGAGTGGTTCAGTAACTCACCTGAGACCTCTTGGCTCACTGATGATCAAGACATCATCAAACGGTTGGAAATTCACGTTGGCTTTTCTCCAAGCCCCCTTCCACCATTGTGTTAGTTCCCCCATGGTGAGGGAAGCATGGCTGTAGGCAGAGCATGCAATTGCTTGCTTATATCTTGGAGGACAGGAAGAAGAAAGGAGACAATACCTGGTACTCAGTTGGCTTCCCACCTCCCTGCCCTTGAGATGATGCTGAGAACTCCAGAGCAGGACACATTTCTGGTGGTTCTTATGGTTATGAACTTATTTATTTATTTATTGTATGAACATTTTGCTTGCATGCATGTATGTACAACGTGGTGTGTGTGTGTGTGTGTGTGTGTGTGTGTGTGTGTGTGTGTGTGTGTGTGTGTGTGTGTAGCCGGACATTTCTCTCCCAACTGTCAGTTCCCGAATAACCACTCAGAGGCTTAATATTAATTACAAACTATTTAGCTAATGGCTCAGGCTTCTTATTAGCTAGCTCTTCAATTAAATTAACCCATTTCTATTAGCCTATGTATTGAGGAGTGCCTGTAGCATTACCTCATTTTTTTTACATACCTTGTTCCCTTGGAAGCTGGCTGGTATCTCTCTCCAACTCCTTCTTTCTCCCTGTATCTCTACTTGGATTTCCTGTCTAGCTATATTCTGCCCTGCCATTGGCCAAAACAGCTTTATTCATCAACCAATAAAGGCAACACATACTCACAGAGTACAGAAGGACCTCCCACATTATGTGTGCAGTGTCCCCTGGAGGCCAGAGGAGTGCACCGGAGCCCTTACAGCTGGAGCCACAGATGGTTGTGAGTTACCATGTGGGTGCTGGGAACTGAACCAGAATCCTCTGCAAGAACAACAAATGCTCTTAACTGCTGAGCCATCTCTCCAGGCCCTGTTGGCTTGCCTTTTGAGGCAGGATCCCATGTAGCCCAGGCTAGCATCAAAACCACTATGAAGCCGAGAATGACCTTGAACTTCCTCCTGCCTCCACATTCCAAGTGCTGACATTAAAATATGCACAACCACGCTGGGCTCATAACTTTACGTTTAAGATAGTAAACTGTACAACCAGCAATAAGTCAAGTTGTATATTTTTTGTGATGGAAATTCAGTGTGAGTATTTTTATCATCGTGACAGACGCAAGACTCCCTTTGCTTTCCCTAGAGCCTCCCTGTACACTCACACAAATGCTCCAAGAGAATGCTAAGCAGGGCTGAAACTGAGCAGGAGTGACTAGGGGAGACGGGAAGGTTGGCAGGCACCTGCTGGCATCAAAGAGGAAGCAGCGCAGCGGCTTTGTCAAGCAGGATAATCCCTCCAAGATAGCCTCAAGAGAACCGCCTTCCGCCTCCTTCCGTTCTCTGTAGATTCCATCAAATTAGACTTTCCAATGCACTAGATCACAACAGAATTGAATATGAAAAAAAAAAAAAAACTCGCAACAGATTTTTAAGAAGTTACATTATCTGACATTAACTTGTATCATTTTTTTTTTTTAAATCTGCTTTAAGGCCTGGCAAGATGGCTCAGCAGGAAGCTGTAGCAGCCTGAGTTCTTCATATCAAGCAACTAAAGACCTCTGGCTAAATTGAGCAGAAGGGAATTCTTTGGGAAGTATATGGGCCTTGGAAGATTTGAAGAGAAGGATAGATTCAAATAGGAGAGCTCATGGTAACACATGCCCATAATCTTGTACTTCAGAGGCTGAGGCAGGAGAATCAAGAGTTCAGTGTCAACCTCAGCTGCATGAGAAGACCCTGGAGAGAGAGAGAGAGAGACAGAGAGAGAGAGAGAGAGAGAGAGAGAGAGAGAGAGAGAGGGGCCAGGTGGTACTGTCACACGCCTTTAATCCCAGCACTCGGGAGGCAGAGGCAGGAGGATCTCTGTGAACTCAAGGCCAGATTGGTCTCCAGAGCAAGTTCCAGGACTGCCAAGGCTATACAGAGAAACCACCTCAAAACCCAAAATAAATAAATAAAAAGAGAGAAAGAAAATTCCAGATCCTCCCAGAAGATCTAAGAAGCAAGAACTAGGAAGTGATCCTATCTGAGACATCACCTCTAGAAAAGACTGCCACAGTTAATCTTCAATATCACCTTGATTGGATTTGGAATCACCTGGAATGGACGTGACTGAGTGAGTATGCAGAGTGTTTCCAGAGAGGTTTGACTGAGGAAGAGACCCTTGGGTGGCACCATCCCTTTGACTGGGGTCCTAGGCTGGATAAAAACTGGGAAAGGATGAAGCCAACTAACAGCCACCTGCCTCTGCTGCCTGACTGTGGATGCATGTGACCAGCTGGCTTATGCTGCTATCATTATGACTCCCCCCCATGAAGGATGTTGCTCTAAAACTGTGAGCCAAAGTAAACGCTTCCTCCCTTAGCTGCTTTTCACCAAATATCTGGTCACAGCAATGAGAAACCAACTAATGCAAGGATGATTGGCCTTTCATTTGAGATCTTTAAATCACTGAGTGTGGCGCCCGCACCACGACTAAGTCTAATGGAACCTCCACTTGTGGCTCCCATGCCACGAGTAAGTCCGAGTATGGGGGAAAGCCTGGAGATTTAAATAAAAGCTGAGCCTTCCGGATCACTTGCGCTGAGAGTGTGTGTGTGTGTGTGTGTGTGTGTGTGTGTGTGTGTGTGTGTGTGTGTGTGTGTGTGTTGCAGGGAGGGAGCAGCCTTATATACAGACTTACAGTACAGTGGAAAAACCCCAGGTGTAAGAGCTCTCGTGTTTTTTGTTTGATTGTTTGTTTGTTTGGTTTGGTTTTGGTTTTTTTATGCTAGGGGGGCAAGGCCCTGGGCTGTAATCCAGGTCTAGAAAAGAGATTGCATCTGTCACCAAGACCCCATGGGGGGGAGGGGGAGGCCCAACATCTCTCCCAACAACTGAGCTCAAGAAGGAAGATAACAGCTTCGGCCTTGGGAAGAGGAAGGATGAAAAACATGATTCAAAATCCCCCCTAAATAGATCCAGAGGGAAAGTGTTCACTCATCCAGTGGGGTGCCTTCATCCAAAGAAAGTTCAAAGGTGGCAGGCTGCCAAAAGAAACACATGTTTTACAACGTAGATCCCTTCCAGACACAGGAACACCACCAGTGTGAAATGAGGGCCCTGCCTCGGCACCAGTTGTGGTGTGGGACTTTTTTTTTTTCCAGATAACCCAAAAGTAGCTTGTTTCATCCCACTAAAGTGAGAGGCAGTCAAAATGGGAGGAATAATAGTATGAAAGAATCTTCTAAACGATAAATCGATTATTGTTTTTGAATCTGCATTTGGCATCCTGGACTCCTACTCCAAGTAATATTCTGACCATGGAGCACCTACAGAAAGGAGGGACTCCTCGAAGGCCAGATGGACGCTCCAGCTAACTCACTCTTTGCTGCGCTCTGAATCTCAATAAAGGTCTGTAGTTTGAGGACATGGAGAAGGAGGGTGGTGATGTGTGAGTCCTGGAAAAGACAGGACACACAGCAAAGTGAAGGGGCCTGGGGCAAATGTCAAAGTCCTTGGAGTGGAAAAGGATAATTAGAGCTGGCCTCCGGTCCAGGAAAGAAGGAAGAACACTTACTGCTCTTCAAATACTCTCAGATTCAGGATGGCTCACAACCACCTGTAACTCCAGCTCCAGAGGATCCAATGGCTTCTTTTGGCCTCCAAAGGCATCTGCACATATTACACACACACACACACACACACACACATATTTTTAAAAATAGATAGGTATTTTGCATCCTGGATTTCTAAATATTGACATAAACCTTCCCAGCCCATTCTCTTCCTG
This sequence comes from Cricetulus griseus, assembly GCF_003668045.3. Classification (NCBI taxonomy): domain Eukaryota; kingdom Metazoa; phylum Chordata; class Mammalia; order Rodentia; family Cricetidae; genus Cricetulus; species Cricetulus griseus. Next base: position 264,730,373 of record NC_048596.1, on the reverse strand, counting down.
AAAGAGAGAACACAGTCCTCAATGTGTCAATTGTAGAGCATTATTGTTCTTGTTGGACTTAAACTGAGCAATCTAGCTGGGGGACTTCTATCATCAAGCCAGATTCCTTCTCCCGTGGTATAATTCAGTTAAGCTCTTAACGATGCCCCGTGGCTTTTATCCTGTCTGCTTCTGTGTCTTTATTTAGTCTGATGGATTTGTAACTGACTGATTTCAGTTCCTAGGGCTCATGGCTCAAGGATACCTTACACTCTCTTGGAGACAATGAGATCCTTGGCTAGCATCTCTGAGACAATCCTATCAGAGGTCTGTCTGTTGACCAAGGGCACCTTCACCTAGAGGGTAAGGGGTGAGGGGGAGGTCAGATTGGCTAGGTCAGGGAACAGCCTGGAATCACAGGGTGGCAGGGTGACCTTGAGGCTCTTGGCAGAGGATTCCATCACATGCCCAGTTAAGTAACACATCCCTCTCTTTACTTTAGTCAGTCTTCTCTCCCTGTCAGACCCAGAAAGGCTACACCAGATAGGAAAGAGGAGCAAAAGTGAAAGCTAAGACCAGCCCTGTCCCATCTTCCTCTCCATGGAGGGTCCAGTGAGGCTCTAGAGAGGGTCTTTAACCTGAACACCTGCGTAACATCTATCAGTTTCAAACCATGCCCCTGATAACATTACGAAATGGGGAAAAAGTGAGCTTAACCAAGTGTGCTGGTATGCACCCATAACCCCAGAATCTGAGCGGTAGAAATCAGGCGTTCAAGATTAGCTGTAGCTGCATAGTAAATTCTAGGCTGGACTAGGCTACATGGGCTCCTGTCTCAAAAACTAAACAAACAAAAGAAACTGCATACTTCTTTCAGTTACCTTTACCTTACTAAGTTTTTTTGTTTTTCTATTAACTTATCAAAACCATCACAATTGAGGATACAGCTGGGGGGCATTTTGATCTTTTTGTTTTGTTTTTTGTTTTTCGAGACAGGGTTTCTCTGTGTAGCTTTGGAGCCTATCCTGGCACTCGCTCTGGAGACCAGGCTGGCCTTGAACTCGAAGAGATCGCCTGCCTCTGCCTTCCAAGTGCTGGGATTAAAGGCGTGCACTACCAACACCCGGCCTGATATTTTGATCTTAAATCATCTACAATCATTGAGGTTAAGAATCATCAGAGAAGTGAAGTAGTTCTTGGAAGTTAAACCCCAAGTTACGGCAGCTCTGGGGACAGAGACTCTAGAGACAAGAAATGTCCAGTCTGCAATGCTGGACACTCCGTACCTTATTGGCAAACACTGGAGATTTTGACAGCAGAGTGTTTTCTGGTAGCTGCTGTCCATGCACCAAGTAAGCAGCCACTATAGTCTCAGCTTTGAAATATGAGGCCCACACACACTCAGTCACTTCTCCATGGTGTTTCACCCCTGGGCTCTAAGAAGCTCAACACTGCTGTGAAGCATGTCTATGTCTCAAATGTTAACCTCCAGACAAATGCACCACAGGACCCCCACCTGCTGTTAGAGTGACTTAGTCAATGATGCACGTTGCTTAATGTCTAGTTGGCTACTAGTAACTCCCCAGAGTTATTTATTCTACTCAAATGGAGGCAGGCTAAAAGACAGGAGAAATTATGGGGGCAAGAGAAAGAAAAGAAGCCCCTCATTCTGGAATCTGTTTGAAGCCTTTCCTTGCTAAGTCAAGAATTCCTGCGCAATTAGTAATATGCTCTGTAAAGACTTCCTATGTAGGGACAATATCTCTTTTATAAAGATATTTAAATAAGAATGTTAAAATAACAATGAACCATGCTGAAGGCCTGAGCATATATGACTTAATTCTTCTCCCCACGATAGTTTCTGAGAACCTCACAGACAAGACTATTATCTTTTGGGATGATTAAAGCATCCTAATTCCAGGCCGGGCATTGGTGGTGCACACCTTTAATTCCAGCACTCAGGAAGCAGAGGCAGGTGGATCTCTGTGAGTTAGAGGCCAGCCTGGTCTACAGAGCAAGTTCCAGGACAGTCTCCAAAACAATACAGAAAAACTCTGCGTTGAAAAACAAAAGAACAAAAAACAAACAAACAAAAAATTCCTAATTTCCCTTACCTTTTTTTTTTTTTTAACTCTGAGGTATTATCGAAAGCCAATATTCCTATCTAGACCTCAGAAACCACGCTGTGATATCATTACATTCTCTGACAATCCTTCAAAACCCACCCAAATCCTTGTATGGCTATGGTAAAGACAAAGCTCTCCTTCGAGAAGCCTGAATTTGTGCTCTCATTTTCTCCAAACACTTCTCTATTAGCCTCTTTGCTAAAATCTATATTGAAACTCACTTCTTAATAAAGGCCAAATCTACCTCATACTAACTTGTCCTAAGGTTTGTTCTACGGCAAAAGATCTGGCATTAACCTGTAGTCTCTGAAAAAAACTCCTCATGCCTCTCGGGGGACATCATAGGCTGTGTCTCTCCAGCCTGTCGCAGTCACTGGCCAAAACGAGCTGAAAAGCTAAAGTTCTCCACTAAGAATATCTGTTCACATCTACCAGGAAATAAATGACTTAACTTCACTGCTAGAAGTAGAATTGAAACCTCCATATGTGGTGATACATTACTTTTGAAAGATTTATTTGTGTGTATGTATGTATGTATGTATGTATGTATGTATGTAGGTAGGTAGGTAGGTATGTATGTATGTATGTATGTACCATGTGTGTTGGGGCACCAGTGGAGGCCACAGAAAGGCATAGAATTTTCTGAAGTTGGAATCCCAGGTAATTGTGAACTATCTTGCGTTTGTTGCGAGCAGAACTCTGGTCCTCTGGAAGGGCAGCAAGAGTTCTGCACTGTTGAACAGTCTCTCCAGCCCTTATTAAATCTTGGAAAACCCATACTACTTATCTTAATTAAGTCTAAATTATAATATCTACTGAATGCCTTTGCAGGGAATTTCACTGCAATGCAGTTCTTTGTTTCTTTAAATAATATACGTGTGAGTTTCAATTTTGTAAAAGATGGAGACAAGGATTTGAAGAGCTATTTTAATCATGGGAACTTAAGGTTTCATTTACCAGGATATATTTAGCCTGAATCATTAAAGCATTCCACTAGAAGTAGATGCAGCAGGTTGAATTGGGTTTGTTGGCAGTAAGCCTATAATTAGTATTTGGTTTTGTTTCCAAAAATAATAGCTCCTCACAAAATCATATCATGTCATATTTCCCAAGGAAAATCAGCCAATTTTGAAAGAAAAACATTGTTAAGGGTAATTAATTCTCCACCGATGTTTTCCTGTCTCATGTATATTAATATGGGTTCGTGTTGATTAGGAAGAGCAGCCAAGTGCCTGATGCAGGTCCTGCAGGGTGGAGGTGAAAGCAAGGGGAGTTCTTTGGCGTTTGGATCTCTGATGCATGAAGCCACAGTCCACGCCGATCCTTGCCTCCATTCCCATTCAGCCCTTAGCTATTTTTAGGGCAAATTATTTGAGCCATCACATCAGAGGTTCCATTTAATGATGGATGTGATGTAGCGTAAATTCTCTTCCAACTCAAAACACATCGTCATGTTTGGGCAAAATGCACCCGCCTGCAATCTGCAATGTCAAAAGCCAAAAACAAAACAAAACAAAAAACCCACCACAAGCACCACCCCCCAGCAAAGCAGCATTAAAAAAATAACAGGCAAGAGAGAGGAAACCGCAGAGCATTTGGCCCAAGGACAAAGCTTTTAGGTCTGACTTATAGCTGCAATAGTGAAGCTTCACAAGGTATTATAAAAATCTTGTGTGGATATTCCATATTAAAAGATAAGGACAAAAGCTCAGGAGGCAGAGGCAGGCGGATCTCTGTGAGGTAGAGGCTAGCCTGGTCTGCAGAATGAGTTCTAGGACAGCTAAGGCTACACTGTCTCAAAACATAAAACAAAACAATAAGGGAAAGATGGTTTCTCTTTAAGAAAACAAAGCTTTTTTTTATTTTTATTTGTTTGTTTATTTTGGACTGTGTAGGCACTGTGTAAGTCTGACGGTCCCACAACTTCCTATGTAGACCATGCTGGCCTTGAACTCACGAAGATCTGCCTGCCTCTGCCTCCTTAGTACCAGAATTAAAGGTGTGCCACCACAGTCAGTGACAAGGTGCTTTTAAAAGAGGAAAGAGCCACTGTAACCCATTTCCCAGGTGATCTCCGATAGCAGCCCAGGCAGAGGGACATGGGGACAGTGTACTGGTTTTGGCTTACATATCGCTCATGGCAAAACAACAAGATGGCAGTAAGTCCTGCTTCACCAGTCCAGAGACGTGGTAACAAATTGTTTCTCACGTATCCTCCAGATCATCCATCACTAGTGACTTTCTTCCCACCTTAGGGCTTCTTCTTCATTAATACATTAAAAAAATAAAAAGACTCTGAGATTGTCTTGTTTTTTCTTGGCTGCAATCAAAACTGACTCACCTACCTGTGACAAACTAGAGCTGTCACAGTTGTTGGCTATTTTGTGCTAAAATTGGTTGACCCATGCTAAAATTGCCTGTGTTCCCAATGAGGTCATCTTCTGCGAGCGTGTAGACTTGTTTTTACACACACACACACACACACACACACACACACACACACTTGTCACCCTCATTCCTAGGATTGCTATTGGGTTCCAAGTGGTGCTTTCCTAACAGAATTTCCATTGTACCATGGACTCTGGTGACCTATACAAGTCATACCTGTTACCTCATATTCTCTCCACACCCCCTTCCACCAACGTGGGTTCCTTTGTTTATATCTCCTTAGTCAGTTCACCTAGTGAGACTGCCTGGACCTATCTGGGGTGTTCTATGCAGTTGGGACTGTTTTCTTGGAAATGGATTCTCTGGAAAGGACATTTCTATGGGGGTTGTTACTTTGGCGGGCTTTGTATGAGACCCTTGTGGTGTCTAATATTGCAAGAGAATCTAGAATTACCTAGGAGACAAGCCTCCAGCATGCTTTCAAGGATGATTTAGATTAAATAATCTTAAACTGTGGGCAGCACCATTCCATGGGCTGGGGGCCTGGACTGAATAAAAATGAGACAGCAAGCTGAACACTAGCATCCATCCTCACTGTAGAGGCAATGTGGCCTGACTCAATCTCCTGCCTTTCTGCCCCAGTCACCATGACTTTCCTGCCATGATGGACTGTCTGTTGAGCTAAAATAAACCCCTTCCTTCTTCCTTCCTTCCTTCCTTCCTTCCTTCCTTCCTTCCTTCCTTCCTTCCTTCCTTCTCTCCCTCCCTTTCTCTTTCCCTCCTTTCCTTCCGTTGCCTTTGTCAGGGTATTTTACTACAACAGGAAACTAATGCAGTCCTATGCTTGATGCCATAGAAGTGACTCAACATTGCTGGGTGTTGTGCAGCGACCTCTAAGTTTGAGAAAGCCAGGTTGCTAAAGATTCTGGGGTGAACAACTGTCTAATACTAAAGGAGAAGTTAGACCATCAAGTTTAACCAACACGGTGGACAAATCTTTGTTTACTTTCTTACTTAGCGCTCAGTTCTAACCAGCCATGTCTCAGATTCAAGTTCAAAGTGGAAATCCTCTTGTTTCCTAGCCAGGAGCATGTTCAGAGATCCTGGGACGGACCCGCCATAGTCATGGCCATGACCACTCCTTCTCTACTCTGTGGCTCTGTTTTCTCTGTATCCCTCCGAAAGTCTTGCAGTCTGCATGCATGGTGGTATCCTGGCTAACCTACCAAAGGCCTGAGGTATGACCTACCTTGGCTCTTTCCTGGGTGCTTTAGTTTTCATATTACCAGGCATTGTTTTCCAAGGGTTGGTTCTTGGACAATAGGCCAGAGGTTCACACTTGACCAAACCAACTATAAGCACCTTCCAGAAGTAACACTGAGGTCTCTGGGTTTAAATTTATGAAGCGAACCCTACAACTGGCCTCCTCTGATATTTTACTCCTAGGCTCAGGAATCACTAGTTTTCAAACAGGAATTCCCTTGTGGACATCTCCTCACCTCTAGAGTAGAAACTCATACAGATTGAGGTGTGATTTATGCTCCCAACTGTAAAACAGGGGACACTATATATTCACATGAGATGCTTATAATTTTGCCTGGCACAAGTGAGCTCTTAGTAAATGAAGGCTCTTATCACAATGTATTAGTGATTTATGATATTATGAGTGTCGTTACTACATTGATAGCATGTATTTGCTAGCACAGGTGGGGGCTGAGCATGATATATAGATGACACTACAGAAATCTATGATGAGCCACACCTTGCTGGACTTTTAGGAAGCAGTGGGAAATCAGTAGATGGAGCAGGACACCAAAGGACATCACAAAGTCACTGTCAGAGTAGCAGCTTACAGCCCTGCTCCAGGGAACGGTTTTCCCCCCGTGTAATGACTGTGCTCCTTCAGCAGGGGAGGGTTTCCCAGAGAAGTTGTTAGAGTTCTGTTCAGGTCTCTAGCAGTGTAACAACTCTGCTCTGCTAGCTGAACTTTCCTACTTGAAAGTGTTACAGTTTTGCTTCACTCTTCTCTGCTCCCCTGCACTCCACTCTTAGCCAGAAGGTCTTACCCAAACCTCTTTCAAGAGATTTATTTGGAGGGAAGAACCCAGGAGGGTGGCTGTCTCTGCCATGGTGGAAAAAGTTAGCCTCAAACTGAGCAGGCACAGGGCTTATGTAGAGTTTCTTGGGGGCAAAGTTTTTCCAGGGTGAAGATTTTCAGGGTGGGAATTTATCAGATTTCAATCCCTGAGTTTGGACAAGCTCAGAGATTGGCTGGATTCCGTACTCAGGGTGTGTTTCTTTCACTGGCCCTTTTTAACCATTTGCTTTGGTTTCAGGGTCATGGTGAGTTTCTTTGGATCTGGTTAGGGTGTGTTTCTTTGGTTCACCCCCTTCCCCTACAGTCACTCCCTTTGGAAGCCATTTTCTTTCAAACCACTACAATGTTCATGTATTCAAAAACCAAACTTCAGAAATCAAAGAGTGAGCCATGGGAGTCTGTGGTATTTTGAATGTAATTGGCTCCCATAAGCTTGTAGGGAATTGAACTATTAGGGGGTGAGGCCTTGTTGGAGTAGGTGTGGCATTGTTGGAGGAAGTGAGTCCCTGAGGGTGGGCTTTGAGGTCTCCTTTTCTCCAGCTTTGCTCAGTGTGACAATCAGTCAATTTCCTGTTACCTTCTGATCAAGATGCAGTCAGCACCATGTCTGCCTGCACACTGCCATGCTCCCCGCCATGATGATAACGGACTGAGGCTCTGAAAACTGTAAGTGAGCCACTTCAGTTACCTGTTTTCCTTTATAAGAGTTTCCATGGCCATAGTGTCTATTCACAGCAATAGAAACCCTAATGATGACAGGGTGTAAGCTCAAGGCAGCTGTTGCATGAAGAACTGTTCTCTCCTGCAGAAGGGAAAGGCCTTTGTGTTAGCTCATTGGTTCCCAGCCCTAACTAGACCTCCAAATCTGAGAGGCTCTCACACAATGTGGAGATGTTGCAGTTAAATCAAATGTTCTCGTGCTTGAGCGGGGGATAGGAATTCAATAGTGTCTACCACATTATTTGGAGGTACAGCTAGCCTTAAAAACCACCAACTGAAATTATAATTATCAGTTATTAATGCTTTTTCCGTCTGTCCTGTATCAAGCTGAAAACTTCACTATCTATAATGACTGTCTCAATTTTTTTTAATTTGCTACTTATTTTTATTAAAATTAAAAAAATAAGATGGGGTCTCACTACGTTTGCTTTTAAGATTTATTTTTATGTGTATGAGTGTTTTGCCTGAATGTATGTATGTGCACTGCATGCGGGCCTTGTGCCTGCAGAGGCCAGGAGAGGGCACTGGATCCTTTGGAGCTGGAGATACAGAAGGTTGTGAGTGGCTATGTGGGTGTTGGGTACTGAACGTGGGTCCTCTGCAAGAGCAAGAGCCATCCCTCCAGCCCCTGGCCTGGTCCAGCATGTCATTAAGCTCTCGCACTTGAAGACATTTCTATGCCATAGTGGGTCAGAAGATGTCATTTCTGTGATCTACTCTTTCTAAGGGAAAATGATTCGTTTGTAAGATAGGAGGAAGTGACCTCCATTAGTCATGGAAGTCTTTGATGAATGGAATCAGCAGATTACTTATATTTTATTGATAGTATAGATTCAAACACACATTAATAGAAACGATGGTTTCTTCCCTTAATGCATGATACAACATCTTTTTCATCTGAGCAAAAGGACAAAGCCAGAGGTCCAATTAGTTTCCATTAGTATGAGATGAAATTTGAAATACATATAGAAATGGGATGTCTTCTGCTGTTCTTTCTACTTAGTTTATGCTAGGCACTCCCACCTTTGCAAACCGGGAGGCCACTCCAGGCAGCGCATGCCTCCTGGATCTGTTGAACGCCATCCTGACACCTTGCTGCCCTTTCCTAACTCCTATCCCTCACATTCAACTGGACCCTGGCATTTGTTCTTGTGTAGTAACTTCCCTTTTCAACCTCCCTAGTTCATGACTCTGCCTTCTTTTTCAGAGTCCCCTTGCTAGCTCTGTCTAGCTTATCTTGAGTAGCTATTCATTGCTTCAGAAGAAATATGTGCATCTTTTAGGTGGATGGTTCTGGCATCTTCAAACTTGATACCTAAAATATTTACATATTTATAAATCTAAGTTAGGCCCTGGCAATTAAATGACCATGGTGCCTCTCCTAAAAGACCTCTGACAATGATGTGGTGTGGAATCTTCTGGTTTGTACAGCTTTACACTTTAGCAGCCGCTTCCCTTGGGAGTCAAATCCCACCAAATCCTCGTGGGTTGCTGTTTGCAGTGAAAAATCTGTTGTAACAGGATTTTTTTTCTTTGTGAATGTCAAAAAGTGCTTCTCTTATGGGGGCATGGATGTGCATCATGTGGGAAGTTCATATTACTCATTTTCTGACTCAGTAGGTCGGGGTGGGGCCCTAGAGGCTACATTTCCAACAAATTCCTGAGGGATGCTGATGCTGGTTTTGGAAAAATGCTGCCATCGGGAACTTCTCAGCAGCTCTGGTTCATAACACAGGGCCCCTTCGCCAGAGCTCTCCCTGCACTGAGGTAATGAATTCTTAAATAAACTCTCAAGCAATTCCTGAATCGACACTAGCCTGAGAGCCTCCAGTATTCATATTGTCTCTCCAATTGAACCTTAAAACTTTCTCATTTTGCTGATCGATCTACTTTCTGGTGATTTCTGTTAACTTTTTCAATATCTCACTTCACTTACTTCTACTCTATGCCTTTGAGCCACCTGTGTGCAACAGCAGTCAATTTCTAGTTATATTTTTAGGTGTGTGTGTGTGTGTGTGTTTGAGTGTGTATGTGTGCATTTGTATGTGTGTATGTATTTGTGCGTGCGTGCGTGCGTGCGTGCGTGCGTGCGTGCGTGCGTGTGTGTTAGAGGACAACTTTCAGGAGTCAGTTTACCCCTGCTACCTTATGGGGTCCTGGAAGTGGCTGTTAGGTCATCGGACTTGGCAGCAAGTGCCTCTATCCACTCCACTGAGCCTCCTTGCCAAACCATCTAATTTCATTTTTTAAACTTTTTTTCATGTATAATTAACACTTGAAATGTTTTCTCTGTTTTGGGCTTATTAGGCCTGATTGAGGGTGCTCATAAAACGCCTCAAAATACAACACAAACATATGAATAAACAGTGTCTGTCAAGATAGAGATAATTGGTCTGAACTTGTGGAGCTGTTTTTTAATAACTTGAAAATATTTTTTGCATGTCTTGGTGTTATGTTAAAATACCTTAGTTGGAATTACCTTAGTAAATTCATGCCTTATAGTAGAGGGATTCATACAATTGAATTCAATAGAAATAGATTTAGTAGTTCCCAGTATCTGTTTTCCAAACTGACTAGGTATTATGTCACCTGTGATCACTGACTTTGCATCAGGTACTATTCTGAATAGAAAAGGACTCAAAAGGACAGTGCTTCTCATTCTCAACTAAACCAACTCGGAAATGAGACAAGAAGAACACAAGGTGGGGTTGATGTGCCAGTTATTTTTTTCGCGGAGATATGACTAAACACTTGAGAAGAAGCAACCTAAGGGAAGAAAGAGTTCTTTTGGCTCATGCTTTAAAGGGGGACAATCGATCATGCTGGAAGACACAGCGGAGTTCGTGGAAGGAGTGTGGGGCTGGTGGCAGGAAAGAGGGGGCGGGGCTGTAAGGCAAAAGTCCCTCCCCACAATGACCCAATCCTTCCAGTTATAAGAAATAAAAAACTGGCTGTGCGGTGGTAGCGCACACCTTTGATCCCAGCATTCTGGAGGCAAAGGCAGGTGGATCTCTTAGTTTAAGGTCAGCCTGGTCTACAGAGGGAGTTCCAGGACAGCCAGGGATACTCAGAGAAACCCTGTCTCAAAAAAAAAAAAAAAAAAAAAAAAACAACCAAACAAACAAACAAACGAAAACAACCTACAAACAAACAAACAAACAAAAAAAAAACTGGTCCTTTTTCAAAGGTGCCTTGAGGCACAGCTACAAATGAACAGAAAACACTATACCCCTGCTAATGCCTGCTAGTGTAACTTCCTTCTCAACTCAAAATTTACAGTAGGAAACTACTAACAGTCAAGCTTGCCTAACTAATAAGACAAAGGTTTCTCTACTTGTTTCAGCTGAAGCCATCTTTGGTTTCTAACCTGTGCTCTGAAAAGTCCCGCTGGAAAGAACCCAATCCTGTCCGGGTCGAAATGCCCCAGCTAACTGCATGATTCTTGGCTCTTGTTCAACTGCTTGCTTGCTTCCCCCTGCAACTGCCAACCAGGTTGTAGTTTTCCTATGTTGTCTTTAAAAACTCCTTGCAAAGTATTTGGGGCTGGTCTGTGAGAAGTGTTTCTCTCCAGGCAGTCCCTGGCAGGCTTAATACAGACTCTTAATTTGAACTTTGGTCGTGAGGGTGGTCTCTGATTTTTTTTACCCCTTAACACTAACGACCTACAGACCTGACAAGGTCACATGTCTGATAAACTTTAAACAGGTTGTAAAACGCTGTGTTTAGTTACACACTGTCTTTGTTGGAAATAAATGTAAGCAGCAAAGGAAAGGAAAAGCCTAGAGGGAGAAAGAATCTGTCAAATTGTATCCTCCTGCACTGAGGACAACTGAGAACGGTTGGTACAAAAGTTACAAGGAGACCTGGCTCAGTTGTAGAGCCTTAGTATCCGAGATACCGTGCACTATCCTCACATACACACGAGGACTGGGTGGGGGTAACAAACGGTAACAACGTGTGACGGGCACATTAATTTGATGGGGCCGGGTAAAGATCTAGAGTGTGAAAAGTATGGAGTCGGATGATCAATCACTGCCAAAGCCCAACACCGCGGACCAAATCCTTGACTCGGTGTTGCTTCGGGGAGGCGCAGCTACCCAAGGCTTTCCCGCAGCTTTCTTACGACCCTCAAAAAGCCAGCCCTTCACTACCGGGCGCGGGGACTGAAATCATCCTTCCGAGACGCATTTGCGCTGCAGAGTTATCAACGGAGAAAGCCCGGCTCCGGCTACAAACAAGCGAGCATCCAGCCGGCTTCCCGCCCAGTCTGCCGAGAGGGCGAGCGCCTCGGCGAAGGCCCGCCCCTCCAAGCGCGGCGGGACTCTCTGCTGCGCGCTGCACTGCGGCTGCGCGGGCCGGCGGCGCGCGGAGGGGGCGGGGACGCGGAAGGCGCGGCCGCTGCGGAGTGTGTGAGGCGAGAGCCGGCCGGCCGGCGGGCGAGCGGGCGGGGGCGCCCTACGGCGTCTGGGGGCCGCGGCGGCGCGAGGCCTGAGGGGAGGGGACGCGATGCTGGAGACCCTGCGCGAGCGGCTGCTGAGCGTGCAGCAGGATTTCACGTCCGGGTGAGTACGCGGTGGGCGGCCAAGAGGGCCGCGGGGCTGCCGTCGGGTCGGCGCGTTCTCGCGCCTGGGTGACAACGAACTTGCCAGCGTCCCCGAGGCGGCGGCGGCGGCACCGAGTCGCTGGCCCAGCGGGCGGGCGGGCGGGCGGGATGCCCTCTTGCCCTGTCGCGGGGCAGCGTTGCTCGCCCGGCCAGGACGATCACGTGAGGGGCTGTGTGCTCCGCACTGAGCGTCCGCGGGCCTTCCCCGAGCAGGACCCACCCGGGACCCGCCTCACCCTCCGGTTTCAGCTGGGACCCCCGGCGGATCAGCCCGAGCTTTGGCCAGGCTGGCCCGCCTCTTCTGCTGCCTTCTCTGTCTTTGCCCTGGTTTAACGCCCGGATGAAGGAGCTGGGCCAGAGGAACGGAACTGGGTCGAAACTGTTCATACCCGGAGTTGCCCAAACTTTGGACGCCCCCGGGAATCTTTCGCAATCACCTGGCTCTGGCCTCCGGAGCTTCGGTTAAGCCGGAATGTCAGGGGAAGGGGTCATTCAAGGATCCCCAGGTCATGCCGAGGTGCTACAAGGTCTGGGAACATTGACTGCCCAAGCACTCGTGCAGGGTTTACCACTTAACCTGACGTGCAAGTCTCTGTTCTGTGACTGTAAAATGCAGTGATGGTGCTTATCTCATAGTTAGTTATTGAGACTGTTAAATAGGCAGTAGGCACTGCTTGTGTGTTTTTAGTATTTAATGTATTTACAGCTTTTATAACTTTACAAAAAGTGCCACCTTTATACAGGATCTGCCATCACTTTGGTTTTTGTTTGTTTTGTTTTGAGACAGTGTCTTACACTGTAGCCCAGATTGGCCTTGAACTGGTGGGAATACTCCTGCTTCAATGTTGGGATTCCAGGCACCTCCACCGTGACCTGATGGTCTGTCATGTGTTTGGAGAGTGTTTCTAATGTGAGGGCACCTTAGTCACGATGCTACTTTAATAATGGGAAAAGCGTTAACTGATCTCTCATCTCGTGGAACAAAAAAAAAAAAATGTGTATATTGTTTGCCTGTTGAATATTAACAAACTGGCAAGTATTTGAAAGCCTCCAATATATACAAAGCATTACTGACGATTTTAGCTTTGTGTTCTTGTCAGTATTAATTCTGAGTGCCTAAGAAATTATTCAGTGATAAGTGTCATTGCATTCTTTCGTTTTTTAAACTATAAATTTAGAAAAAGTAACTTCCTTTTTTTGAATGTAAGCTTAAAAAACTTTGGTGTACTGCTATAATAGCCTGTTTGTAGCATGAGTGTGGCCAAGACTAAAACCCACTTGAATACCCTTCTGTTTCTACAGCAAGGATTTTTTTTTTTTTTTTTTTTTTGATGGCTTAGCAGTCCCTTTTGGTAGTTGCTGGGAGTTGCCTCAGAACCCATTCTTACTCCTGATGTTTGCTTAGAAGGCTTCTTGCTTAGGAATGTGGACTGTACAGCCCAGACTGTCTTCTGAGATCTGGATAGCTTTGAAGGTTTAGAGTTTAGTCAGGGACAGGAGCTGAGGATATGTGATCAGGACCCCCTGGAAAGTGATGCCATAGCCTAGGGCAGGTTTAGAGTTAGACATCCTAAGAAAGTTTTGTTCTTAGTGTGTTCTTCTGTCTCAGCTTCCTTTCTTTACATGACACTTAGCTGACAGGCCAGCAGATTCTGCATCATTATCCTGTCACCTAGCAGGGAAATAACACTCTTGGAATCATGTGTGTCTACAGGAAAAAGGCAGCTCTAACCACTGACACTAACTTTGGTCAGGTCCTCAATTTCCTACACAATTTTTTATTGAGGGAGCAACCAAACAAAAACCTATCTTTCTAATTCTTCCATATTCCTGCTTGAGAGCTACCTATTCTGTTTTACATACTTGGCCATTTTAGCATTGGCTAAGAAATTAAACACAATACACATTTCTGTGGTAATAAGCACTGAGGGATTCCTTTGAAAGAGTTACAGCAGTCACCTCCCAAGTCTATCATACATATTCCTGTAGGACCCTTGTAGAGCAAGTGTTTGGCAGACAGAGCAGCTGCCTTCTAAAACAATTTCACATGTCCTGTGCTCAATCGGTTTCAGTCAATAGGTTTTCTGAGTTTTTTGTGTGCAGTGCTACTTCTAACAGTTAGCAGGGACAGTGACTCTCAGAGTTTCTGCTCATTGTCAGTTTTAGAAAACTCATGGAGCTGGAGTCTTAACTCCAGGCAGATTACCTTTTTACTTTTTTTCCACGTGTATGTTTGTGTGTCTCTATGTATGAATTTCATTTGTACACAGGTGTCAGCAGAGGAGAGAGAAGAGCATGGGATCCCCTGGAACTGGAATGACAGGCAGTAGTGAGCAGCCATGTGGTTGCTGGGAACCAAACTTGAGTCCTTTGGAAGAACAAGTCCTCTTAACTGCTGAGACATCACTGTACCGACTTCCCTGAAATAGGATTATTTTTATTGTTCTCGTAATAGAATGACACCTTAGTGACTAAATCATGTCCAAGAATGTCCTCCATGGCTCTCCTCTAAGCTAGGAACGTGCCGTTGTGGAATGTCACCTACATCCCAAATGGGGAAGAATAACCCCAGCTGTGCTTGTTGAATATTTATAGGACCCCTCCTCACCTTCGTGTCTAGCTGTCTCCTACCACCTGTTATAGTCAGTGCTGCCTTCATTGTACATGGCCTCCAGGGGGTTAGCCGGGGATAACTAGAGGAGGGGAAGCCCTTACCTCTCCAGGGCAAAGGCTTTCCTGGTGCGGTCTGTTGGGCGAGATGCACCCACACCCCTATAAGTAATGCCTCACCTGTGCTCTTTTTTGTTTTGTTTTGTTTTGTTTTAGATGTTTATGGAAATTTTTTTCTTTTTCTTTCTTTGAATTAGAAACAGGATTGTTTTACATGACAATCCCAGTTCCCTTCTTCCTCCTCTCCTCCCCTACCACCACCCCCAACTAAAAGCCTATCTATCACATATCCTTTCTGCTCCCCCTGGATGGTGAGGCCTTCCATAGGGTGTCATCAGAGACTATTGTATCCTTTGGGATAGGGCCTAGGCCCACCCCCATGTGTCGTGGCTCAGGGAGTATTCCTCTATATGGAATGGGCTCCCAAAGTCCACACCTATGCTAGAGATAAGTACTGAACTTCTATCACCTGTGCTTTTTAAGGAAGCTCAATAAATGTATTGTTTCCCAAAAGTGTACTTTGTAGATCTCATATCTTGGTTTGTCATTGGGACCCTAGGGGGAGGGGTAAACATTGTTTATGTCTCCCCCAGAGAAGGAATTTTAGTTACAAGAGACCACAATATCTACATTCCATTCAGACTTAAGGGGAAATGCAATGTACAGTCATAATTGTTGTGGGACAAGATAGAGATTACAGATAGTCTGGAGGGATCCAGGTTGTTCTTAGATTTTCAGCCTCTTTCCTTTTTTCAGTACTGGGTATCTTGGGGTTTCTGTTGCTGTGAAGAGACACCATAACCATGACAGCTCTTATAAAGGAAGACATGTAATTGGGGTGGCTCACTTACAACTCAGAGATTTAGTCTTATTATCATGGTGGGAAGCAAGACAGCATGCAGGCAGACATGGTGTTGGAGCTGAGTGAGAGTCGTTAAACCTTGATCCAAAGGCAACAGGAGGTGAACTGACACTGGGCGTGGCTTGAGCATATATGAGACCTCAAAACCCACCTCTAAAGTGACACACTTCCTCCAGCAAGACTTTACCTATTCCAATAAGGCCACACTTCCCAATAGTGACACTCACTTTGGAAGCCATTTTCTTTCAAACCACATTCAAATGTCCCCATAGTCTACAACAGTCTCAAACTTACTTAAAAGTCTAAAGCTCAAAGTCTCTTCTGGATTCATGTAATCTCTTCACTTTAATCCCCTATAAAGTCAAAATAAAAAGACAGATCACATACCTCCAATATATAATGGCACAGGATTACATTACCATTCCAAAACACAGGGAAGAGAACGTAGTGAGGGAATACTGGACCAAAGCAAGACCAAAAACCAGCTGGGCAAACTGCAAACTATCTCCATGTCTGATGTCAAAGTGCTTTTGAGATTCTAACTCTCTCATCTTTGTTGACTCCAACACACTTCTCTCTCTTGGGCTGGTTCCACTCCCTGTTAGCAGCTCTCCTTGGCAGGTATCCCATGGCTCTGGCATCTCCAATGTCTTGGGGTCTCCAAGGCAATCCAGTCTTCAGCTTCACAGCTTTACACATGGCCTCTCTAGGCCTCCACTTAGAGACACCTTTGACACATGCCTGGCCTCAGCAGCTTTCCTTGTCTTGGAGGCAAATTCCAATGCCCCTTTCTTCTTAACTCCAGAACCACGTGGTGGAAGCTGCCAAGTTCTATTGCCTGCTTGCTGGGGCTGGAACATGGCCCCTTGTTCAATTACATCTTGACCAACTTTCTATTTTTCGTGGTTTCTTTCACTGCCTAAACTTAGCTGTCCTGAAACTGTATCTGTAGACCAGGCTAACTCAGAGATCTTTCAATTGCATCTTCACCAGCTTTCTGTTTTCAATGATTTTCCTTCATTGCCTAAGCTTGGCTGTCCTGGAACTTGCTCTGTAGACCAAGTTGGCCTCAAACTCAAAGATCCACCAGCCTCTTGTCTTCCCAGTGCTGGAATTAAAGGTGTTTGCCACCACACCCAGCTCTAAGCTTTTCTTTAACTCCTTTTCACAAGTTGGAAATTTAGCTGGATGGGATCTTGCCCTGAGGTCACCACTCTCTTATTCTATTTCATAATCTGTTTTTCTCTTTGAACACAGGATTTAGCTCCATTCCATTTCCTGGTGCTCCTTTTCTCCTCAAATATTGCTCAGCTTGCTCCTTTTTGTTATATATCTTCATTAGAGTTAACATTAGTAATCTAGACTATTTTATCTAGTAAAATAGACTAGAGTCTATACTAGGCTGTTTTGAGATATCCTCTTCCAAGGGAATCAATCCAAAACTCAGGCAAACTTTTCGGACAAGAGCAAAAAGCAGCCACATTCCTCACCAAACTATCACAAGAACAATTTCTAGGCAATATACTAAAATTCTCCTCTGAAACCTCTTGAATCAATCCCCCACAGTTCAAATAACTCATAGCACCACCGTCTTGCATGCTTCTACTAGTGCTTAAAACATTCCACTGCTTTCCTAACCCAAACTCTCAAAGTCCAAATTCCTCCAAACCAAAGCATAGTCTGATACCAATTTCTGGTACCAATTTCTGTCTTAGTGTTTCTATCGCTGTGAAGAGATACCATAACCACAGCAATTCTTATAAAGGAAAATATTTAATTGGGGTGGCTCAATTGCAGTTCAGAGGTTTAGGCCATTACCATCATGGCAGGAAGCCTAGTAGCATGCAGGCAGACATGGTGCCAGAGAAGGAGCTGAGGATAACAAGAAGTGGTCTGAGACACTGGGTGTGGCTTGAGCATATATGAGACCTCAGAGCCTGCCTCCAAAGTGACACATTTCCTCCAACTAGACACACCTACTCCATCAAGGCCACACCTCCCAACAGTGTCACTCCCTTTGGGGGCCATTTCCTTTCAAATCACCACACTGGGAATAGAACCCAGTACTTCACACATGCCAGGTAAGTGTCTCACTGCTGAGCACCATTCCCAGTCCCTTATGGTCTTTCCTCATAAGCTTTTATCCATGGTACCAGCACCAGCCCAAACCTAGTGTTGTGATTATATCATGCTGTTTCCCCTAAGTGGTTAGCAGGCAAACCTAAAAGCCTTGGAACTGGGGTCATTGACTCTGGGCCTTTTTTTCTGAGTTCTGTTTTCATTCGACTTGGTTCTTGGAGCCATTTTAGGGGCTCCCTGTAGAACAGGCTCTGTGTGTGTGTGTGTGTGTGTGTGTGTGTGTGTGTGTGTGTGTGTGTGTGTGTATTTTTTATACTGGATTGGCTCTGGAGAAACCATTGTAAGTATATATGTTGCATCCACTGTTCTTTTAAATTTTGAGCAGTTATGAATAAAAGCATAGGTATTAGGTATGTAAAGCCCTTCAAGGAACTACAACACACGTTTCTGAAGGTTTATGGATGTATATTATAGGCTCATGTTTCCTGTTTGTCATGCTTTCAAAGGCACCACTGCCCCCAACTCTTCTTGTTCAGTATCTTCATTCTTTTCTCCCCTTCTGTAGTCTTAAATTGTGCAAAGAGTATCTAATAATTTAACTTTTAGTACAATCTGTAGGCAAAGCTTTGCTCAACATGTTGACCTTTCTAGGATTTTATTTGTTTGTTTATTTATTTATTTATTTATTTGTAGGTTCTGGAAATGGAACCCAGGACTTTGTGGTAGGCAAGCAATCTGTCACTAAGTTACTCCTTCAGCTAATAGGGTCTTCCTTCCTTCCTTCCTTCCTTCCTTCCTTCCTTCCTTCCTTCCTTCCTTCCTTCCTTCAAGTGGGGTGTGTGTGTGTGTGTACAGGTACATGATATACTCCTGTGTGGAGGCAATAGTACCAAGTGCCTTTCTCTTTTGCTTTCTACCTTTAATTTTTTTTTCAGGTTTACTTGTGTTTTATGAGTGTATTTGTCTGCATGTATGTTTGTACAAAGTGCCCCTTTTCATAGATGCCTTAAAAAGGTTGAGAGGCCATATGCTCAGTTTTGCATAGTATATACCAAGAAGTATTTGTAAATTGGGCTAGATCTGGCAGCTACTAAAGTTACAGAAGCAGTTTCTGCCCTGGTGGTAATGAAAAGCAAATCATAGTGAACTCAATGTTAGAAGACACTAGTGATGTACTTTGTGAGCCCAGAGTTACAAGTCCTTGATTTGGTTGCGTTCACTGAAGACTTGTAAGTTGGGCTTTGAAGAATAAGGATGGATTGTTAAGGTTTCGGTAAGGATACTGGAGAAAGAGAAGCCGTTATAGGAGACGTAGCTGGGCAAGATGTTCAGGGCCTAGGAATAGAGAATTTTTCATGCTTTGCTTAATCTGGCAAAGATTTGTCCTGTGCTTGCTTTGTGTCAGGCCCTATTTTAGGTACTGGGACTATAGCACAGATCACCTAGACTGTGGCAATAGGCAGAATATCTAGAATGTCAGAGCTGTTGTAGCTAGCAGATTGAGGGATGGGCCTACATGTATTTTTGTGTTTGGGATTAGGGATGGTGGGCAGAGAAGTTACCCTTGTGTGGGCCAGGTAGGAGAGGAGTTCTGACAGACATTTATAAGAGGAACTATGTGACAGGCAGTGGTTGAGCTTGCCAGCAGTGAGAAGTGACATGAAAAGGTGTAGAACTTGAGAATGTTGATTTGTAGTATCTTAGATAAGTGATGGCATTATACTAACACAAAGGAATAAGAAGAGACTTAGGGGAAAGGAACAGTTGACAGTGATTTCATGAAGTAGCCCTTGAGATCGGAGGAGCTCTTGGTAATTGAAGGTACCCTCAGGAGAGGGGTCAGAACTGAAGCAGTGTGTTTGGGATTCATTAGGGCAAAGGCAGTTTGAAAATATTTTCCCTTTTCTGAGTCTGTGCCAGTTTGGTGTGCATGACTCAGATTGTGGAGCTTAAGGGGTCTTTGAGATGGTACCCCACCCCAGTGTCTGTCTGTCTTTGTCTCTCTGTACCACACAGAGAATAAGAGAGATAGGTAAACATAGGAAATTGCATTTAAAGGTGGAATAGAAGAAGCTTGAGTATGGTTTAAAGACTTGTGTTTTATGAGCAAATACACTACTTACAGGTTTTAGAGTTTTTCAAAGCAACCATCATCCCTTTTCCTACCACCTGTAGACAAGGTAGGAATTGATGGGCATGCAAATGAAATGCTGCCATACAGCCCAACGCAGTTGAGCCAGCTAGCAGATCTGTCACTGTTCATTGGGAAGCTCTATGGTATTCCTCCCTGACAGTATCTCAGGCTGGCTTCGAACACTTCATCATCCTACCTTAGCTTCCCTGCTGCTCAGATTCCAGGCCTGTGCTTCCATGTCTAGCTTAAAAAACATTTTTTAAAACAAAAGCTTCATATACAAAAATAGAGCAGTGATACGAGCCCCATGTATCTCAGTCAACAATCTTCAGGTGTTGGCGTGTTTATCTTTCCGTCATAGTCAGTCCTACACTTATCTGCTGCACCTCATGTGGGGCAATGCATTCACTAGCATAGATGTTACATAAATGTACTGCCTCAGTCATGACTAACAAAATTAAACACTAATTCGTTGGTATTATCAGTTACTCAGTTCATAATCAGATTCTCTTGCTTCTTAGAAATGCCTTTTCACAGCTGATTTGTCCAAATCCAGATCAGATAAGTTCCACACATTATATTTGGTTAAAGATCAGTTTTTGAAACAGATGGTTATTAAGGAGCCACATGGGGAAGCTCTTATTTAATCTTATAGCAATTTTATTTTCAGTTCTCTGTAATGATCTCTCTTTACCTTTTAACCCAAATTAGTTGTGTTTTTCTTTTATGGGGGAGGCAGGAAAGTTGATATGTTGATTTAAGAAATTAAATGATACTTTAGAACTCTGTATTTGATATATCAATGTTGTATGGAAGGTCTTAGCAGTACCTTCCATACTCAGCTGTAAACATGGTCTACTGCTGTGTATCATAGTCTCAGGATAGCTCTATCTAAATTGTCACAACTTAATGCCTTTCTGAGATTGTGGTGAAAATGGAAGAACATGGCTATAAAAACACCCTCCTTGGCTTTTACTTGTGGAGGTTCTTATTGCTTCCGGAACAGCTAGGGTTTTATGGAGCTTCTTAACTCAGTTAGAAAGATGTATTAAACAGATGGTTGATTCTTTTGAGCATTGTAATTTCCAGGGTGGGGTATGGACTGAAGCCCCTATGGGGTTGAAAATCTTGACTTGTTAAAATATATTTTATATTTGCTAATTATAGGTTGAAGACTTTAAGTGACAAATCAAGAGAAGCAAAAGTAAAAAGCAAACCCAGGTAAGCTCAAACAAGAGCTTTATTTGCATAACTTGAATTTCGTGTCTGTTGAATGCATGTGATCACAAAAAAATATTGATTCTTTTAAACATTGTGATTCATGGAAACTGTAATAAACTTGTGAAGTGATTGAAAAGCTCAAGTGTATCAGAGTCAGAAGTCCTGGGTTACTGAGAAGCAAATCAATAATGAAACAGAACTTGATAAATGAGTCCTTGTAGATGTGTTACATGTTTTACATTTGGACACTAGAATTGTTATTATTTTTTAAAATATGTGACAGAATTCAATTTCAACTGGAAACAGTGAACTTTGATCAAGCATATTTATTTTCTTTATCTAATATTATATGAAAATGTTTATTATATGCCTGAGACAATTTCTGCATATTGTTATATTTCAGTACATCTGAAGCAATATACTTTTCCAAAAGCTTAAGTAAAGTGTCATTTTTATGTGTGCATGCATGCCTGTATAATCTTTTTTTTTTAGATTTTTAAAATTTTATTTTATTTTATTTTATTTTGCTTATATGTATGTATATGTTTATATTTATATAAAGAGCAATAATGGCAATATGTTATACATCAATAGCAGCAACAGCTTTTCCAGGTTCTGTAGTCCTTTGAACAAAATTGTAGAGACATCCAGCATACTCCATTTAAAAAAAAACAAAAAACAGAAACAAAAAAACAAACAAACAACAACAACAAAAAAGTAAAAAACAAAATCCCAGAAGACAGCACAGTTCTGTTACTCTTGTGGTACTTGGCACCATTTTTTTTTTTTTTTAATTAGTTTCTCAGTCATCATCTGGGAGGAAACCAATCTGAACAACATCATTAAAAACAGCTCTGATAAAGCATGGTCACTACTATGTATCATAAAGCAGGTCCACATATGAGTGAGTACATATCATGTTTGTCTTTTTGTGATTGGGTTACCTCGCTCAGAATGGTTTCTTCGAGTTCCATCCATTTTCCTGCAAATTTCAAGATTCCATTGTTTTTTTTCTGCTGAGTAGTACTCCATTGTGTAAATGTACCACAATTTCTCTATCCATTCTTCGGTTGAGGGGCATCTAGGCTGCTTCCAGTTTCTGGCTATTACAAATAATGCTGCTATGAACATGGTTGAACATATGTCCTTGTTATATGAATGTGCTTCTTTTGGGTATATGCCTAGGAGTGGAATTGCTGGATCTTGTGGTAGACTCATTCCTATTTTCTTGAGGAGTCACCATACTGATTTCCACAGTGGCTGTACAAGTTGGCACTCCCACCAGCAGTGGAGGAGTGTTCCTTTCTTTGCATCTTCTCCAGTATAAACTGTCATTGGTATTTTGATTTTGCCTGTATAATCTTATGAGCACCACTTACATGCAGGTGCCCACAGAGGCGAGAAGAACGTGTCAAATCCCTTGGAATTGGCATTACAAGCAATTGTGAGCTGCTTGATGTGGGTACTGGGAACTGAACCTAGAGTCTCTTCGAGAGTATCATGAGTCATCTCTCCAGCCTCTTCATTAACGGTTTTAATTTTCTATGTTTTTCAGATAATGTATATGAGTGTATATGTTATTTAAAAGGAAACGTGTAGGATTTTTGTCTGCATGTATGTCTACTATGGAGGCAAATAGAGGGTGTTGAGTCTGGGACTGGCATTACAGACAGTTTTGAGTTGCCATGTGGGTGCTGGGCATTGAACCCAGGTCCTTTGGAAGAACAGCCAGTATTCTTAACTGCTGAGCCATCATTCCAGCCCCTCATTAGTGGTTTTAACATTATTACATGATAATTGGCAATGCCAGAATTCCTGTGACAATCTTTTTCTTTAAGTTAAGTAAATCTGCAGCAGTTCTAATCATTGTTTCTCTTATTAGGAGTGCTCCGTACTTAACAAAGTACTCTGCTGGACTGGAATTACTTAGCAGGTAAATATTTTCCTTTAGAGCAGAGTGGTACCTTTAATTTTTGTTTAAAAATGCTTTACAATTTTACAGCTAAAACCTTAAAACACTATGATTTCCTGCTATTGTAAAGACTGGAGATGGTTTCCTTTTTCTCCTTGAAGGCTTCTGCTTTCACACCTCACTACAAGGCCATACAGATTTGGACAGATAATCACTGCTGCTTTTACTTGTGGATCGTTCTGAATTAAACAACTCAATTTGTTTTGTTGTGTTGTGTTTTTAAAGACAGGGTCTTATGTAGCCCGGGCTAAAACCATGTTTTATGTAGCAGATGACTACTTTGAACTTTCTATCCTCCTGCCTCCACCTGAGTGCTGGTATTACAGGCATGTGCTACCAAGTCTGGTTTATGTGGTGCTAGGAATCAAATACAGGGATTTGTGCATTCTAGGAAAGCTCTCTGAATCTTATACCACTTATCCCCAACCCGTTTCTGTTGACATGGTAATAATAAGGTGTGGCTCTTCTCAGACATGAAACAAAAGCATAAGCAACACAAGAAAACACATTGATAAATCGGACATAATCAAAAATTTTTGAGCATTGTTTTGTCTCAACATCACCAAGAAAGCTAAACAAAAACCCACAGGAGAAGAAAATATTTGCATATTGTTTGATGGAGTAGCATCCACAGTATGTATAAGAACATTTGTAACTCAGCAGCAAAAATGTGGTCCAGTGAAGAAACAAAAGATCTGAGTAGATGTTTCTCAGAGTGAAGACAGCACAGATGGCCCCTAAGAACACAGAAAGTGCTCGGTATTATTATCATCAGGAGAGAGGTGCAGGCTAGAACTGCACTCAAATGCCATTTCATGTATGTTAGTTAGCCTCTCCATCCAGAAAGATGTACCATACGGAGTGTACCAAGGGCCTGGGCGAGTTAACATCCCCCCACCTCCCCAGAGACAGAGTCTCTTTACATAGCTCTGGCTGTCCTAGAACTTACTATGTAGACCAGGCTGGCCTTGAACTCACAAAGATCTGCCTGCCTCTGCCTCCTGAGTTGCTGGGATTAAAGATGTATGCTTCTACTCCTGGCTCAAATTAATGTCTTTATGCATCTTGGTGGATATGTAAAGTGATGTAGCTGCTTTAGAAAATAGTTTCATAGTCTCTCAGAAATTTAGATACAGAATTATCATATAAAACAACAGTGTAACTCCAAGAAAATGGAAAACTACTGAGTTAGGTGTGATAGCACATGTAAGAAAATCATGAATGAGTTTGAGGCCAACCTGTGCTATGTAGATATAGTGAGAGGTTCTCTCTCTCTCTCTCTCTCTCTCTCTCTCTCTCTCTCTCTCTCTCTCCCTCTCCCCCTCTCCCCCTCTTCCTCCCTCCCTGTCTCCTCTCTCTGTCTGTGTATGTATATATCTATATTTATATCTATATCTTTATCTGCATCTACATAAAACTTGTACCTGAACCTTGAATATGTGTAATAGTTTTATTCATAACTAAAAAGTAGAAACAGCATAAATGTCCAACAGTGAAGTATCCATATAATAAAGTGTTACTTGGGTGTGAAAATGAAAGACTGATACATTAAACATGGATGAAAACTTAAAGGATCCAATACAAAAGGGCACATATTTGTCAGTCCATCCATATAAAATCTCCAGAAGAAACAAACTATTAGTGATTACCAATGTTTGGAGGGAAGTTCAGGGTAGATAGTAACTGGTAGTGGGTGCTTACGAGGTTTCTTTTTACAGTGATGAAAATATTTTAGAGGTAGTGTAGTAACTGTACAGTCTTGTGAATGTATTGAAATCATACACTTAAAAGTGTGAATTTCATAGTAAGTCAGCTATACCAGGGATGCTATGCAGTAAGTCTGTGTGTTGTGTGATGGGGGATGTCCTTCTGTATATATGTTTCTCTTATGGGTTGATGAATAAAACACTGTTTGGTTAGTGGCCAGGCAGTAAGGATAGGTGGGGCTACCGGACTAGGAGACGAGGAGAATTCTGGGAAAGGTAGGCAGAGGGAGCCTGCCGAAAACAGACACCATGTAGTGAAGGAAGGAGTAACGTCCAGACCCTTCTCTGGTAAGATAAGACCACATGGAAATACTTAGATTAATAGAATTGGGTTAATAATTAAGACAGAGCTAGCCAATAAGAAGCCCTAGCCATCGGCCAACAATTTAATAATTAATACAGCATCTGTGTGTTTATTTGGGATTGAAACGGCAGGACCAGGTGGGACAAAAGAAAGGGCCAGCAACAGTTCTGTTGTTAGTGAAGTTCTCTGACCTGAGGTTGGTGGGTGTGTGCAGTGGTGATAATGGCTTCTTTTCCTGATCTGCAGTCACTTCTTTTCATCAGTAGCCTGTGTTTTTAGTTTGTAATTGGATTTTTTTCTGTAGTTGCTAAATCTAGAGGGCTTCCCCCTCCTTGTTAGAGATTACAAATGTATGTTTATTTGGTGCCAATTTTCTGCTTGTGTTTGTTGTGTGAAAGGTAGAAGTGAACCTGAAAGGAAGTATAGTTAAAAACCATTCGTGTACTGTTTATTCATGTACAGATACACTAGTGCTAGTGGGACTGGAGCTAGGGACTCATGCTAGGCAAACTCTCTAACACTGAGCTGTGAGCCCAACCTGTTTCAACCACATTAATTCCTCCTCCACATTAATTCCTCCTTATATGTGGTTGATCTTGACTGTCTTAATCTACTCTTTAAATGGCTGGCACCTAATTTAAAAAAGAAAAAGAAAAATGATGGGCAACTGAAACCAGATGCTGACCTTTTAAATCTGCTAAAAGTTTCTTTGGCATGAATATGAGGGATTTTCAGTAGTGGCTGACTCTGTGACTACTCCTCCCTGATCAGAAGCAGTAACTAGGGACTAGAGCACAGATTTTCAATAACCACAAGACAGGTTTATTACCTGCCTACACTCTGCACACGATGCAAGGAACAAGTGCATGGCCATAGCTGTGGAAGCTGGGAACTATGGGCATGGGTAGCTGCTAAACCTGATAAAACCAGGTTGACCAAAATTAAGTGGTTTTCTATCCAGGCCTTCCCCTACAGTTAGTGAGCATCAGACTGGTTTCATCAGAAGGGTTCTGTAGTGTAATTGGGGTCTAGGTGGGAGACAGCCTCCTAGAGCTTCTTACTTTTTCTGTCTGTCTTCTCTGTCCTCTAGATCCTAGCTTTGAATGTGTGTCCATGGAGGTCAGAACTTAGCCTCAGGTGTTCCTCGGGTGCCTGCTTCATTATTTTGAGACAGGGTAGGTCCTTGGCCTGGAACTTGCCAAGTAGGCTAGACTAGCTGACCATTGAGCCCCAGGGATCTGCCTAATTCCTTCTATATAGTGCAGGAATTATAAGTGGCCACTACTGTGACTGGCCTCTCTCCATAGTATCATAGGTTTTTAAGAATCTGTCTCCCAGATCCTTAGAGCTCAAATGCTTTATAAAGCAGGTTGCCTTGGCTAGCACAGAAGGTAATTGTTTACATGTCAATCTTCCTGTGGTCTCTCTTCCACCAGTTCTGCTATAATACATAATGTGTTCAATAATTATTTGAATGAATTACTACATTATGAGTGTGGGTTTTTTCCTTCATTTTCCTATTATTGACTTAAAGAAATATGAGAGCAAAAATTTTGAATGAATTTATAGCCAGGGTTTTTCACCCCAGTAAAATGTGGTAAAGTCATGCATTTATTAAAAATGACATCATGGGGACTTCATGCATGAGATGTATAATATTTGCTTTGAGGGACTGTCTTCCCTCAAAGCCTGTGGATGTGTCTGTAAGGGCACTGTCTTGACTATATTGAGGATAGAAGACATGCCCACCAAGAGCGGCACCATTTCCCTGGCAGTGAATCTCTCAGGAATGAACTTTTAAGCATTGTAACTGGCAGCTAAGATCCATGAAAGGCTAAGTAGTATGTCTTTGTAGTGGATTATCTCCCTGTTTTCAGCAGTGCCCACTAAAGTGATAGCCTCACAGTAGAGAAGATGAATAGTTGGGTGTGGTGGTCTAGATTAGGTTGGCCTGTGGGCAGTGATCTGTGGGGACATTGTCTTGACTATGTAAATTGATGTGGGAAGACATAATCACTGGGGCTGACACTGTTCCCCTGGCCGGGAGCCTTAGATGGTATAAGTGGAAAAGTAAGCTGGACACCTGCTGTTTGTTTATTGCTGTTGGCATTTGACTTTAGATATAATGTGACTAGCTGCTTCAAATTTACTTTGTCCAGGTAATACTTTGAACGATAGTCCTGACTTCTCCAAAATGGTGAGCTGTAACCTGGAGTTGTAAACTATTAAACCCTTAGCCCTGGAAGTTGTTGTTGAGTGTTTTCTCATAGCAGCAAGAAGAGAAGTAAGGCCTTGGTGAGTCTGTATTGTTATTTAGGGAATGAGTCAGCAGCAAAGTGACAAACTCAGTTGGTGTGAGGGCCATACACAGCAGTAAGAAGCAAAGCCTATGTATAATGTGGGAGAGGAGATGGGGAGAAGGATCTGAAGTTTAAATGGCAAGCACTGTTTCCTTTGCTCCTTTCTGTTGACTGAGGAAGTGATGGCCAGTCTACTGTGAAGTCTTGGATTTGAAAGTAGTGTGATCATTCCTTTACTTGGCAGACATTTAGCGAGTTCTCTGTGTTAATTACTGAGACAACAAAGTTGGAAAAGTATAATTCATCTTGGCAACTCTGGTGCCTAACAGTGCCTGGCATTCAATAAATGCTTGTTGATTTTAATTGATACCTACAGTTAGATGCACCAGAGAGAAAAACGTCAAGCTTTCTGTTAGTTGGCAGTGACAGGAGGACTGTGTTGATTATGTAATATTGTACAGTGTTTTTCATTACATGTAGATACTTGTTTCAGTCACTGGGATTATCAGATTGGCTTTCCTGTCTAAATTCAACAGAAAAATGTCTCTAACTATAAAGAGAGGCAGTATGGATTCATGAAACACATATGTCAATTCAGGTCACAACTTTGATAGAATTTTAGATGAGATAGAAAATCAGGTTTTCTGTCAATAGCCATATAGCTAATATTATGTTTAGAAATTATGTGTTAAACCTTTTTATTTTGAGGGCTTGATAGCTGAGCCAGTACTTACTGTGTAACCCTGGTGACCTGGTTCTCAGAACCCACAAATTGCCCTCTGATCTCCACACATGTACTGTGGCATGTGCACCCATCATGCATGCCCAAACACCGCAAAAACAATAGTAATAATTAAAGTTGAAATACTTATTTTTGACATGATTTCAGCTTTATGAAAATATTACAAAATTAGAGCAAGAATTTTCTCCCAATGTTAGCATTTTGTATAACCAAAGTATGATGATCAAAACAAGAAATTAATATTGGTAACTATATTGGTAACTAATATTGGAACTATATCCATTCAGATTTTATCAGCTATTGATACCCTTTTTTTCCTGTATCTAGGACCATGCAGTATGCTACCTCCTTTTCTGTATTGAGTCTTTCTCTGTCCCATCAGCCAGCTCCCTATAGCTTAGGCTTGTTCCTAACTAGCTCCTATAGCTTAATTCAACCCATATTTTTATTAATCTACATTCTACCAAGTGGTTTTTAACTCTATACCATCTTGTACTTCCCATTTCCTTTCTGTATTTGGATGGCAAATCTGCCTTTCTTTTCCCCAGGGTTCTCTCTGTCCCAGAGATCCTGCCTAACCTCTTCCTAGCTATTGGCTGTACAGCTTTTTTTTTTAATTTTATTTTATTAGTTGAAATTAGGAACAGGCTTGCTTCAGATGTCAATCCCTTCTCCCTCACCCTCCTCTCCCCCGCTGTACAGCATTTTATTACACCAATCCTAACAATACATTTTCATACAGTGTGCAAATATCCCACAATACCTTTCCTTTAGTCTGGAATAGGCAATGAGGTTCAAGACCTTGATGCTGTTGAATCCAGTTAGTTATATTACATACTGCCCAATATCCTCTTTCCTAATGCCTTCCCATCAAAAATAACAAAGTAACTATGTTTCAGTGATCATGGTAGGAGGCAGATGATGTGGATGTCTTATTGTGATTGATATTAGTCTTGGTCACTTGTTAAAGTATGTGCCTGGTTTCTTTTGTCTGTTTTCCTCCAGGTTAGTGAGCATTCTGTGCTGAGAATTTTTAAGTCTATGTGGATACCCGTTTCTCTTCAGTTTCACACCCATTAGGAGTCTTTCTTGACAGTTATTTCTCTTGTCTTTTCCCAATAATGAGCCTGTGTCTTTCTTTCTTTGTTTTTTTTTTTTTTTAAGTCACTAATTGTATTTCTACTGTAAAGAAAAGTTTTTCTGGACTGGAGATGACTCAATGGTTTAGAGCACTTGTTCTTCCAGAGGACCCAGGTTGAAAACATGGCAGCTCACAGCTGTCTGTAGCTCTAGTCCCAGAAGAGCCAATGCCCTCCTCTGTAGACTGAAATTTCTGTCCCACCCAGTCCTGCTGCCATTTAGTCCCAAATAAACACACAGAGGCTTATATTAATTATAAACTGTTTGGCCTGTTGCTCAGGCTTATTGGCTATCTCTGTCTTAATTATTAACCCATTTCTATTAATCTGTGTATCTCCATATCATCTTGATTTACCAGTGATGCCCAGGTCTCTTGCTTCCTCGGCAGCTACATGCATCTCCCTGACTCTGCCTGCTACTTTTTCTATCCTTGTTTGGATTTCCTGCCTGGCTAAATCCTGTCTGTCCATTGGCTGAAACAGCTTTATTCACTAGCTAATAAGAGAAACATATATTCACAGCATACAGAAAGATATCCCCCATCACTTCTCTGTCCTCTTTGGGAACCAGGCACATATTTGGTGCACAGACATATGTACAGGCACAGCACTTACAGATAAAAGAATATAATTTAAAAGTTTTTATAATGTAGGGGTGGTATTTTCCAAACCTGTAATTCCAGCCCTTGGGATGCAGAGGCAGAGGAATTACTTGGTGTTTGAGGCCAGCTTGGTCTATATAAAAAGCCCTGTGCTAGCCAGTTCTACATACTGAGATCTTTCTCAAAAAAGAAAAAAATATTTTTTTTCTCTTTTCCATTAAAAACAAAAATTCAACTGTTTGTGTGATTAGGGTCTCTGGGTATTTTGTTTTTCAGGTTGCCTTCTATGCTCTTATGTGGCATTATTTTTTGGTTCTTTTCTGCAGCCTCAATATATTATAAACTTACTTAGATGTGTTTCCTTTCAATGTCTGTTTACATTTTAAATTGTCTTTGTGTTTTAGGTATGAGGATGCGTGGGCTGCACTTCACAGGAGAGCGAAGGAGTGTGCAGACGCTGGAGAGGTAGTTTGCTGATCTCCTTTCCCCTTTGGCAGATTTCTCCTTTTCAACACTAAATCCAGGCCCAGGCAAAAGTAAAAGGCTTGGTTGGTTGGTTGGTTGGTTGGTTGGTTGGTTTTGCAATATTGAAAGGAGAGACCGGACCCACCTACATACAGCACTGAGTTCTGGGTACTGTAAACCACTGAAGAATCATTATACATAATGGGTGTAAAAGTGGTGAGTGTGCAAAGGCTGACAGGAAGGCAGCAAATGATTTTCTGTTGTAAAACCCATGTATATACACGAGTATCATGAATTTGGTAGCATGCATTACGCTTGTAAGAATTAAGGGACTCCCAGAGGGAAAAGGAAGAGGAGCTGAGGTCACGTGGTTATAAACAAGCAGGAAGCTGGAGCTGGTTAGCGGTGTGCCGGCTCTGGGACACTTACACATATGTGCTCTTTGACCTTTGAAATGGCTGCATTCCTGGGTGAATGGTTAAACTAGGATTGAAACAGTGAAACCTGACAAACTGTCTAGGCCTTTGCAGGATAACTGTAACTTTATATTGAGATGTGCTTTCTCTGAGTCCCTACTGGTCTGTGTTGCAGCTAGTGGACAGCGAGGTGGTCATGCTCTCTGCCCACTGGGAGAAGAAGAGGACCAGCCTGTCCGAGCTGCAGGAGCAGCTGCAGCAGCTGCCAGCTCTCCTCCAGGACTTGGAGTCCTTGATGGCAAGCCTGGGTAAGTGTGATTGTGTGAATGAAAGCAGTTTTAACAGGACTTGATGTTTCAAAGCTTTCTAAGAATTCATCAAATTCTTAGATAACACTTTAAAAATAATAGTACATTCTTATTGTCATAGTTTGATTATACAGAAAATATATAGAAGTTCATTTCTAATATTTAACCACCAATGTTTTCTGCCTCCAGTCAGCCAGGGCTATACAGAGAAACCCTGTCTCAAAAAACAAAACAAAACAAAAATCAAAAACACCTCCCCCCAAAAAAAGAAAAAGAGGCAGTATCTCTCATTGTGATGTGGGGTTCACTGATGAGGCCAGCCAGAGTGCCCCAGGGATCTGCCTGTCTCTGCCTCCTCAGTGCTGTGATTAGAAGCAAGCTATATGTGTGTGTGTGTGTGTGTGTGTGTGTGTGTGTGTGTGTGTGTGTGTGTGTGTGTACACACGCATGCGTGCAAGCACGCACATGATGCCACTCAGGCCTGGTCCTCATGTTTAAGCTATAAGTATTTTACTGCCCGAGTCATCTTCCCAGCCCTTGTTTATTTTTAAGTGACTCAAGACCATCTTTGTATAAAACATTAGGTCTTTTTGTTTTAAAGTATAAGTAGAAAAATAAAAGGGTTTTACAGTAACTTTGTCCTGGCTGGATAATATACTCCAAACATTGCTTTTAAAGTTTAAGCTTTCAGAAATTCATGTCTTATAGTATTTTTACCCTCAAGATGATGGACATGAGATCAGATGAGTTCAGATGCCTGTTTGGCTGCATTTGAACTTTGTGAAAGTTTATTTTCATCATTTTTCATTTGGATGAGTTTATATTCAAAGAATAATCTGTTGTGTTTGATACACATTCACTTGAGGGTGATATCGGTCCACTGTTCACAAGGGACAAAATTGGAACAATGTAAAGATCATAATTGGCTTTACTTTTTTAATTCTAAATTGTAATTTTAATTCTAAAATGGAACACCATTTATTTCCTAATGGTTTTATAGACAGAAAAGAACGTAAGCAAATACAAACAAAAACTAAAGTGGAATAGTCATTTCAAAGTTACTTTGTAGGGCAGGGACAGGGGGTGGAACCTTCATTTGCCTTATTGGGTTTCATCAGCATACAGAACAACAGGTTCATTATGATATCTCCATACACATACTTATACTGTCTTTTACCCTTGTTCTGTCCCTCCTTTCCCTTTCTGGGGGGAAAGAGAGAAAGGCAAAGTGTCACATATTTTCTTTCATATGGGAAATCCGTGTGTGTGACATGAAAGCAAGAAGGGAACTATTGAATATGGAGTAAGAGTTTTTTTTTTTTTTCTCCAACTTTTTTTATTTGAATTAGAAACAGGATGGTTTTACCTGACAATCCCAGTTCTCTTCTCCCACCTGTCCTCCCCTACCCCCCCCAACTAAAACCCTACCTATCACATATCCTTTCTGCTCCCCCTGGATGGTGAGGCCTTCCATAGGGTGTCATCAGAGTCTATTGTATCCTTTGGGATAGGGCCTAGTCCCACCCCCGTGTGTCGTGGCTCAGGGAGTATTCCTCTATGTGGAATGGGCTCCCAAAGTCCACACCTATGGTAGGGATAAGTACTGGGCTACTACAGGAGGTCCCGTAGATTTTTGAGGTTTCCTCACAGAAACCCATGTTCCTGGGGAATGGATAAGTCCCATGCTGGTATTCCAGCTATCAGACTAGGGAGCAAGAGTTCCCGGATGTTCAGGTCAGCTGTTTCTGTGTGTTTCACCAGCCTGGTCTGGAGGCATCACCATCCCTGGAGTAAGAGTTTTAAGGCAAAGGGAATGTCGTCATGTTCAGGGCCAGGTTACCACCTCAGTTTCAGTTTGGTTCTGTGGAATGTCAGTTCCAGTGACTGTTTATTTTTGACTGGTGTATGGAACCAGTGAAACCACTTAGTCCAAGATTGTGGCTCCCTTGTTAAATTTGCCTACATCCATGTGTTCGAGTATGGGCATACATGCTATGGTGTGCATGTGGAGGCCAGAGGCCAGTCTTGAGCATCACTTCTCATTTTCCTCCATCCCTGTCATATGTGTTAAACTAGCTGGCTGTGAGCCTCAGGTGGTTCCTGGTTTCTGCTGTTCATTCCCCTGTAGCAGTGCTGGGTCACAGCTGTGGACTATTGAAGTGGGTTTGGCTTATTAAAATGGGTTCCAGATATCAGAACCTAGGTCTCCACTCTTTCATAGAAAGCTCTTTATCCAGTGAGCCGTCTTCTCAGCCTAGTCTTGACTTTCTTTCTTTCTTTTTTTTCATGTTGTTTCAGTCTTCTTACATCCTTTGGTCTTCTCTTGTTTGCTGAATGGCCTGCCTTGTAAGAGGAAGAAATGTGTATTATGTGAGCAATTTAAGACCCTATGATGCTTTTAGCTATGCTATCCTGTGGCTTAATAAAATAGAGTATTGGAAACTTAGTCCCTCAGGAATTGTTAAGTAGCAAAGGCTAATCCATTCATATTGATTTTTTTATGGGATTCGGTCCATCTACCTGTTTAAATTGATATTTATTGTTAAGACTGCAATTTAGGAAATAAATGATTAAAAAGTATGCTGGAAAGTAAAAAACAGTGAATATGAACTCTCAACTCTGAACTTCTTTCCCCAGTAGGTTTCTCAAATGCTCCTTGATTCAGTCTCTGTCTGCAAATGAGGATCAGAATACATTTGGCCCTTCATGTCTGTGGGTTCTGCATCTGTAGATTCAGCCAAAAATATTCGTTTAAAATTGTTCATATTAAACACATATACATATTGGATTAAGGTCTCTTTATTTCCAAGCACAACCGGGTGAAACACAGGCCAGAGCTAGGTTAAGAACCCAGCCAGCGCGGCCAGAACAAAGAGAGAGCCCGGTCCCCACGTGCAGTCCTTTAAGAAGCCCCCTTTACGTCATGCCGGCTTTCCTTCACCCCGCCCTTATGGGCGAGTCCCCAGGTCCACCTGGTACCTGCCCCAGGACTATTGGGCGGGGCTAGGGTTACTCCCTACATATACAGGTTTGCCTTTTCAATCATGTCATTTCCTAAACAATGCAGTACAGGTATTCATATAGTACTTTCTATATTGTATTAGGTATTTTAAATAATAGAGAACTTATTTAATGCATATGAAATAATGAGAGAGTTGTATGCAAATGCTATGCCATTTTATGTAAGGGACTTGAGCATTCAAAGATTTGGGTAGCTGTGGGACTTAGGTAACCAGTCCCCCAGGGATACTGAGGGGTGACTGTACCTGCTTGATGGAGTAGTTGGAGGATTAAATAGGATGACAAATGTCAAATTACTTAGCACATGGCTGGTATGTACATCCTGTGTACTGTGGTCTAGTCTTTATTTCTGGATGTGGAACAAGTCTGGGGTGTCTGCCATGAGGGTATGGACATTCTACTTGCAGTTTGTCTAGCCTTTGCATATTTACAAAGTCATTTTTCTATATCAAAAGGTAAGTACTATGTAGTTTAGATTGGGCTAGAAAACCATTCCATTAAATGTTAGAAGGTGAGAGCTGGGGTGTAGGTCAGTTGGAAAAGTGCTTACCTAGCATGCAGGAGCCCTGGGTTTGACCCACAGCATGGCATACATCAACAGTGGGGTACATACTATATAATCCTAGCACATGGGAGGGACAGACAGGACCAGAAGTTCACACTCATCCTCTGACATGAGACTCTTTAAAAAGAATTTGTCTAAATGTGACAGGATTAACATTTTGCATTGAAAAATGCTTGGAAGAATGAAACAGTTCTTGTTAGGTGAAATAGCCACCATGCACTGTTTAACTAAAAACAAAAAAACAAACAAAAAAAAAAACTAGGAACTATGAGTTTGAAAAGTACTGCACTGCCATTGCTAAGCATGGTGTTTCATCCCTATAATCCCAGTACTTGGGAGACTGAAGTAGGAGGGCCTTGAGTTGTAGGCCGCTGGGGCAAAGGGTGAATTTGAGTTTCATTTCAGTGTGGTCTAGTGAAAAAAAGTGCTGAATGTATTTAGTTCTCTCGAATTTCCACTAGAGGGCAGTCTAATCCTGTTCTTTGATCAAATTTCAACTGTCAAGGTCTTGCCTTCATGTTTTCTCTAGTACTTGATTTTATGTGACCTGTTTTAGAAGATTGTTCCTTCCTCTACAAGAGAATATTCTACAAATCCTAGGATAAGTAGCAACCATATGTTGAGTTTCTGTGTTGCTTCTGATAGGTCCTAGCCTGCTATATTGGCTGTTGCTTTCTCTATACAGAATGTGAAAGATGTCCAGCAGGAGCTCTTATAGCAGTGTTTCACAAACTAGATCATCTTGTCCAAGTTACTTTCCAAAATTAGTACCAACACAAGGTACACTAACTCTCTCGACACCTTTTTAATCTACTACAAGGATCTTATTTGCTCCATAATGGCTTTTGCAAATTAATGTACCTTTTAAAGATTCCTTATTAACATATCGTCTTTACATTATTGCCTCAGTACATAAAGTGTGGCACAAGCGTTTGAAGAGTCTCCATCTTTTAGTGCCTGGCCTCTGTGACCTGTGGGTTTGCAGACAAAGAAGGTATCTTTGTTCTGTGAGGCTAATTGTTTAGGGTAGAAAGAAACTCGTTAAGTGTGAAGTAATCTCAGTATGCTACTTCACTCTTCATGGATCACTGCTGTACTACAGACTGTATCTATTTGAAACAAACAGCACAAAGAAAAATTCCAAGCTGATTTGCTCTACCTCTGGGATGATCTTCTCCCCAAGATCTGTGGAGCTCTTTCTTGCACAGCTGTCATTCCCAAATGGCTTTCACAGTAAAATTCCCCATCTTCTCTACAAGTCACTTACAGAGACATGCTGTTATAGTGAGCAAAATAGTAAGACTTGAGTTCCTTGCTAGGATGAATTTGGGTCTATGGGCCTGCCAGTGTTTTATGTACATGTATTCTAAGTTAGTTATAACTTTACTTATCTATGCAGCTGGTTTTGTAACAGGAAATGAGCATGTTGTGTCAGGGTAGTTAAATTTCTATCAATTTAAAATAAATATTTGGAATATATATTGTATATATACTTATGCTCGTTTAATTCAAAAGGTAAAAGCTTAATATATTTTACTTATAATTTATTACTAATTGCAAGTTTGGTAAGAGTTGAAATATACAGAGTTGGGTATGGTGGAACCTGCTTGTAGTTCTAGCACCCTCCTGGACTGCTTAGTGAATACCAAGCCAGGCTGGGCATCACGAGACTACCTCAATAAGCCAAACAAAATGAAGACTTGAAATGGGAAATCCCCATTGCTTTTTTTTTGTTTGTTTTTTTTTTTGTTTTTCGAGACAGGGTTTCTCTGTGTAGCTTTGAACCTATCCCGGCACTCGCTCTGGAGACCAGGCTGGCCTCAAACTCACAGCAATCCGCCTGCCTCTGCCTCTGCCTCCCGAGTGCTGGGATTAAAGGTGTGCGCCACCAACGCCCGACCCCATTGCTTTTTCTGCTTCACTTATAGGATCTTTTGGCCACGTTTTTGTGACTGGGAAAGCAGCATCATGTTGCTTAATGTTTCCTAATTCTCTGTTCATGTTTAAGTTACTCTTTTACAAAATTTGGCTTAAGTTCTTAATATTAGATGAACATGGATCATTGAGTTTTTCCCAGTTATTTTACATTGTAGAATAAGAGAATTATCAGAACTTTATTGAATTCATCAGACTTACTATATAGGAATTAGGCTAACATACAAAGGGGTCAGTATTGTACGCAGAGTTTTTCCTGTGCTGGCAGTGGCTCTTAAATAACCACTCAGAGTCTTAATATTAATTTTAAATTCTCAGCCAATTGCTCAGGCTTGTTACTATCTAACTCTTACATTTAAATTAACCCATATTTCTTATCTATGCTTTGCCACATGGCGTGGTATGTTTTCTGAGTGCAGCATGCCCATCTTTCTTCTCTCTGTGTCTGCTGGAGATACTTGAGACTCTCCCTCCTCTTTCCAGCATTCTCTCTGTGTCAGGCTGTCTGACCCAATCTCTTCCTGCCCAGCTATTGGTTAATCAGCGTTTTATTAACAATGAGAGCAATACATATTTACAGTGTGCAGAGATTGTTCCACAGCACCTCCTCATCTTGCAAAATGTTGTTTGTGCTTGTTTTTCCACCCCTGGAATTTCCTGAGACTTGACTTTCATATCCTCCTCTTGCAAGCCAATTAGGAATTAGCCTATCACATTAGATTGAGATAGAGCTTCCACTAATGGGTTCAGAATGAGTCACCACCAGTGTTTGAGTAGAAACTAAGGAACTTCCTATCCTGATGTGTGCTTGCTAGCCTAGTTTAGGTCATGGCACACCGGTTTCAGAAAAAGAAATTGCTTTGCAAGGTTACTTTCACTTGTTGATATGTTTCTTTGTGTGACACCAAGAATATTCTTTTGCAGTAGTAGTGGAAATTCTGATTAATACAACATTTTGCCTTTTCCCTTTGTATACCGTTTTTAACTTTAAAAAATCATAGCTATAATTATTCATTGATTAGAGTTTAGATTTTTGAAGCTTATTTTTGGTGGCTTTGTATTACCCTTGATAGAGTCAAACTATTATGAACAGTGATATTATCAACCTTTCTCAAAGTTTCCTGTTGTCTCCAGTGATACACCAGCATGAAGAAAGACAACTGCTGGTGGTAGAGCATGCCTTTAATCCCAGCACTCTGGAGGCAGAGGCAGGTGGACCTCTCAGTTCAAGACCAGCCTTATCTACAGAGAGAGTTCCAATAAAGCCAGGGCTACACAGAGAAACCCTGTCTCAAAAAAAAAAAAAAAAAAGGAAAGAAAGAAAGGCAGAACCTAAAGTGTCTAAGCAGAACTGTGAAGCTGTTTGTCATCACATTTGCTCGTTGTAATAAAGTTTGTTTTCTACTTACATCCATAAACCTTTGACCCTGCCAAATAAAAAAAGATTGTTTAGGATTGTTTTTTTATAAGCTTAGATGTTTCATGGAGACAAAAAGTAGGCATTAGAAAATGTAATTGCTTCTGGTTTAATAGATCCTTGACATAAAGATCAATTAAAAACCTGAAAAAATTTGCATGTTAACCAAATTTGCAAATTGAAATTTGAGGAATTTATCTCTAATCTAGATGCTCTGAAGAGTAGTTTAGAAGGTCTATGAAAATCTAAATGGAGGAATATGTTGTGCTTAAATAGTGAGTCTGAGTTATCTGATTGTACAGCTAGCCCTGCTCTGCCTTCTGGAACATTTCCAGTGCTCCTCAGAGAAAATGTTGGCCTAAGTGTGAAGTGTTCCCCATAGGTTCATGTGTTTGAGCATTTGGTCTCCAGATTGGTGGTTCTGTTTTGAGAGATTATGGAACCTTGGGGACATGGCACATAGGTGATAATCTAGTCCTCTGGGAATGTCCTTTTAAGGGTTACTCTTCTCTTTGATCTCCTGAGGTCTGAGCTGCCACAGGTTCCCACCTTGACACCTGACACTGGCCCAGATTCTTAGGTAGGGAGCCAAAGTAACCCTCTCCTCCCTGTCTTATTTCGTGAGGTTTGTTGTAACCAAATCATCCTCTTCCAACATGCACCTCCATCTTGGAGGGAAGCTGGTTAAGACACAGGTCCCTGAAACATCCCATCCTGTGGGGAAGGTTTTTTTAAGCTCAGGAAGTAACAACTCAAAGGCTTTGTGAAGTTCCCAAAACAGACTGATACGTTAGATATTTCCTTCCCCATGTGTGTATAAATAGCAAGGCCCAGTGAGTGACCCTCTCATAGCAGCCATGTCTTTGGCAGAGATGTAGCCCAGCAGAGCTGCCTAGAGCAACCAGACAAGCCATCTAAAAAAGTTGCTGTCTAACCTGTTGCTGCCTTCAAACTGCAGTGTGCCCAGGGTTCCAGCTTTGTGAGCTGGAATGGGCTTTGATGATGCAGCTGTATTTCAGACATTTCTGCTCCTGTTAGTAACCCTTCAACCCATACTTCTGTGAGTAACCCAATAAAACTCATTGGTTCACCAAGTTGGACTTTGGTGGTATCCTTACTATTAGCCTGTCATTGGTTTCCTATCTGTGCTGAGTGGGCATTCATGTCTCCCCAGCAATACTGTGACACAGCAGTCCATTGAAAGGCAACCAAAAGTCATTTAAAATGAGTAATTTTGTTGATCTGTAATAGTCAAAATGTAAACAAGATCAATTGATCTAATTAAATCAAAGTGGCATTAACATTTCCATTTTTTTCGCTCGAAAAATCATATTCCTATAAATTATGCTCCAGGCTATGTTCTTAGACTTAATATCTCTATGGGGTTACTCATGTCTTTTTTGGGATGTCCCTTCTGGAACTTTCCTTCCCATCCTCACCTGTATTAGATGCTGCTCCCTTGGTCCCCTTCATGCCTCACCCTCTCAGGACACTGCTTCCTTCTGCCATGATGTCCTTGAACATAAGGACTGTCTTTTATAATGTGTCCTTGTGAATTGCATATGCTAGTAATGCTCAATAAATGGTTATGAGACTGTTTGACTTCTATAAATATTTGACCTCTAAAACCTTTCTGTTGTCAGAGAAAACATGAAGTTCTCTCTCTATAGCTGTGAAGTGAGTTCATTGGCTTTCTTTCAGCTGACCAATTGTAGTGTGACAGTAACTCAGTTTGGAACCACACCCCCGTTTCTCTGCCTTTGGGCAGGACTTGGAATTAGTTTTTCAAGACTCTGACCTGTGCCATGTACATCCAGCACTGAAGGAAGCCAGAAGAAGGTGTTAGATACCCTAGGACTAGAGCTATATATGATTGTCAGCTAACAATCTGATCACTCTTACTCTCTGAACCATCTCTTTAGCCTATAGTCTTCAATATTTTGTGTGAATGATTTGACTAAATGCTCTTCATGTTCCAGTAAAGTATAGAGTTTTGTGATCTGCAGACAGACTAATGAAAGACTAGACAACTAGCAGGAACTGAGTATCTCCCCCCCCCTGCCCCCCCCCGCCCCCCAACCAGTGACTGACTCTGGAACACCAGCTTACTAAGTATTTGTAGTATTTTTCATGCAGAGGTTTATGTCTGTGATGTGCCAAAGGCAAAGAGATCTTAAAATGACTTGGAGTTATAAATACTAAATTACAGTGGCATGATATGTGCTGTTTATATTTGCTGTCTCATCGTTATGTAAAAACTGGTTCATTTGCTGGGCACACGCCTTTAGTACCAGTGCTTAGGAGGCAGAGACAGGTGGATCTCTGTGAGTTTGAGTCCGTCTTGGTCTACAGAGTGAGTTCCTCAACAGCCAGAGAGACACAGTGGGACCCTGTCTCAAACAAATATGGTTCATTTCAGATTAATTCACCATTCTAGTAATAAGTATTTAAGGTATTTTGAACAAATATGTCTTGGGAAATGTTAGAAATATGCTTGTTAAAGTGTGCTTTAATGTTGGTCAGTGTATTTAATTTTGCCTAAATAAAATTTAATAAGAAATACCAAGAAAATATGAAGCAATCTCAATAGCTTAAACTTTTTTTTAAAAAAAAGAGATACTGTTGATTTTATTTTCAATCATGTCTGTGTGTTTGTGTGTGTTTGGCGTGTGTACACACTCGTGTAGGTATGCCCATGGGGAACAGAAGAGGGAGCTGGATCCCTTGGAATTGGAGTTACAGGCAGTGGCAAGCCTCCTAATGCGCATGCTAGGTCCTCAGAAAGACATGCATGTGCTTTTAACTACCGGGCCATCTCTCCAACAGCAATTTAAACATTTTGTCTTTTTGGCCAGTGATTTGGATTTGACGTTGTTTCTTTTTATGTTGTATATTTTCAGCTCATTTAGAGACGAGTTTTGAAGAGGTAGAAAACCACTTGCTGCATTTGGAGGATTTGTGTGGGCAGTGTGAATTAGAAAGACACAAACATGCACAGTCCCGACACCTGGAGAATTACAAGAAAAATAAGAGGTGAGTTAGAAACTTGGGCCATGACAGTGTACTCTTAAAGTGTTCCATGTTGATTTGCACGCTATTCTTTAAAAAAAAAAAATTGCATTTAGTGTGTGTGTGTGTGTGTGTGTGTGTGTGTGTGTGTGTGTGTGTGTGATGTATGATGTATGTAGAAGTCCCAGGACAACTTGTGAGAGTTGATTCTCTATCCTTCTGTTATCTGGGTCCTAGGGAATCAAGCTCAGGCTATCAGGCAAATGCTTTTACCCATTGAGCCATCTTCTTCCCCATGCTATTCTTCTTATGTTCGGATTGGTAAAGATAAAGGGCTTAGTCTATAGAGTTTATTAATAAGCCTTCTAATATTTACCTGTTTAATTTTTAAATCACAATATGTTGCCACTTAGTGATGAGTTGTCAGAAGCTAAGGGCAGGATAAACCATGGACGCTGTACTCTGAAGGGAGAAGTGAGCAGAGGGCAAAGTTGCCCACAGATTTAGTTCTGGCCTGCTGTGCAGCAGTGGCAGGTGACTGAGTAGCTTGCTCTTTCTTCTCTTATCTCTGTAATAGTACAATCAGAGTGGAGGGAGCATGAGCCCAGGCTTTGGAAACGGGCTCGATAGGCTCGACTCTTAACTGTTGTCACATACTAGGTGCAGGACTGTAAATTTATCTCTTAGCCTCAATGACACTGGTTTCTAGTGGGGATGCTAATTCATCAATCTTCACAACTCTGACTAGAAGGCTGGGCGGTGGTAGCAGAGGCAGAGGCAGAGGCAGGTGGATCTCAGTGAGTTTGAGGCCAGCCTGGTCTACAGAGTGAGTTCCAGGACAGCCAACCAGGACTGTTACACAGAGAAACCATGTCTCACAAAACCAAAAAGAAAGAAAGGAAGGAAGGAAGGAAGGAAGAAAGAAAGAAAGAAAGAAAGAAAGAAAGAAAGAAAGAAAGAAAGAAAGACATCTGTCAGGGGAAGTGGTGGGTTGAGAGTGGCTAAAGCTCCTCATTCATCCACATGTCTGTATGGATGTGCCTCAAGTGTTGATTAGCCTTAAGAGTTTAGTATTGAGATTCCTGGACTGTCCCAAGTTCACACAGTGGTGTTGCCAGTCAGCTTCCCAAGTGGTGATGTCTGAGGGACTGCAAAACAGGGTGTGCAGGCTCTCCGTGAAAAAGAGCTTGGGGAGAGGTATGTCTTATTGTTCACATACTACATGCATGTAATTCCTTGTGGAGGTGGTTTTATATATTTCATTTGGCCTTTGAAGGTCATCAGAGTGTGTGTGACAGCATTGAGAATGTCGTCTCACTTATCAGAACGTCTTTGGCATGAGTAGGTAGCTATATATGACTCAGGGTTTCCAGACTGATATGTGACAGGAAGGTACAACAGTGAGAAGCAAATAGGCTAGTCTCTGATTTAACAATTGATAGTAGGTAAATACTCTGTTGGGAAGAAGTTAGTCCTGGAAGAAAGTTCATATGGAGTACAATTGGAGTTTCAAAAAAATATGATAGAAAGCTTCAGAACTTTGACATTTTAGTTTGGATACTGTTGTATGACTTCAGAGAATGGTCTTTTTGTTAGTAAAATGGGCTAATAATAATGTCTTTCAGGATTATTTTAGCATTGTCTTAGCAAAGTGCTGGAATAGTATCTGGCACCTGTTAAGTGTCCTGATGGTGTTAGTCAGTACTGGCTTACAGCATGTGGGATTTATTTATTTATTTATTTATTTAGTTAGTTAGTTGTCAACTTGACACAAGCTAGGGTCATCTCAGAAGAGGGAACTCAGTTGGGAGAATATATCCATCAGATTGACCTATGGACCAGTCTATGGGGTGTCTTCCTGATTAATGAGTGCTGGTTGGTGCCACCACTGGGCAGGTGATCCTAGGGTATGTAAGAAAGTAGGCTGAGCCAGGCTTAGAGGAACAAGCCAGTAAGTAGTGTTCCTCTATGACCTCTGCTTTAGTTCCTGCCCTGACTTCCCTCCACAGTGGACTGACTACAAGCTGAGTGTGGAGCCCTTACCAGGTTTTGACCTGGGAGGAATGACAAACTCAGCGAGTTGGTTTTGAGTGTAAGTTTTACTTCACACTTATGTCAAAGCAACACACAAGCATAAGCAAACAATCCTAAGAACCAGAGACAATAGGCTCACAGCAGGGGGTACCTCTCCTGCAGAGGCCCGCAGGTTTGGGCTCCAGACTTCTGCTCCTCTGGATTCAGGCCAGAGAGTCTCCTGAGGGCCCAGTGTCTGGAGTCAGGCACTCAGCTTGATGGACTGGTTGTCTTAGGTTAGTGGAGGAGAGCTCCAGGACATAGAGTCATGGTACACTCTAAAATTCCTAGTTCTGAGCTGGTCCTTAAATAGTTCGCTAAATTGTGCTAATCACACTTTGCCACACTTCACACATTTTCACTCTTATCTACAACGGCTGGGCTGCATAGTGGGCCTATGCTCCCTTTCCTTTAATCTTTCTTCAGCCAGGCTTTTGCCTGCCTGGTTACAAGGCTCCTTACACTAAGATAAACTCCTTCCTCCTCAACTTGCATTTGGTCATTGTGAGTTATTTGTTTTATTTTTTAATTTAACTTTTTATTGATTCTTTGTGGATTTTACATCATGCATCTGGATCCCATTTATCTTCCCGTCTCTTCATATCTGCCCACTGCCCTTGCACCCCCCCCCCCACCAAGATAAAATAAAATAAAATTTAAAAGAAAAGAAAAATCTCAGTGTGGAAGCTGTAGTGTGGCCCAGCAAGTCACACAATATACTCTTTAGTCCATACTTATTTACTTGCAAATGTTCATTGGTCTGGCTCGAGGCCCCTGTTTTGTGCTATACTGTTGACACTGGGCCTTCACTAGGACTCTCCTTGGATATCCTGTTGGTGCCCTGTGTTGTGGAGATCCTACAACTTTGGATCTTCAGGTCAGGTCCCTTCATGTGCTCTAGGCAGGTCATGGATGAGATTGATGTTGGGGTGGCCAACTCATAGCCCTGGTTCTGGGCCTGGGTGATTGCTGGGTTGGCCAGCCTGCCAGCTCTTGCTCATCCTCACCACCAGAATGAGCTTTCCAGCACCACCTGGGTTAGCTCACCCTATGCAGTAAGCGACAATGGGTGGGCCTGTTCTCCTGTTCTCATGCTTCAGGGCCAGCTCACTCACACCTATACCACCAGGGTCAACTCTGCTATGTTGTCAAGGTGAGGTGCAGGGGCCACTGTCCTGAGTACTGCAGCTGGTTAGAGGCAGGGCCAGCTCTCTCACTCTCATGACCTCAGGGCCAGTTCTCCCACCTGCCACAGGCTGCAAGGGGATGGTGCTTCTTTCCTTCACCCATGCATGGCAGATGAGGGCTGGTGCTAGATCTCTCAGGCAGAATGGTTCACCTGCCGCTGCGACGCACTCCCCCCCACTCCCCAATAGGGTCAGCTCAACGATGGGGTGGATACAACAGGACACTACTGCATTGAGGCAGATGAGGAGGGTGGAGCCAGCTCTCCCACTCTCAGGCCTTCAGGACTGGCCCATCCACGCCCCTACCAACAGGGTCAGCTCTACTGTGCTGCCC
Organism: Cricetulus griseus; assembly: GCF_003668045.3. Classification (NCBI taxonomy): domain Eukaryota; kingdom Metazoa; phylum Chordata; class Mammalia; order Rodentia; family Cricetidae; genus Cricetulus; species Cricetulus griseus. The sequence goes on along the minus strand of NC_048596.1, from coordinate 264,685,938 downwards.
AGTGGCCATTGTGGGTATTTTTGTTTTGTTTTGTTTTTGTTTTTGGTCACTGTGTTTTTTCCCACCAATAGAAACCTTAATGAAGATGAGTATAAGGTGTGCAACTATAAATAGATTAGTATTCCATGTTTTCATTATCACCACTGTTTTTAGCCACTTGGATACAAGAATTATGTGAGTATTGTGACTCTTTTCCATGAGTAGAGGTTGAAATTTGGCTGTTGAAAAAAAATGATGAGATCCTTTCAGTCTTGAACAAGTTAAATGATTAGATAGAAAAGGAAGCCTGCCACCTGGACCTGTGAAGTATGACTCATCATGACCTTTGCCAGTGACCTAGGTAACTTTTATGTAATGCATAATGATTGATGCTATGAAATGAAAATGGAAAAGTCTAATGTACTGAGTAATTCTTAATGTCTTTCATGGTGTTGAAATGGCAGAGTATATCTCTTTTTAGAGATAGAACTTAGTCAAAAAACATCCAACTCCTTCCTAGTTCATTACATCCTGTGTCCTTGGGCAGCAGCCATTTAGTTTAGACTTGGATTTCATGTAAAGTTTGGCTTAGTCTAGAATCTTCTTGACTAGTATTTTAAAGACTTCTAAAAATAACATTATTAATTTAGATACAGTAGATTTTTAATAATACTGATTATTCTATAATATAAAAAAAAAGATGGTGTGTGCCAGGTTGTGGCAGTGTTTGCCTTTAATCCCGTAATTTGTGAGGCAAAAGCAGGCAGATATCATGAGTTTGAGGACAGCCTGGTCTACAGAGCAAATTTCAGGACAGCCAGGGCTACACAGAGAAACTCTGTCTCGGAAGGAAGGAAAGAGAGAGGCAGAGTCAGAAAGAAAGGAAAAGAGATGGTGTCTGCTGATTGAAGACACAGCTTATAATTATAGCCTGAAATCTACAGGCAAACATTTCATAGGCTTTGATAGGCTAAATTTAAAAACTTTGTGTTTCTCAAAGAAAGAATTATATTGATATGTAAATGGCATATGACAGTTTTTAAACCTAAGAATTTGGGTGAGATGTTTAAAGGGTAAAAAATTTAAATTAACCAAGACTTTGGTTACACTTTTAAAGACTTACCCTGAATATAGGAAGATATATATAGATATTTGTTAATACTCAAGGCATCTGTATACAGTATTGAGATATGTCCAAGTATTTTACACAGTCTAGCACAGCACTTGATTTATTATTTAAATTGAAGTCATATTTTTTATTCTGAAGTGATAACTACTGCTTTAATTTAGAGTTATAACAGAAATGCAGTTGGGTCAGATTCCGTGGTACATAGTGGAACTCATGAAACAAAGGCAAGAAGATTGGAAGATCAAGCCAACCGAGATACAGCAATTTCTGTTTCAAAAAGATAAAGTACACTTTGAGATGCTGGGAATGTCTTTAGGTACCTAGTCTTGATTTTCTTCTTTTTCTACCCGCTGGACCTTTTGCAAATCATTAGTATTCTTGGAAGGTAATGAGAATTTCTGGCATAGTTATTGAAGCAAAGAGACAGTTTTGTTTTATTTCAAAAGAGCCAAGTAAGAGCAAACCTGCTTAACTTAAAAAAAAAAAAAATCTGGAAATTCTGAATTCTAGTTACCTTGCATCTTTAAATGTGAGCAGAAGAAATCCTGTAAGATTTTAGTGTTTTATCTGCTTATAAATGCAGCCTTCCTGAAACTTGCAGATGAGCATCTCTTTGAAAAGAAACTTTTTAGAAGCAAATGAGCCTGGTTATTTATATGACCGATTAATAATGTATTACATTGTAAATAATCTTGGTACAACAAAGACAGAACTGAACACATTTATTCAGACAAATCTAGACTATATTTATGGAAAATACCCTAAAATTTTAAAGTAGTTAAATGTTAGAGCACAGAAGAGCAAGAGTTAAAAGAGGAAACAACAGTAGGCAGAGATAACATCAATGTTCTAGAAGTGCAAGAATACAGTGATGATTGATCACAGCAGTCTAACGTGGGTGAGACTGAATGCCTATAAGGAGAACAGACATGAAGTATGCTGCTGTGGACCTCAGAACTCTGGAAAGGCTACTGGAGCACCAGTACCCTAAAAGAAGCAGTGAGCTGAGAGCAGGGAATTTCTTTCTTTCTTCCTTCCTTCCTTCCTTCCTTCCTTCCTTCCTTCCTTCCTTCCTTTCTTTTTCTTTCTTTCTTTTTTTTTTTACTGTTTTTTTATTTGAATTACAAACAGGATTCAATTACACGACAATCCCAGTTCCCTTCTCCCTCCCTTCCTTCCCTCCACCCCCCCAACTAAAACCCTACCTATCACATATCCTTTCTTCTAATCTACACCTGACTCAACCTTTCTGCTCCCTCCATGACCTCTGCATCCTTCCTCTTCTTCCCTTCTCATTCTCATAGCTCCCAAGAGCAGGGACTTTCATATGTGGAAAGGACATATGTGGAGAAGTTTGAGTTTGCAGGGCCCAACAAGTCCCCAACTTGGGGAAAGGTCCATTGTTGATGGATATTTTTGTGAGTTTCACTATGCACTACTTCAGGGATACAGATGATAAAGCACTGCAGCTAAATAATTATTTTTGGGCTTTCAAAGATGGTTGACTCGAAGCTGGGACTGTTTGAATTCACATTCACTTATGCCAGTACTTGCCAGGCAGCCCAGCTGTGAGGGATTTCATTAAGCAATCTTTGTGGGGTTGAGGAAGGTGACTGTGGCCTGCCAATTCTCATCTGTGACTGTTCAGAGGTGCTGCCAAAGCTCTTGGTCCCTGTGCATTTGCACAAGGAAGAGTGTGCCTCAGAACATAATGAGTGCTGATGTGGTAACCAGAGCCCTGGTGAATGTGCTAAGTGGTAAAGTCTGAAGTCTCCACTGAGGACTGTGAGCAAGAGCACCAGAACCTGGACTCTACTGGACTGAATACAGTGTGGGAAAATGTGCTCTTCTGTTCCTTTTAAAGCTTATGCTGAAAAAAGAAAAAAAAAAAAAAGAGGAGGAGGAAAGAAAAATGATTTCTTCTTAGGATATGGGTATTTACTTAACAAAATATTCATCAGAGATGAGGAAATAAAATCATTTCCAAGCACAGAGGAACTCCAGGTTAGCTCACATGTATGCTTTGTCAAGAAACTACTAGAGGATATAGTCCATACACAGAGAGCCAACCATGCAGGAACATGCAACATCCAATTCAGGAGGGAGGCAAAAGAGAAGGTGTCTAGGGTGATGGTGACCAGAACCCTGGAGGACATTACCAAGCAAATCTAACAGATGCCAAGAGCAGTGTTTCCAAGAGGAAATGGAATGAGCAGGTAGATAAGCCTGACTGTTAAGCAGAATTTTATAAGCCATGTCAGAGAAATTGATGATAAATCAGTTGAGATAGACTTGTTGGTTGGTTTTGTTTTTCCCAAGAAAGTAAAACAAGGCAAAATTAACTCAAGGGAAAACAGACAGAGCTTAAGACAGCATGGCTCATTTATAAACAACATTCACAAAATATAACCCTTACATGCAGGATCATGATACAGCTTTTTGGGGAGCTGGACACAAGAAAACATGTTTGTGTTAAAGTGTAGGAGGGGATCTCAAAATGAATTTTCATATTGTACTACAGGAAATTGGTAATGTTTAAAATTGGAAAAAACTTCATTTTTGGCACATGATTTATAAACAAGCCAGTACTAGAAATAACAATTGAATGTGGTTGCTTGTGAAAAGCTGGACAGAAAGGTGGAGTGAGTTGCAGTCGGGGACCAATTTGTATTATAAATAACCCCTCACAAGTGCTGTGTGACTTAAGAAATGTACATGTACTATAAATCCACAAATCAAATTTACAAGTTTCTTACTAGCTACAACATCCCCAGAAGTGTTTTACATGAGTAGTTACTGATCAAACATTCCATGATCAAATACATTATGTGAGCACTTACTTGCCTTACATGTCAGAGTATTAAAGGCTTCGAGAATTCCTGGAGGAAAAGCATTTGTTTGACTTAGTGTTTCACAACTTTCTCCCTTATAGAACCAATTTGCATATAATACATATTAAAATAGACACCTTAGTATTCTGTATAACACTGCAAAATCTAAAATATTGAAAGCAAGAGTGAGCTTGGGGCTGGAGGATAGGGCTCAGTGGGCGGTAACGTGCTTGTCTTCCAAGCATGCTGACCTGAGTTCTATTCTCTCAGCCCACATAAAAGCCAGGCTGGGTAGCACATGCTTGAAGCATTGAAAAAACAGAATGGGGGATCTGCCAGCCAGCCACACCTGCTTGATGAGCTCCAGGCCAGTGAGAGATCCTGCTTCCAGAGAGAGAGAGAGAGAGAGAGAGAGAGAGAGAGAGAGAGAGAGAGAGAGAGAGAGAGAGAGAGAGAGAGAATAGTGTCTGAAGAAAAAGAAGTGAAGTTAACTGTTATGGAATATTACTTTAAAATGTGTTACATTCATTTATACTGTGGAATATTTGTTTAATGATGCAAAGATGTGTTGCATTCTTTTGTGTTGCATTTGTTTAACTCTGTAAAGCTGTTTTACTTTGCCTGTCTAAAACACCTGATGAGTCTAATAAAGAGCTGAATGGCCAATAGTGAGACAGGAGAAAGTATAGACTGGGCTGGCAGGCAGAGAGAATAGGAAGAAAAGAGAGAAGGGGAGGAGTGAGAGAAGGAAGAGAGGGTGCTGGGGCCAGCCACCCAGCTATACAGCCAGCAACAGAGAAAGGAGTGGGGAGAAAGAGAGCGGGAGGAAGGAAGGCCTATAGGAAAGAGAAAGATAAAAACCCAGAGGCAAAAGGTAGATGGGATAATTTAAAGAAAGCTGGCTGGAAACAAAGCCAAGCTAAGGCTGGGCATTCATAAGTAAGAATAAGCCTCTGAGTGGTTTATTTGGGTGCTGGGTGCTTGGTGGTGGGTCCCCCAAAAGAGTATAGAATAAAAGAAAACTAACAACAGTTATCATCTGGTCTTCACAGGCGTGTGCACACCAGTAATCCAGCACACTTGCGCACACCATAGCACAGAAACTTAACTTTCAAATAAAAAGTTCTTAACAAATAAACCTACCCATTTAACAAAATGTTTACATAAACAAGTGATTTTCCTTTCCTTGCTCTAAAAAGAGATTACATACAAGATGTTGAATGCATGACATATATAGGGGTATGGTGTGCTATAAACAAAAAAGTATTTGTATACCTGCAGGGATGTCCTGCCACTGTGACATAATGATGTTGTCTACAGAATCCATGCTTGAAATGCACACATTTGAGTTACCCAAATCAAAACAAAACAAATGTCAGGTTTTGTAAGTTTATGATTGTTTTGTTGGCCTAAATTCATGATTGTCTCTTGCTCCAGGTTGGCCTGGCCTATGCCTTATACATCTCCTGAAAGTCTAGTTCAGACAACTGAATAGGGTTGGGATGGGGGAGAAGAGAGGTGGTGTCTCATACTTGTGCTGTCTCTGTGCATCTCCAGTGGCTCCTGTCCACCTTCTCCTTTAGTGACTCGTTCCCACTCTAACCTCGGGTGGGCGGGGTAGCAACCACTGGAGCTGAATCAGACTGAGCTACATGAAGTCATTTAGCTACTTGCAGCCATCATCAAAGCCTGGGTTTTAACTCCTACTTCTCTGCAAACTTGTCCTTTTGTGTTAGTATTTGAGTTGGAACAAATTGAATCAGTCCCAGATGTTGGTATCAGAGCCTATGTAGCTGATAAAGGGTGTGTGATATTTTGTCATGTTTGGGCCTTCTCAACACAGAGAATGGGTTTCTGTTCTTGCCAAAGCAGGAGTGTGAACCATGCTCAGTGTTAACTGTGGCTTGGAATGGGTGTGATTCTCGTGGTTGTAGAGGGAGATCTAGCTATAGGAAACTATCCTGAGAGCTTACCTACCTTGATAAAAACTTTGAATGGATGATTTTAACCAATGTGTTTAGGGGGTGCTTAAGAATAATTTTCTTGGGGCTGGAGAGAGGGTTCAGTGGCTAAGAGCACTGGCTGCTTAATAGAGGGGTTGGGTTCAATTTCTCAGCACCCGCTTGGTGGCTCACAGCTGTCTATAACTTCATTTCCAAGGAATCTGACACCATCTTCTGACCTCTGTGAGTACCAAACAAGAACATGATGCATAAGCATGTGTAAGCACAACACTCAATACACATTTATAAATAAATCTTTAAAATAGAATATCCTTATTTAATTATCTGATGAAAGTCACATATAAGGATCTCTGTGGTTATAGAGGGAAATACCAACTGTGTTTGAACAACACTGCATGTATAATAATGTTACTGTTACTGATATCTTTTTGTGTCTGTGATTATTCGTGGAGGTGCACACATATTCTGTGCATGTGGAGGGCAGTGTTCAACATCGGATGTTGTTCCTTAGTTGCCATTCACTTTAGCTTTTACTTATTTATGTTTTGGGACAGAATCTCTCATTGGCCTGAAACTTATTAGGCTAGGCTCACTGGCCAGCAAGCCCCAGCAATTCTTCTGTCTCTACTTTCTTAGTTATGGGGTTAAGGTACATGCCACCATGCCTTACCTTTTTGCATGGGTTCTGGGGCTTAAACTCTGGTCCTCATGCTTGTATGGGACTGACCTATCTGTCTAGTCCTGCTGAAAGTTTTTATGAGCATAAACCTGGACTGCCTTGACAAATTAGTACTCACTGGGGTCTGGATAGAATATGGTTTTGGGCAGACAGGAAACATATTCTCAGGTATGCAGTGGCTGGGAGTGTAATTATTTAGCCCTATGAGTCTAACTCATGGCTGTCCTGCAAATGTTTTTTTTTTTTTCTAGTCGTACATAGATTTCTCATAAAGAAATGAGTGAATATTTACCATATGAGCCAAAATACAGGACTTAAAATCACGTACCTGTTTTCCTTTAACCAACAGTTACAATGTTAGTCATGGAATATGGAGAGCACCGGCAAATGTATATGAAATGATAGTCTCAGTCTATAGACTAAGCTTTAGGTAATGGGATGATGATATAGCAGTAAGAAGGGGGTGGGTAGACTTCTGCAGGTGTCAGGGAAGACCTAAGAAGATACACAGAGCTGAGTCCTGAACTTGAAGGTTGTGATATGAGGGTCTAGGATTATACAAGTCCAGGCAGAAGGAACAATGTGAACAGAGACCCTGCATCCTAATACTAGGTGTGCTTGTGAGAATGAGAAAGAACAGCTCAAGTCAGTGGTGGTGATACATGCCTTTAATCCCAGCACTCAGGAGGCAGGGGCAGACAGATCTCTGTGAGTTCAAGGCCAGCCTGGTCTACAAAGCAAGTTCCAGGACATCCAGAGCTGTTATACAGAGAAACCCTATCTGGGAAAAACAAAACAAAAAACAAAAGTGCGTGTGCACATTTGCACACATGCGCGTGCGCGCGCATGCGCGCGCGCGCGCGCGCACACACACACACACACACACACACACACATTGTTCAGCAGCACATGGTTAGCACTGGTGTTTCTCTCTGCATTTGCATCTGCCTTGCTGCTCCAGCATCAGTGACAGAAAAATGACTGTAAAGGGAACAAATGAACTGAATGTCCCTCCCTGTTGCTCCTGACTCGCTCCTCATCATTTCAAGAATGGCAGTAATGGCTCAGATTTTCTGTGGCTAAGGAATGAATCTCTTTTCTGCTTACCTCTACTCTTTCTAGTCTTTAGTTCTGGCTTGGGAAAATGTCACTGTCACTATTTCGAAAGACTTGAATCCATTTCTGGTACTGACTTCCACAGAGGGACATTTCTCCCTAATTGAGCATCATTTTCTTTCTCTTGAAGTTTCATGTCATGTTTTGTGTATGATAGTTCTTGCCCTTCTATTGATTAAGAAATATGTTCTCATAAAATAACACATTATTTAGGAAGAGAAAATAGAAATCATAAGTAGCTCTCAACAATTATTTCAGTAAGATGTGGGGATTTGGGGGATGATCCATGCTTTTAAGTGTATTAATAGAGCTTGGAAAATATCCTTAAAGATAAATACCGGACTAGTTAAAGAAATATACTACTAATAAACCTCTTGAAAAAGGACTAATGGGTGAACAAGGTGCATGGCATATGATAGTTAAAATATTCCTTAGTGGAGAGTGTATAAATATTGTGTCAGAATAAATGTAGGGTGTACTTCAATGTTTTATCTGGATTTTTTTCTTAACCTTTTAGGTAACTAAATCTAATTCTTAATTACCCGACCTTCTGAAATTGGTCTCTTTTTAATTCTCTAGCACTGCTAAACTACATTTTTTTTTCTATTGTAGATCTTCGTTTCCTTATAAATGCTCCATTGTTGATGGATTCTGATAGTGGTTACTGCCACTTCCTGTTCCTGTGCCCTTCCTAGAAGCTTTTCATAACCTTGTTCATCCACCACACACGGTGATCTTGGTCTTCAGTATGGGCATCTTTGTAACTTTTAGAAACTTGTACTTTGAATCCCAAGAAAAATCTCAAGATCACCAAGCACCAAGTTCTCTACCACTACAAAGCTTGAATGTTTCCAGTCATACTCTGCCTTCTACTCTGCGTCCTAAGGGCTTGGTGATCCCTTTCTCTTGTGTCAGCTCTACTCAGTATCAGTCCACACTAGTTCTTCTTTACCCTGGCTACCTTGGGGCCCTTTTGAGCTCAGACCCACACTTTGGTCACTTCGGTTGTTTTCCCTAGTCTGATTATATTACTGTTATGATAACTCATCTTTCTAAAATGTAGGTATGATTAAGATTTCTCATCATTTTAGAGAGTAGTTGCACGCTCTTCTTTGCCAAGAGGAAAAGCGAGTCTGGAGATTAAATGATTTACCATGGATGGTAGCGCCAGGAAAGGGCAGGCAGTACTAGAGTAGAACAGACTCCCTAAAGTAGTCACATCTTTATGTCTCCTCACAGAGCCATCTGTGGTCTAGTTTGGGTGCCTGAATTATGAAGAATATTAACTTTTCTCAGGGCATTGACTGCTGCAGGGGTTGATCGTCATATGGAAAAACAAAGACTGTCAGGAGGAGAGCCACGTTTGGCCAGGAACACGTTTGAGTATAGGGGCCTAGAAGTTTTTGCTTTTTCCATTCCATTTCTCCCCCGGCCCCTTGTCTCAACCACAAGTACACCAAACTTGAAGAATATGTAATTTCTAGTGGGAAGGCAAAACTAGACTGCTGAAGTGATAGTCCATTGATTTGGTAATAATGGGAGGTTTGGGTACTTCCTTCTTTAGGAATCTGGCTCACCAGTTAAAAGTTTTGAATTTAAAAATGCTAGTTAATACATAGATGATAGAAATTGTTTTAATGGTTTTATAGTATGTTTAGCCAGTCAACTGCATGGCAATCAGAATGCCTTCTTAGTAAGTCCATACTGCTTTATGTTAGGTTTTCCATTTCATGTTTTATTGATTGTGGCTTTCAGCTTAATTTAACAGTCTTCTAACACAGAGCAGATGCCGGTGAAAGGTTTAAGGTTGCTCTGAGTGAGTTTCCTGTCCATGACTCTGATGTCCAGTAGACTTAGTGGTCTATCAGGTAACTTTCTGGTAGGGCTAAACTATCTCAGGTGACTGGTATTCAGGTAGGTGCCAAAGACTGTAAACATTAACAGTGTGAGAGCTCTGGGTTTTATTCTTTGTCTTGCTGCTTAATATCATGTTGCCTTATGTCACCAAGTCCTGTTTTCTCATATTGAGGATGTTGAATCTCTATTGCTGGCTAGTTGTCTGTACAGGGAATACACAAGATGTACCTCATGTAATGTACAGTATATACAGTAAGAGCCCAGTGATGAAAACAAAAACAAAAAGAATCCAGTGATGTCCCTTTCCCCGTCTTACCCACTTTGCCTCAAATTCCCTTTAGTCCCCCAAGCATAGCTTTTCACATGAAGCAGATCTTCATGTAAAATAGATTTGGAAGTGATTTTACTGGAAGATAATACATGTATAGCTTATTGCTATCACTAACAAAGCCCATTCCCTAGACCTTCGTTGTCTTTTTTGGAGCACTCTTTAAAATTCCAGGTCATTGTTGTTAGCATATCTCTCAGATTCTTTTCAAATTTAAATGCCTATGAATCTAGGATCACATCATCTTACTACTTTTATGCTGAGTTTACCCTAAAGATATATCTATAAAGTTAATTTATATTATTAGTAATGTGGTACATAAGGCTTTAGTACTGTTTTTACAATGAATTAGCTATTTTTCAAGGGCTTTTGTTTTATAAATAGTGTCAGAATGTCCTGAGAGATTTTTACCTTACTTTGGGAATAAATCACCCTTTCTGTTCAGTGTCATTCTACCTTCTGGTTCATCAGCCACCAACCCACGGCGCTATAAAGGGACATGTTTTCAGATGGTGCCACATCCTGGTAGACTCCAAGCCACTGGATAGGTGGAGATGAATGTTTGGTGGCTCTTACTGAGAGGTGTGGTGAGATCCTTCCTGGAAGAAGTAGGCACTGTAAGTTCTGTACACCTGCCACAGCAAGGGGATCCTGTCTAATTTTGCCCTGTTGATGCAAAAGAAAAAGAAATAGCCCTCACCTCATAGGAAATAAGAGATAGTTTCTTTTGGAGCCTGAGAAACATGTGGTGTGGTTACCCCAGACTTCACGTTCCCCTGAGGAAGCAGTTTTGTGGAGTTGTATAATAGCAGAACAAAGAAAGCCATAAATCAAGGCAATCTTAAAATATGTTGAGTACATCAGAGAGGGAGTCACAAGATTGGGGACTCTCTCCTGCAGGCCTCAGATGCCATCTGATGACATACTTAGCTTTGAGTTCGTGGAAGCTAGGGGACTGCTAATTTAATAGAATCTTTTTTTTTTTTTTTTAAATCTTTTAGTCACAGGACGTTAGTTCACACACAGAGGTGGGCAAAGAGTGGCCATGCAGGGGACTAAAACGAGTTCAAGATGAGGTAGTTAGGCTCTGGACCCTGCTAATTAATTCTACCCTCTCCACACCACTGCAGTCAGCCAGTCAGTTTTTTACAAACACGATTCTTCTCAGGAATCCTTGTTCGTCATTCTATAAAAAGGACCACTAATCATAGCTTTGAAAAATATTCCTAAACATTTTCAGTGAAGAAAAACCAGTTGATTTTACAAATGAGCCTTTTGAGTGTGATATTTTATGTTGGCTTATTATCATGGATTGTCTAGGAGCAGGCAGGTTGCTATTTAAAGAGTGTCCCCCACCTCCACCCCCACCCCCAGTGAGGTCATTGTGTTTGTGGAGGCATTTGTCCACTGGCTCCTCCTGTGTGTTTGCATTTATGAGTCTGATTTATTTGATTTCTATACATACACTTCTTATAGCATTTTACAGATGTTTGTTAATACTTTGTTAATTTTTTTCTTTAAATTCTGCACTTAGCTTTGCCCCTGTAGGAAAAAACAAACAAAACAAAACAAAAAAACCGATTAAATGGCCCTTTACCCTTTGGAAATACTAGCTTTTGAGTTCCATGTTATTTTTAGATTCAGTGTTCAGGGTACTAAATTTCAAAAGGTATTTTTCTGATTTCATTAAGGTTTATAATAGAACAGGATCCAAAGAAAGCATTTTAATCTACTTACTTAATCATCTGAAAATAATATGACTGCCCAGTTAGCTCAATATATAGAACATGAAAATACTGCCACTGAGCTATCCCCCAGTTCAACAAGTTACTCTCTATGTGATAACATGTGAGCAACCCTTATGAAGAATACCACAAAAGCACTGAATCAGTGGATAGTCTTTGTTCTTCTGCATTCACTGTCCTTGATAGTCATGCTTGCTGAATGTCTGTGGAATCTGAGCCTGTCCTCATCTGCTGTGTCTTTCCTTCCTTTCTGTGGTCATCCCTATCTTCACTAAAGATAGTAAGTAATGTCACTGAACTTGGGGTTAGGGTTAGATTGGGCCCCAAGTCTGGTCCAGCCACCTGTCCTCAGTAAGTCAATTACAATTGGAAAAACTTATTTAGTGTGGCTGCACTGGGAAGAGAGACATGGAGATAGATCCAGCACCCCCAAGTCTATCTTCAGTTCTGGAGCAAGACCAGAGTTAAACTGGAGTGCAAGGATCTGTGCATCCAAGCAGTCCAGTACGGTGTGGTCCATCACTGTCTGGGCTTAGGTCTTACCCTGTAAGATGGTCTGACAAGTTGGTAGAACTTGTGAAGTATTTTTAAGGAGAGACAAATTTCTCCCTCTAGCTGGTGCCTTTTCCTTCTCCCAGCATGAGACCTACAGAGAAATCCCCATTGCTTTGGGGTCCATTATATATCTGATTCTTTTGTACATATAAGTAATGATGGGGGTCGCTAAAGGTTCTACACTGAACAATCTTATGAGAGGTTGGCCAAGTTGCCTCTCCTGATTATTTCCGGAAGAACTGAAACAGAAAACCAGGGGATTCAAGGCAGCCCATCACTTGAGTTGAACAACAGGCTTGTTTATTATTATTATTATTATTATTATTATTATTATTATTATTATTATTATTATTACAGCTCCTTTCATAGCAGAATGATGAGTTGCAGAGTCAGCAGAGAAGCCTGCTTCATAAGCAGTATGTTCAGGGCTACATGAAACATGATGTCTTCAGGAAAACGTCTAAAGTATGGGAACACCATTATTCTAACTGTCCTTTAGAAATCGAGGGAGGTTGCAGGCATTCCTGCTCCTTCTTACATTTGTCTTCATTCCAGATTCCCTTCTTGAGAAATATCGTCAGATGTTCCTATACCCATTCACAAACTCACCATATCCTCACATGACCTTAATTTAAACCCCAATGTAATCTTACCTACTAAGTCTTTATCGTCATAAAACCTTGTAGGCCTTTGGGCTTTAATGGCTATTGTCCCAATTTGGAAAGGGGCTAAGTAGAATCAATTTTAATGGTTTCTGTATTTATTCTTCCAATGTCAGTATTGCATGTGGACCACAAGCCTTTGAATACTTCAGATAAGTCTGGGGTACTTTGAGGGCTACTCACTTCTGAGTCCAAGACAGAATGCAAAGTACATAGAAGATCTGGCTTAAGTGCTTTAGGAAATTCAAGTCAATCTTCATTAGAAGCAAGCTGCATATAACACTTTAGTTGAGCAGTGAGTTGTCTCTGTCCAATGAGTTGACTCTGGTAGTGGGGCACAGTAAAAAGAAATGTTTGGCCGGGCGTTGGTGGCGCATGCCTTTAATCCCAGCACTCAGGAGGCAGAGGCAGGTGGATCTCTGTAAGTTCGAGGCCAGCCTGGTCTCCAGAGCGAGTGCCAGTATAAGCTCTAAAGCTGCACAGAGAAACCCTATCTCAAAAAACCAAAAAACCAAAAAAAAAAAAAAAAGAAAGAAATGTTTGGAGAAGAGCCTAGAGTCACTTGGGCAGTGTCTTAGTTACTATATTGCTATAAAGAGACACTATGACCAAGGCAACTCTTATAAAAGAAAGCATTTAATTGGGGGCTTGCTTACAGTTTGAGAAACTTAGTTCATTATTATCACCATGGTAAACATGGTGGCCTGCAGGCAGGTGCTGAGTCAGTAGCTGAGGGCTCCATCCTGATCTGTAGGCAGGAAGAGAAAGAGCTGGGCCTAGCATGTACTTTGAAAACCTCAAAGCCCACCCCAGTGACATACTTCCTCCAACAAGGCCACATTCCTTGTGATCCTTTCATATATTTCTACCCCCTAGTGACCAAGTGTTCAAGTATATGAGCCTATGGGACCATTCTTATTTAGACTCCATAGGTAGGTCAGACTGCTGTTTGGAGTGGTACTTATTGGAGACATGTCCTGATGCCCTGGACCAAAGACCATTCTGGGTTGCTGATTGCCATGAAGTTGCCATAATTACAAGGCCACTAAAACAGCCTTTTTTGTTTGTTTGTTTTTTTGGTTTCCTTTTATCTTGTTGTTCCAGGTCCTCTGGAATGTTCAGCTGACCTGTAGTTCAGACAGGCCTATAGCCTTCCTTCTCATCTTTTGTTTCTCTCCTTTCCTTCCTCTCCTTTGTTTTTTCTTTTTTCTTTTTCTTTTTCTTTTCAAAGTCTTACACCATAGCCCAGACTAGTCTTAAATTCACAGCCAGCCTCCTGCTTCAGACTCCTCTTGGTACTGGGATTGTAGCTGTTTGCTCAGCTAACCTTTGACTTGTTTTTGGATGAGCCTACTGATCTTGGAAGAAAGCCCCTGTACAAAAGTGTAGCTAATGGCCAGTCTAGTTATACTGTCACTTTTCTTACTGTTGTGGAATCCAGAATGCCCCTAGAGAAGGGTTTCACAGTAAAATTTAAAAGCAGTGGTCATTTAGCTTTCTTTTGCCTGAAGGTCTGGATAACAGAGCAGTCAGTATTGGTAGACACACTTAGGAATGCTGTTAAAAAGTCTTTTGTGATATTCTGGGCTTCTGCCTTCTGTGGACCAGGTTAGGTCACTAACATTATTTCATTGCTAGGTCATTGACATGATTCTCAGGAGAAAACTGGGTCAATCTTACAAACATCTTTGGGCTTTCTCAAGACTCATCAGTAAGTGTCTTGGTAGAATTCCGGTATCTTGAGGTCATAGATCCTAATTAAGACCATTGGATGAAGATGATGTTGATGATTTTAAGATAGGTCAATGCTCTGTGGCTTAGGCTAGATTAAAACTCTTGATCTTCCTCTTCTAGCCTGAGTGTAAAGACTATAGATTTCCACCACCACACCCAGCTAGACCTGGGATTTTTTTTAGAGAACTTTTCAGTCTTCCTGAGGTATAAGAAAATCCTGAGTGTGTGTGTGTGTCTGTGTCTATGTCTGTGTCTCTGTCTGTCTGTTTGTCTTGTTGGGAATTGAACCCAGAGTCCTGTGCATGTTAGATATTCTGTCACTGAGCTACATCTTTTATTCTGTTTATTTATTTGTGTGTTTGTGCATCTGTGTGTATGTTTGTGTGTTTGCGTGTGCACTTACAGGTGTATGCACACAGGTGTATACACATGCCACAGCATGGATATGGAAGTCAGTTCTCTCCTTCCATCATGTGTGTTCCACAGGTCAAGTCATCAAGCTTGGCAGCAGGCCATCTTGCCAGCCCTGTATAGGAAATTCTTTTAAGATTACTTTAGGTTTTGTTTTTGTCTAGAATGCAAGCCACTTGGACCCATTTCCTGAATTTTCAGATTGCTTTCCCTTGTAAGAAAACTGTTTCTCTCCCCTGCTCTCCCAGGGAAGAAAGACAAATTAGTTACTGGATTGTGACTGTTCAGACAATATAGTATATACAGATTCTAGCTATCTGGAGTGCCATACCAGTTTTACCATCCTGTGTATGAGAGACATCTTGAATTTTACCTTTTAATGGTGAATCTTTAAAAAAAACAAAAAACCTATTTTAGAATATTGAACGCCAGGTAAAATGACCCCCATTCTAGGACTAGAGGCTTTTGTAGGTCAGCTGCAGAAGCTGCAGAGGGTTTTCATAGCATACCTAAATTACTGGGGGCTAATGTTCATCTGGAACCATCTGTATAAAAGTCCCCGTGATTCTCTAAATCATCTCTAGTAAAGATTGTGTCATTTGTGGCAACATTTGTGCTTTCCAGGCTATCTTAAACTAGTACTAGAAAGTGGTGAACAGATCTTTATAAATGATGGAGTTCCTTTTATAGTGTATTTTGGGTCTCATGAAGAAGAGATAAAACCCAAGAGTTCAGTACCCAACGACTGTGTGTGCAATGCTTTGTGTGTGTGCTTTGTTGCATAGATATGCTCTTGAGTTTGATAGTGACCTCATGCCAACCAGCCCTTCTGTGAGGAGCTTACCCTCACAGAGGAACTGTATTTGCTTGGCAAACATTTAGCTACCTTGTAAATGCAAGTCTGCCCCTCTCACAACCCAGGGTGCTTTTGGTGCAAAGATGGATCCTCTTTGTCCAACAAGGCTAATGAACAGCATTGCAATTAAGAGCTTGGAGTGTTGAGTTGAGTTCAGAATGTTTTTTAGTGAGACCTAGAATGTAAGTGGCAGATGGTCTTCAACTCTAGGATAGCTAGTTTTTACTAAAGAAACTTACCTCCACAAAATTTCCTTTTTATTAATATTGATACAGGGGAAAACATATAATTATAAGAGAAAACTGGAATGTAACTTTCTGTGGCTTCTTTGTCACCAAGTGTTGATTTTATTTAGCATTATCTGTTTCTTCCACTGTGTATTGCCCTAGAAAACTATGCATGTTAGCATCTATAATTGGCATTGACATTCACCAAACCAGAAGATGCCCAGAGGTGTATATGTATATCTCTTCATGGGCAGGGTGAGATCTGAATGTCAATTCTTTATATTGCTTTCTTACTTCTATTCTTTGCTACCAAATGGGGGAAAACTACCACTGTTCTGGATAGGTTTTAGTTGAAGACCTTAGAAAGCTATTGTTTAATATTTACCAGGATTATAATATGTGCTTTTCCAAATTGTTTCTGTATGAGATGGACCACATATGGCATTAAATGTTCTCTGTATTCTTAAGTTTTGTTTTTGTAACTAAAATTTTAGAGTTTTTGAGCCAGTAGGAGTTAAGAACAGAAAAGAAAAATCATTATTTCAGCACTTAGGTGGCAGTGGTGCAGGCCTTTAATCCCAGCACTTGGGAGGCAGAGGCAGGAGGATCTCTGTGAGTTTCAGGACAACCAAGGCTACACAGAGAAACCCTGACTGGAAAACAACAACAACAACAAAATCACTGCTTCAGTCAAATTGTGTTGAGGTTTTCAGTGATGTATAGGTAGCATGTGAACAGCTCAAGTTATTCTGGATAGTTTAAGCACATAAATTGTTATCATAATGCAAGAACAATTTTCAGTGGGAAAGAATTGTTTTAAATCTGCTTTTCTCTCTTCTTACAGGAAGGAGCTTGAAGCCTTCAAAGGTAATTCTGTGTTTAATTCTTCACTTTACAAAAGTTGAGAGTTAATCATGCCAGATATTCTAGCTTGGTTGGTGATCATGAAAATAACTAACTCCCTTTCTTTTAAACAAGATTGTTTGTTACAAAGCAGAAATTGAGCCAGTTGGTGGCGCATGCCTTTAATCCCAGCACTCAGGAGGCAGAGACAGGTGGATCTCTGTGATTTCCAGAACAGCCTGATCTACAGAATGTGTTCTAGGATAGCCAGGGCTAACAGTCTGGAAAAACCAACAACAACAAAAAAGCAGAAGTTGGCATAATACTTCTGTGTGTTTTATTTCATCACAAGTTTGAAATTCTGGTTTACCTGGAGCACAGGTGCCACGTGAGGCTTTGTGCTGAGTGTGTGTTAAGAAGGTGGAATGCTAACACTGAGTTGTTGAGGCATAGGGTTTCAGAAACTGGTTTCTGCTGTGCAGAGTCTTCCTGGCTCACAAGAAGAGATGGGGAGGAAGCTCAGGATATGCCGGATAGTCTCATAACTTCCCAGAAGTCTGCCTTGTCCGAGCGGGGTCTGCTCTCAGACTGTACTGTGCTGTGACTTCCGACTTGGGGCTTGGTTCCTACATCTGCAAAATTAGGGATTTTGGTGAAGTGTTACTCTGAGACCTTGAAGCACAAACTAGTGTTCCTTTCTAGTTTAGAGGCACTTTTTGAGGGGGAACACAGAGAGTCATTCTTAGCCATGTTCATTACTTTTTTGTTGCTAAGCTAAGTAAGGCACTTTATAGAAGGAAGGGTTTATTTGGTTCCAGAGGGAGAGTATATAATGACAGAGGAGACTGGAACAGGAAGCTGAGAGCTCACTTTTTTAACCATAGCCATGTGGGTTGATGATAGGAACTCACAAGACCTGCCCTCAGTGATGTTCTTCCTTCAGCAAGGCTGTATCTCCCCAAACCTTTACAAGCATTGCCACCAACTGGGAGCCTAGTGTTCAAATGCCTAAAGCTATGGAGGACATTCCTGAGCAAACTACCACACTGGTGGAGAAACCCTCAGACTTCCTAGCAGCTCAGAGTCCTTCCAGTATGCCCCCTTTCAGTTGTTCTGCACTAATTCCCTAGAAACTGCTGTTCCTAGAGACTCTTATCAAGAGATAGAAAAGGGGAATTACTTGTTGACTGTCTTGGTCTGTTGCACGTTTGTCACTCACGTGAGTTTGCCTGGCCTTTAGATTTCATGAATGAGTAAAAGTTTTCCAATATATTGTTTATGGTTGGTATCGCCTGTGTATCTTATCTGTTAGGATGTTTCAGAAAATTGACTATTCTTCAAGACAGAGGTCATAAAGGCGTATTCCTCCTGTGGCTGCCCTGAACAGACTCTATTTTATCTAAATCTCTGTTTCATACACTGCCATGATTAAGTTCTTGGCCAGTTGTTGAAAGTAATACTACATACCATGTGATAGCATGAATTGTCATGCTCACATTGTTCTTGTTTAATCATTACCCTATTTAACTGTGTTATTTTTCACCAGTTGTTTGAAATAAGATTTGAAACCTTCATAAAATGCTTCTTTGCCTCTTGTTTTGATTGACCAGTTGAGCCTTTCTTATATAACATTAAGAGATGGAAAAAGCCCAATCAAGTTAATAGTAGAAGACAAGCAGGGACACACATTACATAAACTGTCAGCTTTACTTGCGTCTCCCTACTGAAGCATTCTGGTTTAGTGTATCGTTCTCAGAGACAGGCTATTTGCAAAAGGTTAATCAATATTGTATATTGCTTGATAGGATACTTTGCTTTGGACAGAAACATCTTGTTTATACATGCATTACTAATTGTACAGCATTTACAGCACACCAGATCTATCCACAGAACAAATATTAGACAGTAGAGAAAGGATGAGATTTTTTTTTCAGAGCTGGGGGTCTGTTTCTAAGGACTAAACAGAGGAACTCATGCATGATAGGAAAGTGTTTTCCTTCTGAGCTCTGCCCTGTCTCTTTTTAATTATTTATTTTAAGACTCACTAAATTAGCTAGGCATGCCTCAAAATTTATGTTCCTTCTGTCTCAGTATCTGGAATAATAAGTATATGCCACCATATCCAGCAAAAATAGGATTTCATCTAATTCTTTGGAGATAGTGTCTTACTATGTACATATGGTTGGCTGGCTTAGAACTTGTTGAGTAGACCAGGCTGACTATGAATTCACAGAGATCCATCTGCCTCTACCTCCTCAGTAATGGAATTAAAGGCACTTGCCAACATACCTGTCCTTCAAGGGATCAGACTCAGGAATTTAGGCTTATTTTATGTTTTTATGAAAGAATATTTTACCAACCTGGATGTGTGTGCATCGTCTGTGTACATTACCCTCAGAGGTCAAAAGAAGGTATTGGTCCTCTAGAGCTGGAGTTACAGAAGGCAGTGAACTGCCATGGAGCTAATAAACCCAGGTGTTCTGTAAGAACAGCAAGTGCGCTGAACTGCCAAGCCATCTCTTCAGCCCCTAATTTTAAAAGCAGGTCGTTATCCCATGTATGAACTTTAAACATTACTCTTAATATTTAAGTCTAGCTCAGTATGCTACAAATCAAGTTAATGGTAGTATATGTTGAGCTTGCATAGCAGTTGATGGTTCAGTTTAGTTGTCCCAGTATCTGAGACAAAACTACTTTAGCTGCCATTTGGTAATATTAGCTGATAAAGACTCAGGTTGTATGACATAACTACCCTCTATCCTAATGGAGCTAACAAACTGCCAGAGCTTATAGGATATAAAGGCAAACATAAATGGATATTATCTAGGAATAGTGAGAATAAACACTAAAATGGAGTAATCAGCTGGAGATAGGCAGTATCACTCAGTCTGAATGAGAAATACCTGCAGGACTGGGATATAAGGACACTTTAGAAAGAACAAAGAATACAGATTCAGTTATTTCAAGAACTGAAGCTAAAGTTTAATTTCTTGCTCATTGAAAGAACTACAAATAATTTGTCCTCACTGAAACATATGATGTGTGGGATGAAGTGAGGAATAGAATTGGACACTTGGGGCCAAGTGATACACAGCCTTGTATGTCATGCACAGAGGTTTAGACTTTTCTTTTTGACCAGTGATTTCCACAAATGGATGTGAGGGCACAGGGAAGATGACTAGAATTCCTCTTTTAATTTTTTCTTACTTTTATTTATTCATGTACCCTGGGCGTGTGCATTAGTGTGTGGTGGGAAGTGGGAGGGTGATTTGTCTCATTTTTCCCCCCCTTTCAGCCTTTTAAATCTTAATGTTGTGTGTTGTTTGTTTTTTAGGCAGTTTTTCATGTAATTTAGGCTGGCCTTGAACTAAGTAGCTTTGGATGACTTTGAGCTTCTGATCCTACTGTTTCACTTTCTGAGTGCTGGGTTTACAGGTGTTCATCACCATGCCAGGATTCTCTGAGCTGAGGCTCAAACCCAGGGCTTTGTGCATTCTAGGCAAGTACTCTACAAACTGAGCAACATTCTCAACTCCAATGTGTGGATTTATAAATTTGCATATAGGAATTCATTTATATAATGCATCAATAATCATATTTGAAAGGTTTATGTTAAAGATTTTTGTTTCTTAGGGGAGTGCATGCTCAAGAGAGCTTAGAGGTTCATTTGAGAGAGACAAATTAGAGAGTTGGCAAACCCAAGGAGTTCCAGTTAGACTCACAGGATAGGGTCTGCTTTATATTTTCTGGGATCTCATAGGAGGGTAGAGTAGAGAAGATAAGTTCCAAGATGAGAGTGTTTCATTGAGTTGCATAAACTGGTGTGTGCCTGTGATCCCATCTCCATCAAAGGCTGAGGTAGGAGGATTGCTTGAGCCCATGAGGAGAGAGACCATTCTGGACAACGTAGCAAGGACTAGTCTCAAAGAGGAGAAAGGGGGAAGAGGAGAGAAAGGACAGGGAGGAGAAACGTAATGAAAGATATTTAAAAGGCTTGAATTGGGAGTGGAGAGATGGCTCAGTGGTTAAAAGAGCTTGCACTACTCTTAAAGAAGGCTTGAGTTGGATTTCCAGCACCACATTTGGCAGAGAACTGAAGGCCCTGGCCTCCGCAGCCACCTGCTGCAGGTGTTCAAACACATAACAGAACAACAAAACTAAAGCTGAGGGAGGGAGGTGTTAGATTAAAGGGAGATTCTTTTTTTTTTTTTTTTTTTTTTCAAGACAAGGTTTCTCTGTGTAGCTTTGGAGACCAGGCTGACCTCGAACTCACAGAGATCCACCTGCCTCTGCCTCCCGAGCGCTGGGGATTAAAGGCGTGCGCCACCGATGCCCAGCTCTTTTTTTTTTTTTTTTTTTTTTTTTTTTTTTTAAGAAAATGTATTTGCTTACAAAGGAGAAAGAGGCTGTAGGCAGGCTGAGGGGAAGGTAGAATGAGCAGAGCTGACTGAAGGACAGCAGCAGAGAGTGTGGTTTTGAGTGAGCAGCTTTGAAACGGGGTACTGCTGTTGATTACGATAATGATCAGAAGTGTGCCGTTTCAGGACTTAATGTACATTCCAATCCACTGGTTAGTGTTACTGACTTCAGGAGAACCTTTATTAAAGCTATGTTTAAATGAGGGGGGGAATTTAACGATACCTTTGTATTATGAAGCAAGCATATCCTCTGATTTGTCCACTGTTAAACATTAATGTTTCTTGTGCTTTTTAGAGTGTTGCTAATGCATCTTTGTGCATAGGTAACACATTCAGAAGGATTCAGTATTTCCAGTCTACCCCACCCCTATTTTCAGCATCATTTGGTATGATCCTCAATCAGTGCATACATCTTTGTATACCAGAGCCCACCAGAGCTTGCATTTTGCTTATAGAGGCAGTAGATTCTGGTGCGTGTCTGCTTAAGCCATCAGAAACATCGGAAAACTAACAGGCTCAATACATTTTCTTTGGGGGAAAACAAAACAAAAACCACGGGCTCTGGCTGCAGCCTCCCTTCCTTTGTTCTACATCTCAGAAGATGTTCGTGAGGGGAGCTGCCTGGTAACTGGAGGCTCCTCCTCACCAGCTCTGCTTCTGCCTGTTTGCTCAGTTCTAAACCATGTCATCTCCAGGACCCGAGGAAGACAGTCAGAGGAATCCCTGTAGGTGGAACTTCATTTCTTGTTTTTCTTTAGCTGCTTTTATTTAAAATTGTTATAACTGCATGGTATACAGATGAAGCATTATTTTAAAAGCTGAAATTAAATTTAACCTGATTTGAACCTATAAACACTATATTTTAGTGAGAGCTTTATTTTCTGTGTGTTATCAATAAGTAATTACCATTAAAATTAATTCCAATGACAAATAATTGCTGCATGGGGACCTAGGACATTTGCTTGTATAATACAGGTCTTTTCATCCATCAGGTGAAATTTACAAGCAGATGTTTTTATGAAGCAGCATTTATATTAAAAGCTAAAATGCTAGTCCCTTTCTTACAATTAGAAATGAGAGCTAATTCATCATCCTTGCTGCGAAGGTGTTCGTTTTCCAAGCAGAAGGTAGCACAGTTCAGTATATGACCATATCTGGGTACAGGATAAAGTTAAAGTGCACCAGGCTACTCTGTGGGTTTATCTAAGATGACTAATTCTGAGATGGGTTTTGAAAATGTCTTAATGCTTCATATTTAAAGCATATTATCTTCTTATATTTACAGAACTTGGGTGTACTTCTTTTCACCTGTTGGCTGAGGATATGGTTTTAAATGCAACATTTTGTATATGAATATAGAAGCATATAAGCCTGTAGAATTTGCCAGAAAAGATAAACCTTAAGAGTTAGTTTTGAGTGTTTTGTGTGAGTAATGTGATTCTATCCTTAGAAGTAACTGATGAACAATTTCTACTAGTTTCTGCATTTTAAAGTCTCCCATTAGTCCTTTAAGATGGCATGTGTTGTAACATGTTGCGTGTATATATCATGCCCTGTCAGGGAGAAGCCTGAAAGAGGTGTGTGTAGCCCACACTCTCTAGCATGACTTTTCAGTTTTTGAGATTGCAAGTTAGAGTTAAAGCCAATTAAAGAATTATCCTTCCTGTCTCATGTCTGTCTAGTACTTTAACTTTACTGTTTTTGTTTTTGTAGTTTAGAAATTGAGCCGAGAGCCGCAGGTATGCAGGCACACACTCGACCACCCCAGTGCCATGCTTAAATGTATTAACTGAATTCTTTACAAAAGTGCAGACTTTCTGAAATTGAACTCCAATTAGAAGTGTACTACATTCTTGCTTATTTTACTTGTTAGGTGGTGAGGAAGAAGGCAGTAAGAATTCAGGCAGTGAACCCTTTATAGCATTATTTTTAAAGCACCTCTAGAGACTGCATAGTGGGTACACTTCCTGTCTGTCATACTTATCATTACAGGTTCTAAGAGGAATGGTTTTAGTGTGGGCATGATTTTAAATCATCAACCTAGAAGTTACTCCTTACAATTTATTTTATTTTATTGATGAATTCTGGCAAAGATATTAAGTGTCTGTTCTTGGTCGCTTTAAAATATGTCAGTATGTAAGTATATTGGTTTTTAGAAGCTTGTTTATATTGTGGTAGAGATGTTTGAAGGAAGCTGTGTTTTGTAATATGTGGAAATTTACATCCTTTCAATTTTGATTATGGGGCAGGTTATTTTCTTTCTTTATTCTTTTGGGGGGTGATTGGGGATTCAAGAAAGGGTTTCTCTGTGTGTCCCTGGCTGTCCTGGAGGTTGCTTTGTAGACCAGGCTGGCCTCAGACTCAGAAATCCACCTGCCTCTGCCTCCCAAGTGCTGGGGTTAATGGTGTATGCCACTGCCCAGCTGAGCAGTTTATTTTTCAAACTCAGCTGAGTCTTTATTCTGATGCTTTGTGACATACAATACTGTGGCCTGATCTGCACTCTCTAAAATATTTTGTGTTGGAGAGGATATTGGCACTCCAACAGCTTGCTTATATATTTAAACTACATAAAAATGGATCTTGAGATGAGGGTTGTGACCCTTAGATGCTATCCTTCAATTTCTTAGAAAGATTATATACCACTATTGCATGATCAATAATTATAGCAATAGATCATTTTAGGGACCATTGGTACAAGCTTTTACGGCATAGCATGTTTGATATCATGAACGAATACAGCAATTCTGTTTCATTATCCTTTTGGTGGAACATAGTATAAACTTGACAGCAAGAATTATACCTTTCATAAAACTAAATTCCAACACCACAAATAGAATTCTGTGGAAATAGTGCCTGTCAGCCTTGCAAAGAGGACTTAGCTATTGAGTGTGTGTGATGCTTCATGGTTTGTTTCAGCTTTTGTGGAGAGGTTGGTGCTGAGAAATCACCTGTGGGCCCCTCTGACCCTGCTGGTTATTCTTTAGACAGCAGCTGTGGTGTTCTCACTCACTCAGGAGAGCCCCAGCTCTGGTGCCTGTTTGAGTAGAATACAAACCACAGAGAAGCCCGGTGACCAGCTGATCACAGGGAACCCTTGCTGCTTCTTATCTGTCTATCTATCTAGCCCAGGAGTGCCCATTGTGTGCACACAGCCATCTGTAATGTGGTTCATTTACATGTGAGGAATTACCTTGCAATAGGAGAGATGGTCAAAACCACTGGAATATACTGATATTCACATTTTACTATTTTTCTACATATTATTTTTATAGAAGACAGCATTATTTATAATAAGATCCTCACTATTATGCTATTCATTTTAAACCCCTACTTCTATTTTTGAGAATTCATTAAATACATATTGAGCTGTGAATAAGATGGAATTGAACAAGGAAGGTGATTGGTTTACTTTTAATTGAAAAGAAAAATGTATTTGCAGTAAGATCACAGTAGTTTCAATGATGTGACTCTTTTAAAATAGAGCTGGTGATACAGCTTGGGGTGGAACATGCCTGCCATTTGTGAAGCATTGGGTTTGATTCTCAGCATTGAAAAAAAAAAAAAAGGTGGGAAGGAGGTTGAACAATACTTGAACATGTCAGCTTGTCATGCCATCAGAATTTGTTTTCTAATTTAGCAAAGTTAATAGAGCACATAAAATCAGCAGTGCTGCTAAAGATGTGTAATTCTTTTCTTTCTATTCAAATTTCAATGTTAGGGCCAGGAGGTGTAATTTAGTTAGCATCCCTGAGGCCTGGGGCAGTCCCTAGCACTGAAGCAAAACAAAGTAAAGCAAACTGTGATGAGTGGAAACCTATGACTCATTAGGTGTTTAAGACATGCCATCTATATGTCATGTCCCTTATTTCAGCATCACAACCAGTGCAGTGAGAAAGCGGAGACTAGACAGGAAAACAAATCATGAAGCCAGTGAGCTCTGGGGCAGGAGAAAACCTGCATGCCTCCCTCCCTCTCCCATTGTGACCCCTCAGAATAGCTGAAAGAGACTGCGTTCAGTTTCCCTGTGTGTACCGCATTTGTATTTTGCCTCTTCTCTCTAACCACACAAATGTGTGTTTTGCAAGCTTTAGTAGTTAATACGTTATGGAAACTTAATTTTTACTGTAGTCTAACAACTTACCTGGTCTTCCTTGGTTTTACCTGGCTATTTTAAAGACAAGAACCTCTTGTGTTTTATTTATTTATTTTTAGCAAGCTGATTTATGCTGCAGAGCTTTGGAAGAATTCCTCTGGATTTGGGTGTTGTTTGAAGCTCAAA
Organism: Cricetulus griseus; assembly: GCF_003668045.3. Classification (NCBI taxonomy): domain Eukaryota; kingdom Metazoa; phylum Chordata; class Mammalia; order Rodentia; family Cricetidae; genus Cricetulus; species Cricetulus griseus. The sequence goes on along the minus strand of NC_048596.1, from coordinate 264,660,322 downwards.
ACAGGATTGAAAGAAAAATGTGAAGGCCTTCAGGTCCCTCTCGTGCTGTGCCGGAGTCTGGCGTGGAATACTGACTGTTCTAAAATAGTCTTCTGGATGATGATGTCTGAGAACAACTTTAAAAGACTCTCAGACAGTGTTGCTTTTGTGCTTTAGCATTGTGTTGAAGCAGGGTAGAATGACAGGGAAGTTAAGTGTCATGGGAGGGGGAAGGGATTCCTAACCCAGAGTGTGGTTGATGCCTTAGAAGGCAGGGTTAAGAGTCAAGAATTTTACCACAATTAACAGCATCTGCTAGCAAGGTTGCCAGGAGAGACTGAATAGCTATCTAGCCTTGTTTATTGATTTTGATAGGCAGGATCTTACATGTACCCCTGACTGTCCTAGAATTTGCTATGTAGACCAGGTTGGCCTCAAACTTGGCTCCACTTGCCTCTGCCTCCAAAGTGCTGGGATTAAGCCATCACACCTAGCAATACCAAAGAATAGGCTGGGGAAATAGTTCAGATGGTAGGGTGCTATGGGGTTATAGGTCAGTTGGTAGGGTGCTGTGGGGAAATAGGTCGGTTGGTAAGGTGCTATATGGATATAGGTCAGTTGGTAGGGTGCTAAGGAGATGTAATTCAGTTGTACAATGTAGGCTAATATGCACAAAGTCCTAGGTTCAGTCATCAGCACTGTATAAAACCCTTTGATATACCCCTGTGATCTCAGTGTTTAGGAGGTAGAGGCAGAAGGATCAAAAGTTTAAAGTAAACCTTGGCTACATAATTCAAGGCCAGCCTGGGCTATATGAGATCGTGTCTTCAAAACAGAAACAAACAAACAAAAAAACATACTCATGCACCATGCTTAAAACCTATGCCCTTAATTCATCTCCCAGATAGCTGGGTATTTTCACAAGCAAGATTATTAGAATCTTTATTAGTGACGACTTCTCTGTGATCTGGGGCTTTACCTATTAGTAGCATTCTTACCAGTGCACTTTAGGAACCATCCTGTGAGGTTATTTAAATTCTTAGCCACCCTTCAAAGGGACAGCTTCAGAACTCACCAATGTCATATGTTTTATAAAGGCAGTACCTGTGATGCTCCCTTGAGAAGCCTGCACCTATATGTGGACTTGTTTTTATCTTTTCCCCACATTCCTCTTTCTAAATGTTCTACTTTCTGTAGTGAGATCTATGGTGGCATCTCTTCCTAATAAACTCCAACTCTCAACTCTGCTTTCTACTGACTTGTCCTGAAATTCTTTTTCTGATACACAGTCATGGATTCCTCAGGATGCTGCAGGCAGCATTGTGGAGGTGTGTTTCCAGCCCATGAGTTCCCAGTCCTCTGGTTGAACCTAAGGAGAACCTTTCACACCCTATAACCCAACATCCTGGCCTACGTAGACTCTACCCTTGGGCATTTCTGAAGGTTGTTCACAAACTTATGGGGTGCCTTGCTCTCCACAAACCTTCCTGAGAGTCAGAGTTAGTTCTTTCTGGTTAATGTCTAGCTGCAGAGTCTTTGTCCTTCTCGTCACCTTGTCTGGGCCCACTCTACTGAATAGTATCTGAGACAGTCCTTAGAAATTGTGATTGCTGCCACAGTTTTGAAACCACCTTTTCTGCTAGATGGCATGTTCTTGCTTCTATTGTTTTGAAAAAGGATCTCACTCTACTCTAGCCTATCTTGGAACTCATGGCAATCCTCCTGCTTCAGCCAGCTAAGTCATGGATTGCAGTCCACTGCCACCCAGCTAGATTGTTATTTATGGAGTATCACCTCACATCATTAACACGCTAAACATTGCTTTTATACCATTGGGAATTTTGGATTCAGCTTATTTCAACCATAATTTACACTGTGCTAAGCATCTTTGTGCATATACAATGCTTTAGAGCTAGTCTTTATGGATCTTAGTAGATGTTGGCTATTAGCTTCTTGGGGTGTTTTTGTTTGTTTGTTTGTTTTTTCGGGTGGGGTGGGGTGTTTTGTTTTTCTTTTTCAAGACAGGGTTTCTCTGTGTAGTGCCTGGCTGTCCTGGAACTCGATCTATTGACTAGGCTGGCTTCAAACTCAACAGATCTACCTGCCTGCCTCTGCTTCCAGAGTACACCACTCCTACCTGGCATGGTCATTAGATTTTTAAAAAAGTGTTTTATGTTTGCGGGGTTCAGTGCCCTTGGATAACAGAAGAGGCCATCATATCCCCAGAAGCTGGAGTTATAGTCAGTTGTGAGCTGCATGATATGGATGCTAGGAACTAAATTCAGCACTGGCCATTAGTTTTTGAGAGCGAATGTGCCAGTTCACACCTTGATTAGCACTCTGTAATGATCTGTTTCATATATCCTCAAGACAGAATGTATTTATTTTGCCGCAGGTTCTCATACAGCCCTCCCTGGCCAGAACTCCTGATATTCTTGCCTCCACCTCCCAAATGGTGGGATTACAGGTGTGTGCCACCACCCCTGACTCTTGATCTTATCTCTTGGCAAACTCAACGTCAGCAGTAACCTTGACAATGACTTGACAGCCAAAAACAAAAACAAAAACAAAAAACAAAAAACAAAGCCGGGCACACGCCTTTAATCCCAGCACTCGGGAGGCAGAGGCAGGCAGATCTCTGAGAGTTTGAGACCAGCCTGGTCTACAAGAGCGAGTTCCAGGACAGGCTCCAAAGCCACAGAGAAACCCTGTCTCAAAAAACAAAAAACAACAACAACAACAAAAAAGACAATGACTTGACAAGCTACAGTTTGTTGCATAGCATGAAATGACTTGCTGCCTTGGTATATGGTAGTTACATCTTGTTTCATGGTGCCTCCATTTGAGCAGCAGAGTGTATCTCCTGAGCTCTGGCTTGTCCTGCATCCTGGTCAACTGGGGAGGCTGGAGCCCAGGCTGCCTTTCCTCCTGCCCGCCCCATCACTTGTTGACTTCTTGATCTCCATACATAAGTGCTCTTCCCACAGCAGGGGAGGAGGTGGAAAGCTCACAGAAGAGTGTGCGACCACACTGAAAACTTACAGTGTGTGTGATTGGCTGGGTCATCTTGAATCAGATAGGATTTTGTTTTGTTTTGTTTTGTTTCTCAAAGGTATTTTTGTCATTGACCTCTATCTTAGTCAGGATTTCTATTGCTATGAAGAGACACCATGACCATTGCCACTCTTATGAAGGGAAACATTTAATGGGGTGGCTTACAGTTCAGAGGTTCAGCCCATTATCATCATGGTGGGACATGGGGATGTGCAGACAGACACAGTGCTGGAGTAGCTGAGATTTCTACCCTTGCAGGCAACAGGAAGTCAGTGGAGACACTGGACAGTATCTTGTGCACAGGAAACCTGAGAGTCTGCCCCCACAGGGACACACTTCCTCCAGTAAAGCCACACCTCATAATAGTGCCACTCCATATGAGATTATGGGGACCAATTACATCCAGACTACCACAACCTAAGTTAAAATTTAGAGAGAAAGAATATAGCAAATAACTGTTGTTTTTGTTGTTGTTGTTTTGTCTTGTATTTTGTAACAGGGTTTCTCTGTGTAGCTTTGGAGCCTGTCCTGGCCTCACTCTGTAGACCAGGCTGGCCTTGAACTCACAGAGATTCGCTGCCTCTGCCTCCCGAGTGCTGGGATTGAAGGTGTGCACCACCAACGCCAGGCTGCAAATAGCTGTTGTTACCACCAGATCACACAATTTTGATAGTACCTTTTCTTTCCTTTCTGAACAGACATCTTTTTAAAAATGTAAATTTCAGATATGAATACTGTGTTTGCATTCTTTCTACCCCTCATTCGCCTGCTCTCAACTCCTCCATTCCTTCCAGTCCCTCTCAGATTAATAATCTTTTCTTCTATAATTATTGTTATGTATACATGTATGGTTACATACATGTATACACACATAACCTACTGAGCCCTGTTTATCATTGCTCTTATGTACATGAGTGTGGGGCTATGTAATGCATGGGGAGATGACTGGCATGCCTTCTTTCAGTAGCCTTGTTAGATTTCCCTCTTCATGTTGGGGGGGGGAGAGAGAGAGAGAGAGAGAGAGAATGTGTATGTATGCATGAACATTTGTGCATGTGTCTTCCTCTGCCCATTCTCCTTCATGTACTGAGACGGTTTCCTGCAGAACCTGGCGCTCACTGACCCAACTAGCCAGTTTGCCCCAGGGACCTGTCTCTGCCTCCAAAGTGCTAGAATTACTCGTGGTGCCATACCTGCCTGGCTTGAAATGGGTTCTGTGGTCTCGTCACCAGCTTGTGTGGGACAGAGTTTTATCCATTGAGCCATCTTACCAACACCCTAGCAGGATATTTTTTGCTGCTGTTTTGCTGACTCTATTGTTTGTGTATTTGGGAGGTGCAATGCCAAAATATTGTTGTCACCGGAAAGCAGGTTCTGTTGTCTCTTATCTGATGACAAGTGATCTGGGGAAACGGAATGATGGATTACTTTCTTTTTCACTTCTTATTTATTCTTTCAGATATTTGGCTTTGATTGTGCCCTTCTAATTACCTTCATAGAGTTTTGCATTGTAAAGAACAAATATTTTGTTTTCTTAGACCAGTGTTAAGCAGATTTATGTCATGGTATCCTATTTTTCGGGGGAGGGTGAAACAGGTTCTCTTGACTGCCATGGAACTCAGTCTATAGACCAAGCTGTCCTTGAATTCACAAAGAGCCACCTGCCTCTGCCACCCAAATGCTTAGATTAAAGGTATGCACTACTATACCTGGCGTTTCTCTTTTCTTTGAAATTTAACACTAGAATAACCAAGAGGAAGGGTTTTTTATGAAAGTCACAGGAAGAACTGCCTTCCCATGGCTGGTGTGGTTTGTGCAGATCCCAGAATAAGACAGTTGGGCATCATGGCAATATTATGTGCTTTGGCAGAGAACACAAAGCAGAAAGTTGGGTCTGTATGTCTATATGCAAAAAAAAAAAAAAAAAAAAAAAGAGGAGTGCTTGTAACCACATGTGGAAAACATTAGTCTGCAATCAGAAGCACCTTATTCTAAGTTGTAGTAAATAAAATTCAGAAGCATGGGACCCTATTTTGATAGAAATATTATATGGTATTACTGCTACCTAATGAAGTAGGATTTTTTTCATGTCCAAATAACTCCAAAGAAACTTGTTCTTGCAATAGTTGGACTTCTCTCCGCACCTCCTCCCTCTCCCCCACAGAGTGCTCCAAGCATTCGGGAGGGACATCTTGAGGTCATCGCTGTGCCTGCTGGAGGAGGTCATTTCTGTGCACTTCTGAGATGGTGACCAGACCTGCTTTTGAAAACAGCATGCTTACAGTGGGCTGAAGTAAATATATATGGAGCATTCAGAATTACGTGGATGATACAATGCAAATCTTTGCTTTTAGATGTCAGACCTTTGATAGTGTGGAGGCAGAAGGAGGCTTGTTGTTTGCCTCTCTGCTGTCTGATGTTTCCGTAGCTGAATCTGGGGAATGCTGGCAGTGAGCAAACTAATGGGAGAAAAGGCGTGCGGCTTGTCGTGTGCACAGGAAGCTCAGTGGGTAGTCTATGAAAGCCCACAGATTTAGAGAGAACAAAGAGGGCTAGAGAAGTTTTAGAGGAGGAAGAAATGGTTTTCAGAGAAATGAATGCCATGGGTCATGGCCTAAGACAAAGCTTCCCCAGGGCTCTGGGTGTGGCATCAAGGGCTAGGATGCTTTCCTATGAGTTATCCTCTCTGTTTGCTGAAATGATGAGGAAGGTCTTGTTTTCCTTCAGGAGGTATTTCCAGAGAGGGTGCTGCAGAGAAGGCGAGCGAGGATCCAAGAGACCCTGATTCTTACTTTTGTGTCAAAGCTCAACATTTGAGGGCCTCCTGCTTAAGGGGGTGACTTTCCCAGCTCCTCGTGTGACTGGACAGATCCTTCTCTTCAGGGTTCTCTACTTCACTTTTATGCCCTGAAGTGCTTTCAGAAACCCATGGAGGTCAGAAGAGGGTATTGGATTTCCTGGAATTGGAGTTACAGATGATTTTGAGCAACCATGTGGATACTGGGAACAAAACCTGGGTCTCTGCAAGAGCACTAGGAACTGCTGTGCTATCTCTCTAGCTCTTTCTATTTTTTTTTAAAGATTTTATTTATTTATTTATTTATTTATTTATTTATTATGTATACAACATTCTGCTTCCATGTTTATCTGCACACCAGAAGAGGGCACCAGATCTCATAACGGATGGTAGTGAGCCACCATGTGGTTGCTGGGAATTGAACTCAGGACCTCTGGAAGAGCAGCTAGTGCTCTTAACCTCTGAGCCATCTCTCCAGCCCCGCTCTTTCTAATTTTATTTTATTATATATGTGGTGGGGCATGGGAGAAATGAGAATATGAGTGCAGTTCCTCTCAGAGGCCAGAAGAGGGCATTGGATCTGTGGAGCTGGTATTACGGGTGGTTGTAACCCTCCCATATGGGTGCTGGGAACAAGCTTAGGTCTTTTGCAAGAGCCATACATGCATTCCCTGACCCACTGAGCCAACTCTCCAGCCCCAGTGCCTATTGCTTTTTATTTGTGGTGACACTGAGAATCCATTTAAATGTGTGATTGGGCTCCAGGAATGTAGATAATGTATCTTTGTGTTTTTGAAGTACTGACCACGTCTTTCAGTCAGAGGCCTTTAACAGTAGGACCAGAGACTTTTTAAAATAGTGCTAAAAAATTGTATTCACTGCACACAGAAGAAAATGCTTATCAGAGCAATTCTTATTTTTAAGAATGTTCTAAATGGCTCTTTATTGTATTATATAGAAGCTTATTCTGTTACTGACTTCAAGAATGTTATCTATTTTGATAAGTCACACTCTTGAAGTTTACGTATCTTTGCTTTAGTTTTCTCATGTTATACCAGGTATCAAATATTTCTGTATGGTGAGAAAAATGGAAAAGACCTGTTTCTACTTCAGTAAGTTAATATATATTGATGTAATGTACCTAATTTGGATGTTGATGACTACAGAATACACTCATAAAATAGTACAGGTGAAAACAGAAATGTTGCTCTTAATTAGGGCTATAATTAGGGCTATACATTGTAGGAGCCCATGCATATATGTGTATACCAGTCAGGAGAACCAGTGAGCAAGCATCTGGTGCCAGGCTAAATTGCTAAAGAGATCACCTGGGTGGTACATAGAAAGAACCTGGTATTAAGTAGCCTTAAATACAGCTCAGAGGTGCACCATGTACCTAGCGCACACATCCCTGGGTCTGATCCCCAGGGGCCCCCTCATCCCCTAAAAATGAATTAGCTGCTGTGACCACAGACTCAAATAAACATGTTAGTGTCTTATAGCTTACTTTTTTAAAAATTAGTTTCTCCATTGTATTTTTAAAATGAGACAGAACAACAGAAACAAGGATTTTGTGCTCCTTGAGTGTTTTGTTCCTAATAAACTTGGAGGACACTGTGCCATAGCCAAAGCACACCTCCTTGCTTACAGCTGTGTTTGGGACGACTGAATTCTGTGTCTTTTTAATCTTCAAAATAAGGCTAGTAAAGTCCCCTCTAAAGAAGGTTAGACCTTTGGCTCTTCTGGTGTATTGACAAGAATGTGACAGCCACTGATGAGTTAATGTTATGTCAAAGAAAAGCCAGATGGTGGATATTTAAACATCCCTCTTCTCTTCCCGTAGAGAAGGAATCAAGACTTTTAGGGAGCCAAGGGTGTCAGCAGTTTCAAAGGGATGATGAACTATTTGGGGTGGGGGGGGGAAATGAATGAGCCAATGACAGAAAGAGGCCTGAGTCCATGCTCCCCCTGCTCTGACTTTGGCCTCCCTCTTCTGTGATGTGTGTCCAACGTTAGGTAATGAGACTCCATGCCAGTGTTCCTGCTTTGGAAGGTGCAGAAGTAGGGCATTGTTCTTGTCCCAGCTGACAAAATAACAGCACATGCAGGTTCCTCCTTTGCCTGCCTTTTGTTCTCTTGGGCAGCAAGGGTAGGCTGTTGAGCAGAGCTATTTCTGTGTCATTTTTCAAAAGTAGGTTTTATCACACAGAAATTCTAGTGGTATCCTAGCTGCCATTCCAAGTTGCCTTAACATGTGCCACTGTGAGCTGCGACTAAATCTATGTTTGTCCTTGAATAACAGGGCCACAGCAACCACCACAGAACACAGGTGCACCTGAGGTGTGTCGTCTGCTGCCTTTACCAGCCTCACCTACTTGAGCTATGCTGAGTTCATTTTTTTTCATTTATACTTTTCATGTAATTTATTTCTATTAATGCAGTTTTCTTTGCACAGTATTATATTGAGTCCTTCTGTGGTTGGGGTAATAGTATATAAACAGAATGGCTTAACAAATAAGGCTTTTTCCAGCTGAGATACTGTATGATTGTCACAAGTAGAGAGAAATATCCCCAATAGGAGGAATATCTGGCTGCTAATATAATTAGTTCCTAACCTTTGTAGTGTTGCCACAAGCCTGCATTTCTGCAGCACCTGTTTTCTAGGTAGGGCAAAACCCAAAAACTTATATAATTTTATAATTGTTAACATTGCATGACATGATTAAAAGGAAGAGATATTTCAGTTAATAGTCTACTTGAGTAAAATAATATATCAAATAAACACAGGAGCCAGTCCCTGTAAGCATGTTTCATGTAGCACAATGTATTGTTGAATGTAACTTTTTTTTTTTCAGAAGAGTGATTGGAACCCAAGTCATTATTTAAAATCATCTTTATAAGCATGCCTGTGGCCAGATTTGAGCATAAAAAAGGCTCCTTTCCCTGCCCTGATGTTCAATTTTATTTCAGGAGGCAAATGTTTGTGAAACATAAGTGGATTTATGAATTTCTAGGCCAGAGTAGATTATATTACTAAAATGTATGCCACAAATATAAAAATGGTAGTTTAGTGATGCAAGGAAGTTCCTACCCCTTAGGTTTGGGTAATCTGAATCTACAAAATAAACTAAAAATAGACAGTTTAGCAGGAGAGGTGACAAAACCACCAGCATGCACATGCACGGGGCTCTTCAAAGTCTGCTATTCAGCAGACACGAGAGGGAGGTGAGGCGCCTTCCTGGGCCTAGTCAAAGGGATGTTGCTATTATAGGAACATGGGTGAGACTGTGAAGCAAGGTAAGAGGGGGTAGTAATGACCTGAGGACTTCGGGGCATGTTGAGAGGGTCTGGGGACATGCCATACTTGATAGCCTGAAGCAGCTAGAACAATGCCTGGGAACCTGGGATGTGTTGAGACTGCAGTAACTGACAAGATCTCAGAGTGCTTCATAAAGTATCTTTTTCTAATTTATCGCAAGGCTCGTGGCCAAGAACTGTTCAAGTTTTGCATAACATAGACAGCTTTTGGCATAGAAAGCCCCCGAAACAGGGAAACGCTGTTCTGTGTTATGTTTGATGGTGTATAGACAGTTGGACAGAATGCTATTGAACAAGGTAGCTGCAAACTAATAGCAGTGAGCTGGGGAAGCTCAATAAGTCCCGAGCAGTCAGCCTCCTCCACATCCCTGTCTTGAAGAAGAATGTCCTCTTCTGGATAAGGGAGGACATCTTTTGGAGTGAAAGTCTGTTCCCTGCTTCCAAAATTCGGCTTGGGAGTGATCTTACTACATCACCTGTCTTCATAAGTACTTCTGTACCCTGCCAGAAGACATTTGCCATGTTGCCCATAGTTGTTAACCTGACGATTTGTAGTCAGTGGTGAGGCAGATGGCCAAGCATTGTGATCTTGGAATCCGAGCCTGGGCTCTCTATGCTACATGGTTGCCTTGTAGAAAGGAAGCAGAGTACTCTAATTCTCCTCTCAGTGCTTAATGTGCTGGCATTTCAGCACAGGTGCTTGGGCAGCTGCAGAGTCCCATGAGGCTGTGGGTTCTAACAGTTTCATTGAGTATAGCATATAGATTATGAAAGTACCTTTCTAAGTGTGTAATTGAATTCTTTCTAATACATTTTGAAGTTATTGTTGTTACCACAGCCTGGTTTAGAACAATAGCCCCCAAAGATGCCTTTCTGTTCCTAATCACAACTTGAGACAAACATAGTCAGCTTCTTGTATGTAGACTTTTCTGGGTATTTCATGTAAATGGCATATATTATATGTAGTCACATTGTAAGACCCAGGTGGTCAGCCTCCTCCACAACGCTGTGTCTTGAAGTATGTTTTGGCTTCTTTCCTCTATGTATGTGTTGAGATGGGTCTACATTTTGATAGGTATCTGGTACTTCATTCCCTCTTGTGACTGAGAAAACTTTCATTGGGTGGATGTATTATAATATGTTGGTCTTGTCCCAAGCCGATGGACCTTTAGATTGTGTCCATTTAGGGGCTGTTGTGAATAACAATCTCTACAAACATTTCTGTCCTTTAGACGGGCTTTGTATGTCAATTTGTCTTCATTATCTTGACTGGATTTGTGGGATAGAAGTTGTTGAGTTGTGTATGTCTGGCTAACCCTTTCTTAGAGAAGCCACTAAACTTTCTAGAATGGCAATGGCATTTTACATTCCTGCTAGCAGTGTAGTATGGTTCTAGTTCCTGCTTCTCCGTGTTAGCACTTATGTTTTGTTTTTGTAGTGCTAAGGTTTGATTCTAGGTATGACACATGCTAGACAGCTGTTCTCCTATGAAGTGACACCCCCAAGCCTGTGTCTGTCTTTTTAAACTATAGCTGTTATAAAAGTGAGTTTGCAGTATCTCATGAGATTTTGATTTGGGCCTGACTAATGACTACTGATATTGAGCATTTTAAAATTTTTTATTAGCCATTCACATATCTTCTTTGGTAAAATGACCATTAAATAAAATATTTTGCCCATTTCTTGAGTGGGTTATTACCTTACTGAGTTTTTTTATGTCTTTTGGATATATGCTGTTACATTTTGAATGTGAAATGTTCCCTAGAGGCTCGTGTTTTCAAATCTTGGTCCTCAGTATATGACACCGTCTTGAAGGCTATGGGAGTGGCTGGCACAAGCAGGTCACGTGAGGTGAACCTTTGAGTGTAATATTCCATGTTAATTACTTTCCCCATCAGGTCACCACATCCCTTATAGAAGCAACTTAAGGGTGGATTTATTTTGGTTTATGGTGCCGATGTAATTGACCATTTGGCAGGAAAGACATGACAAGATCAGTTTGGTCTGTGGCAGCTAGACACATTGTGGTGATAGACAGACAAGAAACAGAAAATCCAGGGTAGAACCAGAATACTTACTACCATTAAGAGCCGTTCCCCAGGGCTGGAGAGGTGGCCCAGGAGCTAAGAACATTTGCCACCCACTCAGAGTACCCAGGTGCAATTCCCAGCACCCACATGGCAGTTCACAGTTGTCTGTAACTCCAGTTCCAAATAATCCCATACAGTCTTCTGGTTCTAGGTGTACTCCATGATGTGATAACTCTTTAAAAAGAAAGAAAGATCCATTCCCCAGAGATCACTTCAAACTAGGCCACATTTCAAAAGATTTTCCAAACTCTCCAAACAGCTACCACCTAGAGACTAGTGCTCAAACCCATGACCTTGTGGTGGACAGTTTACATCCCAGTGTCTATTTTCTTGTCTGCACCTCTTATGGTGCCAACAGTTTCTACTTCCTGGTCCGTTCTGTGAAGTCGTCACCACTGTGTGTTTCACCGTCATGTTCTGAAAATGTGAGCCCAGACAACCTTTTTCCCCTAATTCCGTTTTTTTTGTTTTGTTTTGTTTTGTATTTTGGCTATAACAAGTCAAAAATAACTATTAATTTATTATACAAGTTCTGTATCTGAGTATATATAGTTTTGTTAATCCTAAAGATGAGTGAGAAAGACCACTGATCCAAATAACAATGGCCAAATTAACTAAATCAAGTTTTTTTATTAGTGTACACAGGCTGTCTCCCCCCTAAGGTGGGGTTCAAGATGTCAGCTTTGGATGTGAGGAAGACAAGGCTTTTATAGCTCGTGGGTAGGAGTTTCCAAATATGGGATTTGGCAGGCAGAATAGGCAGGGTTACAGGAGCAGAACATAAGCATAACAAGTTAGTCCTAATGACCTCCTGAAACAAAGACACAATTGCAAGGTATTCATAACAACAGGTAGTCATAACAAGGTAGCCATAACAACTGTTTTGAAACAAAGTTAGGGTTGCAATATGGTTATTAACTTTTTGAAACAAAGATACTGCCATTCCTGAAACACACAGTACAGAACCATTCGTAGTTAAGGTTACAGGTGGGGAATAGCCCAATCCTTGAGAAACAGAGGTTTAATCATAAACAGGAATGAAACTAGTTTGTCTTTTTATTTATTTATTTAAGGGTTTTTTTTTATTTTATTTATTATGTATACAACATTCTGCTTCCATGTATATCTGCACACCAGAAGAGGGCACCAGATCTCATAACGGATGGTTGTGAGCCACCATGTGGTTGCTGGGAATTGAACTCAGGACCTCTGGAAGAGCAGCCAGTGCTCTTAACCTCTGAGCCATCTCTCCAGCCCAGAAACTAGTTTGTCTTTAAGATTGCGTTTAAGCCTAAAATGGAGGCAGGCTAGTTCTTCAGTTTGCCAATATTTCCTCACATAGGGATTTTGAGTTTTTTCAATATATTTTGAAGTACAAATAATATATTTTGTTTTGGTGTGGGAGGGGTTATTTGGTTGGTTGGTTTCCTTTTGTTTTTGCGATAAGGTCTCTCTAGCTAGGCCTGGTTGGTGAAACTTTCTATGTAAACTATGTTGGCCTCAAACTCATTGTAATCCTATCTCTGCCTCTGGAATCTGGGATTACTGATATGCGGCATTGTGATTAGCTTCAAATGTTTTCATTTTAATGGTTTCTTTTAATTTAAAAAAAAATGAATTCTGCTGTCTTGCCGTATCCTAGAACTCTGTCTCATTTGAGACTGAGGATCTCCTATTCTCCTTAGAAGTTTTCTAGTTGGTAGGTTTCATTTGAATGGGGAGGTTATAGAATTCTGTGCAAGGAAATGGTATTTTAGCTGGAAGTTAGGCACAAACAAACTGAGAGAGAAGGGACTAAAATGTGCTGGTGGGACATGTCCAGTCTAGATACCTGATATAGTCATAGGCTGGAGCAGAGTGAGTGCCCCCAAAGTATTTGATGGAGCCATCTGTGCTAAATTAGCAGTAGGCGACAGGGAGGTGTGCCCAGAGTTGCCTTTTAGGAAAATCTCTATATCTGCCAGAAAGAAAGTGGGTCAAAGTGGGGCCAGCTGTGATTGCTCCACCAGCCTGGGCTATAGCCTAACTATTTAAAAACTGTGGATAGGTTTGGAAAGAACCATTGCTAGTTAGGAGGTTGTTGACCAGGTACTAAGTAATACAGTCATCTTTGGCCTGTGGGAATTAGAATATTAGAGACATTTGAGAGCCTGCTTGCTTGAAATCTCCGAAGAATGGCAATTACATTAGTCTTTGGCTTCCACTCCATCCACTAGAAAAGGAGAAGCTAGTTTCCATACCTCCCACATAGCAAGTCACTTTAAACCATTCCAGTGCTTGCTTTCTTCCCTCTTCAAACTTGGGGGGCGGGCAGGTTTTTATTTTTTGTTGTTGATTTTAGTTTGAAATGGTTTTATGTAGCCAAGGTTGGTCTTCAGCTCTTCATGTAAAAATGACCTTGAACTGAACCTTCTAGCCCCACTAAGTGCTAGAGTTCCTCTGTGTGTGTGTAGGTAGGACAAATGTCAACTTAGGTAGTTGTTCCTAAGAAGTGATCTTCCTTGTTATTTGAGATTGGATCTGCTACTGGGACCTGGAGCTTGTTGATTAGGCTAAGGCAACTGGCCAAGGAACCCAGAGATCCACCTGTCTTGGTGTCTTAGTTAGAGTTTCTGTTGCTGTGAAGAGACACCATGATCATGGCAACTTTTATAAAGGATAACAGTTTAGAGGTTTAGTCCATTATCATGGCAGGACATGGCAGCGTGCCAGCAGACATGGTGCTAGAGAAATAGCTGAGGGTTCTACACCTTGATTTTCAGGAAGCACAAGGAGACTGAACCACACTGGGCATAGCTTGAGCATGGGAGACCTCAAAGCCCGCCACCAGAGTGACACACTTCCAACAAGGCTGCACTAAACACATGAGTCTTTGGAGGCCCTACGTATTCAAACACCACATTCAGTCATCCTGTGCTGGGATTATAAGTGCATGGCACCAAGATGGGCTTTTTATGTGGTTCTAGTTTCAGGCTTAAATATTGTTAACTGAAACAAAGGTGTTAGGTAAGACATGGAGGTAACACGGGAAATAGCTTACTATTTCCTTACTGCTAGTAAGGAAACACTGTGTTAAACACACTAGTTGAGAATCATTCCTCTACCATAATTTTTGAGCCAAATTTGAAGTTAGTTTGGAAGTTGCCTGAGAAAATATAACTGAGTCTTGTGGTGCAGAATGATAACAATGACTCAGACTGAACTGTAACCCTCAAATCCAGAAAAGTGTCTATTATTTGGAATGCTTTCAAGAACTGTAACATCTGCTTTAAACCACAGAGTTGTGTTATAGTTCTCAAATATAATCTTTTCCATGCTTTTTCTAGTGTATCCATTAATTGACTCCAAGAATTCTGAACTGTTGATGAGGAGTGTCTTGCTCAGAAAGTGACACAGGTGCTATTTTTACTAAGTGCTTTTCTGTCTGTGTGCAAGTTTGACACCTGGAAAAACACTTTTTATCAGTTTTCTGAAGTCTACAAGGAACCAAAGTTTTCTCTTTATGTAGCTGATACAGAAGACAGTGAGGGGTTTGAATAAGGATGGCCCATAGGCTCATAGATTTGAATGCTTGGTCAGCAGGGAGTAGCACTGTTTAAAAGGATTAGGAGCTGTGGCCTTGTTGTAGGAAGTGTGTCACTGGAGGTGGGCTTTGAGTTTTCAAAAGCCCAAGCCAGGCCCAATGGCTTGCTCTTTCTGCTGCCTGCGGATTCAGATATAGAAGTCTCAGCTCCTTCTCCAGTACCATGTCTGACTGGGTGCCGCCATGCTTTCTGCCATGATGACAAAGAACTGAAACTGTAAGTAAGCTCCAATTAAATGTTTTCTTTTGAAAAAGTTGCAGTGTTCATAGTGTTTCTTTACAGCAATAGAAAGAACATTGACTAAGTAAGACAGACAGTAAATGAATTCTGGTGTATAAATAATGAAAAAACATGATATAGAAATTACTTTTGGGTCTCTTCAGATTCTTGGTGTCTTAAATAGTAAATGTAGGACCTTTTTAATCATAAAAATTAAGTAATTCTAATAAATTAGAAAATAATCATATAACAAAATAAATGTTAGCAAGAAAACCTTGGCCACACAAATTCATTGTGACACCTGAGCCTCCAGAAATGAAGACTAGAAACATATGTATTTTCATGCTAGATTACCATCATGGGGAAAGACGGTAGACAAAAGGCTGTGACCTAATGGTGACAAGCTGAAGAATTTAGCCAGGCCTGTGTACTCAGATACTGGTGTCCCTGGGTCTTCAGAGAGACCTCATAGGGAAAGTGCATCTAATGTGAGTACCTTCTGGCTTTGCTTCTGAGATCTTCCCAGATTTTCTCAGCTCACGTTTTAAAATGCCAAAGCTTTGTGTTTGGGGATAGTATACCTTGGACTTTATTGTCCGTGATCATAAGTAGAAGTCGGCTTAGAAATCCAAATGGTTCTAGCCTATCTGGATTTAAAGATTTTTAAATCATTATTTGCTTTGTGCATGCATGAGTGCCTGAGTGCCTGTGTTTGTGCAGGTGCCTGCAGAGGCCAGAAGACTGAGAATTGAACTCCAGTCATCTGCAAGATCAGCAAGTGCTATTAGGCACTCCAGTCCCTTTCTTGTCTGAATTTAAAACACAGTATGAGGACAGGCTGAGGTGGTGGAGGTGGCAGCAGCGGCGGCGGTGGCGGTGCACACCTTTAATCCCAGCACTCTAGAGGCAGAGGCAGAGGCAGGTGGATCTCTGTGAGTTCAAGAATAGCCTGGTCTACAAAGCAAGTAAGCAAGTTCCAGGACAGCCAAGTGTTCTCAGAGAAATCAAACAAAAAGCACCACAATATATATTGTATTACTAATACAATCTTGCATATTATGAAGTTTAAGTTTTAAAGTATTTAAAACCATGTTTCTTTATACTCAGACAGGGCAGACAACTGGGAACAGAATAAAAACAGTGCTGGCACTATTAGAAGCAACTGCATTGGGACATTTGTGCACATACATTTACATAAACTCTGTAGAATCAGAAGTTTGTTCTGCTCCTCTACCCCAGTAATTGGACAGGTGCTTAGCACATAATAGGTACTGGGTACTCAACAAAGAGCTCATGAGTCTGTGTACTGTCTGAATCTTACAGTGTTTTAAAGATGGACCAGTTGCAGCTTTAGGAAGGGGTAGCTATGTCACTTTCCTTTTCTGTATCTACTCCCAGATGTTTTTTTCCCAACTGCAGTAGTTAAATATTTACTGATTGTTTGCTGGCTGTCAGGGGAACTACCCGGATTCTATGAGAATCAACGCAGCACTCATCAGAAGCGCAGGTACTCTTCTATAAACCTGAAAACCTTCTGCTTCCTGCTCCATGCTGCCTAGGACCAGAACACCACCTCCAGAACCTGGCACAGGTTTTTCCTGAGGTTCCCCAACCCTGGGACGCCAAGATTCTGTAAATGAACAGAACATGAAAGAATGAAAGGAGGAGGGGGAAAGAGACAGACAGTGTATGTGTGACCCTCACATGCCTCCACAGCCTGTTTCCTCCTATCATACCTTATACATGGTGCCCAGTGGCTGGGGATAGTTTGTGGTGCTGTCTTTTGAGTGGCATGCTCCTGGTTGCCCAGGTCTATGCTTTATAAGTCAGAGCCTGGCTTGCAACCCTCACAGGCCTGAGAGTTATCTGTCTCCTTGGATTGACTCCCAGCAGGTCTGGGAGATTCAAATGGCCACAGTCACCCCTGCCCCTGTTACTTGTTTTACAAGAAGGCTGTTTTATATCAGTTATCAAGAGGGTTCTCTTGTTTCTAGGATTCCCGTCTCTTGCTGTGGTCATGTACAAAAACACTAAGTGATTTACTATTTCCCTTTGGGCCTTCAAACACTGAAGCTCCTGGCCCCTAGTCACTGCTTAGGTAGGTTCCCAGTTACCCTAGAATTTAATTCCCACTTTATGCCTAGAACAGTGGAAGAATATGACCTAATGCAGGAGAGTAACCTGTGTGTTGCTTTGGCGTACACTCTCATTTTAAGGAATACCTGACAATAAAGGTCATTAAAAGTGGTGGTGCATGCCAACCTGGTCTACATAGTGAGTTCCAGGATAGCTAAGACTAAATAGAGAGACCTGTCTCAAAAATAAAATAAATTAAAGGACAGTTTTCAAAACAAAACATGCTGTGTTTATTTTAGAAATGTTGGTTCAGGGTAATGGTTAAACTTGATGGGATTTCAAATCACCATAAATACATACCTGGTGCTTAGTTAAGGTTTCTATTGCTTTGATGAGACACCAAGACCAAAAGGCAAGTTGGAGAGGAAGGGGTTGATTTGGCTTACACTTCTGCATTGTTGTTTATCACTGAAGGAAGTCAGAACAGGAACTCAAACAGGTCAGGATCCTGGAGGCAGGAACTGATGCAGAGGCCATGGAGGGGAGCTGCTTACTGACTTGCTTACCTGGCTTGCTTAGTCCAACTTCTTATAAAACCTGGGACCAGTAGCCCAGGGATGGCCCCACCCACCACAGGCTGGGCTCTTCCCCATGGATCACTAAATGAGAAAATGCCTTACAGCTGGGTCTCAAGGAAGCCTTTCCTCAGCTGAGGCTCCTTCCTCAGATGACTCCAGTTTGTGTCATCTTGACACACAAAAACACCCAGTACACTTGGGTATGTTTGTAAAAGTGTTTTCAGAAAGGTTAACTGTACTGAGAAGACCCATTCTGAAGGTGTGTGGCTGGAGTCCCAAACTGAATCAAAAAGCGGAAGTGAGCTAAGCACCATCATTCTTTTCTCTCTGCTTCCTGACTGTGGATGCAATGTGACAGCTGCCCCACAGTCCTGCCATCAGGGTTTCCCTGCCATGAAGGACCATGTCCAAAATAAGCTTTTCTTCCTTACGTTGCTTTTGTCCTGATGACCAGGAAAGTGGCTATGCACACTCAGCTATGGCTGTCCTGGAACTAGCTCTGTAGACCAGGCTGGCCTCAAACTCACAGAGATCCTCCTGCTTCTGCCTCCGTAGTGCTGGGATTAAAGGCATGCGCCATGCACCACCACCACCTGACTGGTTTATGTTTTTTGACTCAAAGTCTTACAGTATATACACCAGGCTGGCCTGGCACTCACTACACAGCCCAAGAAAGCCTCAAACGCAAGGCAGTCCCGACTCAGCCTCGGTAGTATTGGTATTAAAGACATGAGCCATCATGCTCTGTTTTGACCTAATATTTTTGTGTGGTATTTCTAACGTGGTACAGGTTTCTTGGCTAACATTGCCCTGGGTATGTACTGTAATGGGCAGGTGTTTGGAGGAATGTACTGTACCTTTTATATAGATCCCTGTGATACCACTGGCCATCACCTATTCTGGATACTGCAGTGATCAGTTGGGTCATTGAGACATTGTTGATCATATCGACCACTATGATGCCATTCTCCATTGCTTATTCTGGAAAGCCAATGCCACTTCTTCCTCCTGCTGTTAGCCTCGATGACTGATTTCTTTTCAGCCCATTGGATAGTATCCGGGTGTTTCCTGCCAGCTGTCCTGCTGTTTCTACATCAGTGCCCCCAAACATCTGGCCTGCAATGGCTACCTCCTGCAAATTTGCAGTCAGGCCTCTAACCACTCCCCTGAGTGACTGGTGTTCCCTTGATCCTGACGTCGGGCAGTTAGTATGCAGCCCCCATTTTGGGTTTGTCACCAACAGAGCACCAACTCTGACAGGCATTAGTGAGGCTGGAAGAGCACCTGCCCTGAAAGACGTTACCAGTGCTTGGAATGGGTGAAGGCAAGCATGTGGCCGTAGTGAAGAGACAGCATTACGAGAGTAGCGAGGATAGTGAGCCTGTTGTGGAGGATGAGCAGTGTGGAGAGTTGGCAGTGTGCATTTATAGCTGGGGAAGCAGTTTCTTGGCACTATTTCCCGACTGGTGCTCCATTTCTAAGCTGTTCTCATAGCAGTCTTCACTTTCCATCTGTAATGGAGGAGCCGGTTGAAAGAGAAGAGAACAGCGAGGTAGTCTCAGAACAACATTTAAATGAGTAGTGATTCTTTGACATCCCATACTCATCTTGTTCCCACGGTGGTTCCTCTTTCCACTAGGCACTGATGCCTTCATGTTAGTCAAAAGCCCCTGCTGAAGTCCCCTCCAGGTCTACATTGTTGTCCTCTTTTCTTCAAAGGTATCCATGGTTTCTCCTACATCTATATAGGAGATCACTTGATTGAGCAATGGACTGAGAAAGAATGTAATGCCAAAAGCTGTGTCTTCCCCAGTTACACACATTTTAAGCCCATCTTTGTACATATCTATAATACACAGCATTGATCACAGTGGACACAAAGGTCAACATGCTTCATTTCAAATTCCTTCCCTTCCCCTGCCCTTTGTTAAAAAGAGGAGCTCATGTAGTCCAGGCTAATCCATAATCACATGTAACTGAGTTTGGCCTTGTACTCCTTTCCACCTCCATCTTCCAAGTGCTCGTGACTATAGGCATACAGCAGCATGCCTGGCTTTCTAAATTATTATTACTTAGATTCATAATTTATAAATAGAATATAATAAATTGAACCCTAGGTATGATCTATCTTACACATAAACAGTTAACATGAATGTCATGCACCTCTAGCAGGAAAGATTGCTTAGCTCAATGAGAAATACACCTAGTTATTACGGTTGGAAAAGGTTTCAACTAATTAAATCTTTTTACTGTTGGTTTTTATTTTAAGTCTGTTACAGACAGTAATTCTCAAAATAATGGAAAGTATCATAAAAATTTTAATGATTCCGAAAGCTCTGAAAATGTTTCAGTGCTTAAGCATTATGATCATCTGGACATAGTGATGAAGCTCCAAAACACTGACTGCAAGAAACACCTCACAGAATCTCTAGACACACAGTGCTTCAAATTGTTAACAGAGCTATAAAGCATGTAACACGTGTGCTTCCTAAGTGTGCTGAGTTAACTAACTTTATGAGTGATTTCATATAGAAATAAGTGAATAGAGAGCTCTTAAAAGAACTGTTTAACTTCATCTCTCTCTCTCTCTCTCTCTCACACACACACACACACACACACACACACATACACACACACAAATTAGTTGGCTTGGTGATATTTATTTCCTGTGACTGCTTAGAATTAGGTTATTAAGCCAGGCGCTGGTGGCACACGCCTTTAATCCCAGCACTACGGAGGCAGAAGCAGGTGGATCTCGCTGGGTTCGAGGCCAGCCGGCCAGGACAGGCTCCAAAGCAATACAGAGAAACCCTGTCTTGAAAAACAAAAACAACAAGAAAAAAAGAATTAGTTTTACTTAATATATTCATATAATCTTATGCTTGCTTGGATCGTTAGTTTTAAAGCTACTTAATACCATTACAGAAAGTTGTTTGTGCCAGAATTATTTTCAAAAATAACGAAAGAAATCCATGAAAATAAAAATATTTGAAGCTAAGCCTGGTGGTTCATCCCTGTAATCTTAGATTTAGGAAGCTAAGACAGGATTGTGACAAGTTTCAGGACAACATGATTCACATACCAGGTTCCAGACTAGACAGGGCTGCCTACTGAGGCCCTATTTTAGAAAAGCCACACCAAAACAAAAGGAAAATAACATCGAAAAACTGAAAGTCACTGTATGGGAGGAAATATTGGCATATCATATATTATATAACTTGCATAATATTATTTACTTGTCCATTGTTACAACCAAAATACTTTAATAAGTATCTCACATTTATACAGGGTACAGTCTACTCTGTGTGTGTGTGCGCACATATATGTGTGTTAAACACCATGACTAAAAGCAACTTGGGGAGGAAAGGACTTATTTCATCTTATAGATAAGTCACGACAGGAATTCAAGGCAGGAATTGAAACAGAGGCCATAGAGAGAGACAGGCTGCTTAACTGACCTGTTCTCATGGCTTGTTCAGCTTGCTTTCTTATACGACCCAGGGTCACTTGCCTCTCACAGTGAGCTGGACTCTCCCACATCATTCATTCATCAAGAAAATGACCCAAATCTATATATTTTATAAGACTTATAAAGGATGCCTTCCGCTGGCACCCTCTCTTGCCGGTGGCTCACATGGCACAGCTGGAGGAGGCAAAGGGGAAAAGGGACACTTCCTGTTTCTCCTTGCTTAAATATGAGTCTCCTTGCTATGTCACTTCCTGCCTCTTACCAGATGACTAGTTTGTGTCAAGTTGACAAAACAAAAAACAAAAGCAAACAAACGAAAAACACTACCTAGCACAATGTGGGAAAAAACATGGCCCCAGGAGAACATGGGGAAGTTTCAGTTTCCACTTAGTTTCTTCATTTCTGCAATGTACATGATTATAAATCAAATAAATCACCGCTTCATTATAGTGTTGCATCCTCTGTTAACACACAGTGGGAGGAACATCACGCCTTGCATGTCGTGCCGTCTGTTGCGTATCTTCCTCAGCTCTCTTTGGGTGTGTGTGTGGACTTTTTCTTTTTATGGTTTTGCCTCTAAGTCTTAATTTTATGGCATATGAAATTCCAAGTGGAAATGATTTGAAAACCTCTCCATTGTTTCTGAGAATGGGGAAGATGAGAACCCACGTCACATCTGTTAGGCCTGGGATTGGGAACGAAACATGGATCTACTCAGAAGGGTTGGTGCCACCACCGTATGCAGTGGCCCAGTGACTTTTGATGCACCCTGTGTGCCCTCCTTGGTGAGGTGAACGTGTAGTGTCTGCTGATGGTGGTACAGCTGGATGGCTACTGGAGATTGTGTGTGCGCGCGCGCGCGTGTGTGTGCGTGTGTGCGTGCCTGCGTGCGTGCGTGCGTGCGTGCGTGCGTTAAGTCTTTTCACGCTGAACTAATATTTATAAAATTTTACTAAAAGCCACCTGGAAGAATTTGGGTTTAGTTTTTTTCTGCCCAGTCAAAAGTAAAGTAAGATCATAGGAGTGGATGTGATGATCTTTCGCCCTGTGCCCTCTTAGTGGTGGGGTCTGAGGAACAGTGCTGTGTGCAGACCAAGGCCTGTGCTCTCAAGTGCAGCCAGGTACATTCCTTTGGGCGCCTCCCCCATGTGGCACATGCCCAGGACAGAGCAGGGAAGGAGCAGTCTATGACTATCCAGCAGGCCTTGCCTTCCTTTAAATTGTGTTTCTGTGCTGTGTGTTTTGGTAAAAGTCAATATAATAGCCATTTCCTTCAGAGTAATTAATTTATAGAATTGTACAAAGTGTTCCGGAAGTGAGATACTAGAATAGTATTTCCTGAGGCCTGAGTTTAGAAACCTCACTTCCAGGAGTTGCTCCTAGTCACTGCTTTTGGTGAACAACTCCGGAGCTGCTGAGAATTCTTGTTGGTGGTGTTGTAGCCATTATTTACTCTGACTTCTAAAACTTGCCTAATTCTTGACTACTGCATGGTAAGGCTCTTCCTCTCATGGAAGCATGCTCAGACTTTGAATAACGGTTAGTACTAAAGTTGTGTACTGGGATGCCTGTCATCGTCATCGTGTCCCCGCTCCCCCCCAGTGTGAGTGGTGTGTGTTGTGAGAAGTGTGCTGGTGTGGGTGTGTGTGTGTGTGTGTGTTCTTTCCAAGTAAGGTAGAGCTCAGGAAAAAGTCATTTAACTTCTGTTTGAGAGTGTATGTTAACTTGGGCTAGGATGTAGCTTATTGATAGAGCTTTCCTGGCATGAGTTACTGCCGGGGATCCTTCCCAGCACCATAAAAGATAAATGAAAAAAATAAAAGCATTAACTTCAGCATTCTAAATGATTCTCCAGATAACCATATAAAACTTTTTGTTGTTGCTGGTTTTTTTGTTTTTATTTTCGTTTCTTGAGACAGGGTTTCTCTGTAGCTTTGGAGCCTATCCTGGAACTCGCTCTGTAGACCAGGCTGGCCTTGAACTCACAGAGATCCCCCATCTGCCTCTGAGAGCTGGGATTAAAGGCGTGCTCCACAGCTTGGCCCACATAAAACTTTTAAAAACTGTTGAAATGTAAGGTACAAAATTTGATATTTTTAAAATGCATGTGATGTAATCCCAATTCCAGGAACATCTTTTAAAAGTCTCTTACAGGGTAATTTGTATTCATGTCTTGTGTTGGGGCAAGGAAGTAGGAGAGACTCTAGGAGTGAGCCAATAGTGCCTTATTGTGGGAGCTGGCGTGGGAAAGAAGTGCGGCTCTCCTTACGAGATAAAACCACAGAAGAGACTGTGCAAACTAGAAGAAAGCCTCGTATCTCTTGTTGTCTAGAAGTTCCTGCACAGAGTTTTAGTACAGTTAAATATGTTTAATAAGCCCAGATGTGAGA